>NC_080641.1:32291347-32608270 GCF_027579445.1 Ammospiza nelsoni
AGCTCACATCCCAGACAGCAGACTAAGAATTTAATGTTACAACTTACTTCATAAGTTTCTTGACCAATCACACAAAGCAAAAGCACATTGACAGTAGTTCTATCTAATCACCATAAGCACACGTACTTTTGGTTAAAATAATGCTTGCTTATTTTGAATACAATACTTACTTGTAAGCCTTAAAACACAATGCACAGAGCTCCATTATTAAGCCTTAACCTTCCTAATATCTTGCTAGATAAACTTTGCTGTAGCTTAGAGAGTTATTCTAGACAAGCGTTAATACACAGACCAGTGTTCTATTTGCCCTTGCTTTTCCACAGTTTAAATAATTTTTCTGCTGACCAATCTCATGGCAACTGCATAGCTCTGCTCACAGTTCTACTATCTGAGGCCTGCCTTTTGCAGCTTTCCCAAAACCCTCTGATTTTGTAGATTCCCACAGATAAACCTGCAGGCATGATTTGACCTGAAATCTGGCAGCTGTGCTGGGTGCTCACTGGGCTCTTCAGCCACCAGGCTAAAACCAGGAGTCTGAAATCTGGGGACTGCTGATACCTCTGCATGGCCTTTCTGGGTAGCTTCCAACAAAACAGCTCAGTGTGGGAGAGAACCTGGGCAGGAACAGCTACATCCATCCATGAAAGTGGGAGGAACAGCAGCATGATAAAGCAATTTAGCAATGCTGAGTTTGCAAAGCCCCAGCTGCAGCCTGGACGATGTTCCAGCCTCACAGCTGAAGTCTCTGTGTGATGTGACACCACAGGCAGCACATGAATCCAGGCTGGAAAGCACTCCAGCTTCCCACTGCTGAAGGAGGTGTTAGAGTGGCGAGATTCCCGCAGGTTTTGTGCTGGGAAAGCTGGATGAGGCCATCACAACACACCTGAAATACCTTCCTGGGAGTTCCCAAAGCCAGGATAACCCAGCAGCAATGCCTTCAAGCAGGGAGGTGCAAATAAATAACAGCCTCTCCATGTTTATCCTCTTCTTTTCCTCATGAAAACTTGTGAAAACACAACATGGGATGCAGGAGAGCCCAGTGAGAGGAGAACCTTAAGCAGAGGAATGGGCTGGAGCACTGCTGAACACGTGCCCTCACACCAGGGTTATTAATCTGAACTTACACAGGGAGGGAGAGTTAGGAACACCAGTAAAAGATGGTACCAAAATTTAATGCCAACCAAAATGAAACAATAAAAGCTTCAGCATAGTATTTTTTATTGCCCTCCAGGTTATAATAAATCATTAGTTAGGTGAATCAAAGCACAGAATCACAAGGACAAGATAAAGTTATGTCCTTTATGAGAGGTTTCTAAGCCTACAGGCTGAATATTCAGCAGCTGCTGAACTCACACTTCAGTGAGACTATCCTGATGATGATTGTCAAACCTCTCCTCTCTTCCTCAAAAAAAAACCCCAAAAAATGCAAAAACGCAAATATACGAACTCAGGTACTGTCACCACTTCAAAAAAATCTGTGTTTTTCTGGTTTGGGAACAACATTCCCAAGTCAGGTCACTGCACTTGGCTGTCCTTGCAAGTGAAGAGAGGCACCACTGCTGTGTGTTTAACCAGCTGGATGATCAGGAAAGGTGGTTAAATTTACAAAAGCCACTTGACTCATCTGAGAAATGTCCTTAATCAGATTACACTGGTGATTCTCCAGAAGGGCAGGCAATGACACTGCAGTTTGTGTCCTTAGAGGTGAACCATGCTCAGGGCCCTCCCTTCCAGAGCTTCTACTGCAAAAAACCTGCAAACACCCTTCAAAAAACCTGGAGGAATACCCTCCTTCACACAAGCACTGACCCCTTTGACCATGACCCAAAATAGAATCTCTTGGCAAATTTCCACCACACAAAAGATATTGCAGCTACAGAGAGGAAAAGGGAAATGTTTTGGGTTGGCAGCTAAATGATGAAGGCCGTAATGAGCACAGAGCCCTCTTGTTTTACATATGCAATGTGCTCTGCCTTTCTTCAAGCTGTCACAGGAGCCCTGTGGATAAGTGTGGAGGCGGCATGAGGGCTACAACTAAATGCACGTTCCATTGTTCAGGTGTCAGGGAGCCTGAGCTGCTCGCACAGGAATTGCATTCAGACAACGTCAGTCTGAAAGGAAGGGAAGGGATGATGCCAGCCCACCAGCACCAGCCCTGCTAAAAACCCCTCAGAAGAAGAGTTTGACCTTGCAGATGTGTTAGAAGACTCACAGCACTCATGAGCAACTTTGCACTGGTGGAATTGCCTTTTGGAGCAAAGCTGTGCCTGGTTATTTCACAGCAGGCCCAACCAAATGCCTTCACAAAAATCATTTACCATCAATAAACCTTCAGGAGGCAAGTCCCTAGAAGGATGCAGGCTGATGAAATGGGGCACAGTGCTGTAAAGCTCCTCTGTTGTTACACCTGGACTGTGATATGTCGCAGCCATATTTTATGGAAAATCCTTTCCTTAGGATTTTTCCTTCTGAGAAGCTGAGAAGCCTCAGGAACAAAATGTAAACATTGATTATCTGCTGCTGTGGAATGCAACAGGTGCATCTGGGATTGGTCTCATGTGGTTGTTTCTAATTAATAGCCAATCACAGTCAGCTGGCTCGGACACAGAGCTCGAGCCACAAACCTTTGTTATTCATTCCTTTCTATTCTTAGCTAGCCTCCTGATGAAATCCTTTCTTCTATTCTTTTAGTATAGTTTTAATGTAATATATATCATAAAATAATAAATCAAGCCTTCTGAAACATGGAGTCAGATCCTCATCTCTTCCCTCATCCAAGAACCCTTGTGAACACCATCACAGCGATGCACAGCCCCAGGGATGGTAATAAAAGGTAAACCAGTTTGTGTCTTTTCACAGTGAACTCTCTCTGAGTCAGATATCCCACCCTGGGTAGACCCAGCAGCAGCTGGAATACTGGATTTAATGGGACCAGACTTGTTAATCACAGCTTGTCTGGGGCAAACACAGCTACTAAGGGCAGAAGACCTCAGGGGATGTGCAGACAGCTTTTTCAAAATGTTCCATTTGTCCCACAGCAGCTGCCCCTGGATCCCTGGAAGTGTCCAGGGCCAGGTTGGACAGGATTTGGAGCAACCTGGGCTAGTGGAAGGTGTCCCTGCCCATGGCAGGGGTGGGAACAGAACAATAAATTGTGAGAGCAGGGTAGTGAGGCACAGTGGCTCTAAATGTCATGTTAGATGCTGCTGTGCTCATTGAGATTTAGGCTTTAATGTGCTGGATTTTGCTGCACACGACACAGGAGCTGTGCATCAGTGCACACCCTGCTGCACGTGAGATCAAAGTGTCTCCTCTTATCTCACAGGAACCTTCACCAACGAGACAGTACAATTTGAAATCAAGCAGCTACCAAATGCAGAGAGAGATAAAGTTTGTCTCATTTAGCCCACTGCAACAAAAACAGGGAAAAAACAAAATATTGAGGTCAGTAAGCACATTCAATCCCACAGGACGATGCACATCCAAAGGTGTGGCTCCTAACACCCTCCCAGCTCCCAGTGGCTCCTGAAATGTTTCTGATTTGGTTGAGATCCATGGGCAGAATGAGGCCAGCTCAGACAGCCAGTGAGGAGATGCCTTCCCAAGCAGTCTGGCCATCAGTTTTGTGTGATTCCTCCTAGCAAGGAACAGTCTCAGAGTCTGGCCCTGAGCAGGAGGAGCCACCATTCTGAGGGGCAGGGTTGTTGCACTGTCTCCTCCTCGTCCTCTGCCCTCCTGAACACGGGGACCAGCTGGCCCAGCACCCCCAGCCTCCATTGACAGCAGCATCTGGAAAAGAAACAACAACAAAGCTGGAAAGGAGCAGCAGAAACAAGCAGCTTTCCATGGGAAGAGCTGTCAGCTCCCATGAATTGTATCTGAATTTGACTCTGCCCCTGTTCACATCACTAACAATGCACCAGATTCATTAACAATGAGGGATTGTTTCAGAGGTGTTAATTCTCTATTCAGCATTCCTGGTGTTTGTTCAAACTACACTTCAGGTAGACATGAAAGGCAATTAGCTTTATATTTGCTTGAAGGATGTTTCTCTTTGTCTTAATCCAAACCTAGATAGGAAACAGACCAACTAAACTTGTCTCAGCCACATTTCGAGGTGGTAGGGGCAGTGTTAGCACTTCAGTAAACAACAGCTTGACTATTCAGCTTTCCCTCCATTGCTTTTCCTATTACACTGATTCTTCTGGACCCTGAGCATGTGAGTGACATAAATTCAAAATACTGAGAATCACGGAGGCAACACATAAAAGGAGGAAATGGGAGCGAGAAATGAAGTTACAGTGTTGACAAATGGATGGATGTGAGCTTTGGGAGGCTTGGATGTGACTGTGAGTGTGAAAAACAGACTGAAGCAAGGTGTCAGTGACTCCACCATTCAAGGCTCCATGGACTGCCTTAGAAACATCCAAAAATTTACCGCCTTGTTCAGAGAAATCTTGGCTTAGAGTGCATTTCAGCCTGGCTCAGTTTGGACACAGCCATGCAGAATGAGTCCTGGGTAAGGCTGTAAACAAAGCCGGTGATAAATGCACTGCATCAAATTGTGGGTTGGTGCCAGAGCTCTGGGTGCCTGGGATCTGGTATTATTTAGCATCTAAATTAATGAGCTGGAAGAAGTAAACAAAATGATTAAATTCATAGATGATCCTAAACTAGAAGGAGTTAAGAACATCAGTCAGGAGGCAGTGGAGATATAAAGTGACCAAGAAGCATTAATAAATGCTTCAAAACAGAATAATAAGATTTTAAGATTAAAATGCACGGTAGCATATCTGGTGGAGAACAGTTTGCAGCATGCTGGCTTTATCAAAGGGAAAAACTTAGGAAACCAAGCTGTTTCTTAAGGAGGAGACCTGAGGTCTTCCAGGGATTGTAAATCAGGCAGGAATTCTTATTTTGATCCAATTGCAAGGCATGTACATGCAGAAATAAACCCACCCTCTGAAGAGGGCCCAGAAATTCAGACGAGGGCAGGGAAAATACATCTGTCCCCTTTGCAGGGGTGCACTGGGCAGACTGGGGACAGGCAGGGCTGGCATCAGTCCCCTGGACACCCTGGCCAGCCCTGGCACAGCTGGGATTGTCCCTGGGCCCCTCTCACCTCTGCTCCTGCTGATCTCACAGGCGCTGCCCCTGCTGCCCAGGGGACACAGGCACTCACACTCTGCTCCTGGAAGCAAGCACAGCACAGATGGGGGGATTACACACCTGGAGAGAGACACATTTACCAGAAGGCATCCACTTCTCCCCAGCACTTCATCTTCTGGGAGCAAGGGACACTGGGGGAAATGGCATCATTTTTCTCCCGTGCTGAAGGGATCAATACCAATAACCAGGGGAGCTGTGACTGCCCTGCACCCCCTCTCACCTCCCCTGACATTTGTTCCTGAGGCAGCTCAGCCTCAGACTCACTGCTGCAATTCCACGAGCCAGGGGACCACAGAGTCCTCCTGCTCTTCTGCAAAGGAGATCACAGAATCCTGGAATGGTTTGGTTTGGGAGGGACCCATCTCATCCCACCCCCTGCCATGGGCAGGGACACCTTACACTGTCCCAGGGAGCTCTAATCCCCATCCACCCTGGCCTTGGACACTTCCAGGGATCCAGGGGCAGCCACAGCTTCTCTGGGCACCCTGTGCCAGGGCCTGCCCACACTCACGGCCAGGAATTCCTTCCCAACACCTCATCTAATCCTGCATTCCTTGTGGCCTCCTCTGGACTCATTCCATCAACTCCTTTTAGCATTTGGGGTTTCAGACCTGGACGCAGCCCTGCACGTGGAGAAAGCTCCTGATAAAGAACAAACTGCAGCATCAAGAAAGAGCAAGCAGGACAGGAATACCCTAACTTGGCTTTGTGGCAGAGGAAAAGCCCAATATCCCAGCTCTGGCTGCCCAGGGATGTGCAACCCATGTCAGGAACCTGGAGAAGAGTTCCCGCTTAGGAAAATACTTGGTCATTTAAAACCTTTGCTGAGGAGCTCCTAAATGAAACACTAACCTGGACCCAGCTCCTACAAAGTTATTTAAACAAAGGTCACCATGAGACAAATGCTTGAAGTGCTACAATCAGCTGCTTCTACCTGAAGTGATCATTTCTGCATTAAATACAATTTGATGATAACAATTCTCATCAGGACTTTTGCAGATGCAGATTGGAATTAGGCACTTGACAAAATGGTCCCTTTGTTAGAAGCTCTCATCACATCATATATCCCTTGTTTAGGCAGAGCAGTTTTCATTCAATTTATTTTTCCCCTTCATTTTTTAAATCACAGCCTGCTCACAGAGGAGGACAGCTTCTATCAGAAACAGGGGGAGGTGGTGGTGGTGATCACTGTGCTTGGCACTTATATGGTGCTTTTCATCTTCAAAACCCTTTTACAAACACTAATTAATGCTGAGACAGTAGTCACTTCTCCAGGAGGATGGAAGCAATCTTAAAATCAAAAGGAGGAGACTCAAAGATGTCAAGGATTTTTTTTTTTTAAATGCATAACTGAGAAGTAACAAATTTTTCTTTAAACTGATACATATAATGGTTATTCCCATGACAAAGACACATCCCTCGGCTTTACTACCTGTACTTACCAGGACTCTAAAAACACAGCAACTTTATAAACACAGAGTAATTCCCTGATAAAGAAATGACAGAAAAAACTAGAGCAACTTGCTTGCCACATGCTCCCCACAAATTCCCAACTAATTTCCTTATCACTCTCTACATCCCCCTGGAAGGTGCCTGTGCTCAGGTGGGGTTGGGCTCCTTCACCAGGCAGCACTGAGAGAACCAGAGGTCACAGCCTCAAGTTGTGTGCCAAGGGAAATAAAGGCTGGAGTAAATTCTGAGATTCTTTATCTTATTAAAGATAAAGTTCTGGAATGGCTGCCCAGGGAAGAGGTGGAGTCACCATCCCTGGGTGTGTTTAACAAAGCCTGGATGTGGCACTGGGTGCCAGGGTTTAGTTGGGGTTGGGGCTGGGTTGGACTCAATGATCTTGAAGGCCTCTTCCAACCCATTGATTCTGTGAATTCTGTGATACTGTCAATTCATCAAGAGGGCAGGAAAGAGGAGCAGGCCCCTGTACCTCTCAGGAAGGGGATGCCATTCCCAAGGCAGGGAGCACAGCGACAGGAGCTGCTCTCCAGCTGGAACTCATCCAGAGCCCGGCGCAGATTCTCCTTTATTTTCATGGAATCAGCCACGTCAGAGGGACTCACCAGCTCATACAGTGGCTCTGCCTAAAGGGAGGGGAGAAACTGCATTAATTCCCAGTTAATTGCCATGCATTAGTCCCATGAGCATCCCAAGGCTGGGTGGTGGCACGGCTGGAGGGGGAAATGGAGGCTGTGTGGCACAAACTCCAGGTTTCCCATTGCTGCTTGCTAAAACCTTGTGAACAATGAGGCCACGATGGCAGGAATACTCCCAGGGATGCTCCCCTTGGTTTCCAACACCAGAGGAGCAACAAACCTTTCTGTGTAACAAAATACAGCAGCCAACCTGTTGGATAAGAAACAGGCTCAGCTGCACAGGAGTTTAATTAAATCCTCTCTCATCCATTTTTTTCTGGTACAGGCATTTTTAGATCAGATTTGCCCAAACTTACATTTTCTGAGTGAGCTCTTACTCTGATTTTAAAAACATCCCCTAAAAACCATCCACAAAAATCTCCCCCAGCACAGCCAGAGGCACCAGTGACAGATTCACACCAGCACTTCCACCTTCACCACTCCTGCATTTCAAGGCAGGTTTTTATCCTTATGGAGCCCAGATAAGGGTTTCATTGCCTTCCAAAGGGAGAGGATTTGATCTCCATCTGCAGATGGAGTCAGGGAGAGAAGAAAAGAATTTGCACAGTGTAGTAAAGGTACAGAACCAAGGAGACTTTGGCTCACTCATTTATTTTCCTCCTGAGAAAGTTAAAGTGGGGTGTCAATATGGCCAGTGGGATGATAATTCCATGTGCCATGAGAGGATCCATCCCAAATTCCCATCCTCCCTGCAGGGATGCTGCCAGGCAGTCCACACGCACAGGAAGCATCAAAGATCACCCTCCTGCCAACACAGGCTCACACTACAAGAACTAAAGAATGTTCCAATAAAACAAAAGAAATTCCTCATTTCCTGCTGCTGTACATCCACTCTCCATCAATTATCTGTGATCCATACTTTGCTTTTTGAATTCAGACCATACAAATGAGGAAATACACTAAGAGTGACCTGCCAAGTCCCTCCAGCAGATGATTTATGAACTGATTTGCTTTAGTTTTCCCTAACTAAGCATTCTTGGGCTGACATTTAGTCACACTCCGCTGGCACTTTTGATCTTCCAGCCCCACAGGGATATTGGTATGGAAATGAAGATACCAGATCCAAATTACATCTGCCTGAGGTTTTTCACTGGGCAGTCTGGTCAGCGATGCCAGGCAGGACAAAGAACACCTCAGCTCCTCATGGGAGGTTTTTCTGAGAGGGGATTTTGCGCACAGGGCTGCATTTCTCTCTCTCCTGCCCTGAGAGCTCCCAGGGCATTTCTGGAAGGTCAATCCACAGCACAGCAGGGGCTGCAGCAAGTACCAGATGGGCACTGGCTGTATTTCCAAATTACTGATTTTTGCTTGCTTCACCTTTTTAGAATCCACCTCTATCTTGAGAAACAATCCCCTTTTATAAATGTAAAGATTTTTGCCTAAAATTAAATTTCACCTAAAATTAAATTGTAAATTTAGATTTTACCTAAAATTAAATTTTGCCTAAAATATAATTTTAAATTTTTTGAGAAGAAACAACTATAAATCAACGTCTACCTCTACCAGTCCAAACTCCTGTTTAAAAGGATGTTCTCTTGCACCTTTGTACTGTTCACTCATTTTGACATTAAAGATGATGAGGCAGAATTGCTGCACACTTCTGGCTTTTTTGCATTTCTAAAACTCTCCAGGGATCAAAAATCCTTGACTTTTCCAAGTCTAAGTCCTGTTTTTGAGGCTCAGCCAAGCTGCACAAACATCCAGACATGCACAATGAAAATGCACCTCAAAGAATGGTCACTGGTGCTCACAGAAGTTGATAAACATCAAGGAAAATAGAAGTCCTTATAAAATACACGCTACCAGATACAATTTTTGGTAAGCTATACATTGGTAAAGCAGAAGGTGATTATCTGAATTGCCTGGCAGGCAATAAGAAATGACATCTGCACCGCCCAGTTGAAGGGTTAAAGCTGTTTACTTTGTGTATTTCCAACCACAGCCCCTTTAAAGCATCCCACCTTTGCATTTCTGAACACTCACAGAAGCTGCACAATAAGATCTGTTGTCACTGCCATATTTCATGAAAATCCTTTTGCTAGGACTTTTCTTTTGAGAAGCTGAAAAGCCTCAGAAGAGAAATGTAAACAATAACTATCTGATGGCTGTGGAATATGGTCTGGAGATGCTTTACCAACAGGTGCATCTTTGATTGGTTTCATGTAGGTTGTTTTTAATTGATGACCAATCACGGTCCAGCTGTGCCAGACTCTTGTTCAGTCACAAGATTTTGTTATTCTTTCCTTTCTAGCCTTCTGATGTCTCCTTTCTCTTTCTTTAGTATAGTTTTAGTATAGCATTTTTAATATAATATATGATATAAGATATATATATTATATAATGTAAAATAATGTAAAATAATGTAATGTAATATAATGTAATATAATGTAATGTAATGTAATGTAATATAATATAATATAATATAATATAATATAATATAATATAATATAATATAATATAATATAATATAATATAATATAATATATTACATTACATTATATTGTATAATGTATTACTACTATAGTGTAATATAGTGTAATATAGTATAATGTAATATGATATGATATAATATATGATATTATATGATATGATGCAATGTAATGTAATGTAATATAATATAATATAATATAATATAATATAATGTAATGTAATATAATATAATGTAATATAGTTATATTACATTATATTGTATTATGTATTACTAATATAGTGTAATATAATGTAATATAATATAATGTAATATAAGATATGATATGACATAAGATATGATATGATATCAACCTTCTGAAACATGGATTCAAGATTCTCATATCTTCCCTTGTCCTGGGGACCCACAAACACCACCACAGTCTGTTATTCCTGATTTTTTTCTTTTTTCTCTAAATCCTGCTTATTTAAACGCAGAGTTTTCCCATGAGCTCAGCTGTTGCTGGAGGAAGGGGAGGGTGCAGTACCTTCAGCTTGATGATCTCAGGGTTGTACTGCACAGCATCTCCCCACAGCTGCATGAGCTGGGCCGTGGGCAGGTCCTTGTGGGCCAGGGTGGTGATCTCCTCACTCGCTCCTCCGCGGACCAGCACCTGGAAATCCTCCACAAACTGCTTCCTGGCAGTGCTGTCTGCAAAATATCACTCAGAAAAGTGCCCAGCTGCGCCTTTGTGGGCTGCAGTTATCACTGACACCAAAACTCTCCCAGGCAGGACCCGTCCCACCCAGAGGGCAAAGGAAAAAGGGCACAGGTGCTGCTCAGCTGCAAAGTGTGTCCTGTGTCCCTCCTGCTCCCCTGCAGGAATCCCCCATCCTGCACCCTGCATCCCTCCCCTGAATTCCTTCCCCATGGTTTTAAGCTCACAGCTCCTTCCACAGCCCCATGCTCCTCAATATTCCCAGTTGTCCCCCATGGATTTCCAGGTGCACCTTCCTCCTGTGCACACCCCCAGGTCCCCACAGCCCCAACACCTCCCTGTTTTCCCCATCAGGGTGCAAAGGGAGGCTGGGTTGCCCTGCTGAGAGACGGGGGTTGATGTTTAACACAGAGCTGGGCGATGGTTGATAATCCTTGGGATGCTGAGCAGATATTCCCTCTCTACACAGGCAGTCTTGGAAAAACCCCAAGCTCTGAGGTATTTCCCTCTCTATTAAGCCTGGCTGGGGTTAGCCCCACACTCAAAAGTGGCTGTGAGGGAGTGGGCGAATATTTCAGGCAGGGAAAATGACAAAACCTTCCTTTCACTATGACAAAGAAATGAAATGGCAGAGGTGTTCAGTGCTTACCTCCAATCTCTTTCAGAAGGGCATTACAGCCAGCTGAATCTACTCCAAGCCCCACAGAGAATTTACCAAAATTCACAGCAATGTTAAAGCCCTTCTGTGCACATTTCTGGACATCACTCAGAGAATAACCTTAAATACATAAAAATTGTAAAGTTTTAATACAATTATTTCATGTTTTATGTCCACATACAGAGAAAATGTGATTTATAAGTATTTTTGCTTTAGGAAAAGAAAAGAAAGATATGAAGAAGGTTATTTTTTGGGTTTTTTTTTGTTACTTAACAGAACTATGTGAAATGAAATCTCTACATTTTACAGAACTCAGAAGCCAAGTGGAAATGAGAGATAAATGCTGGAAGAGGAGGATTTTCCACACCCCAGCTGTGGGTGGAGCTGCATTGGGTGGGAACACAGAGGATGTCTAAGCACAGACTGCCCACCACCCTTCTCCATCCCCAGAATTACTTTAGGAGGAATAGATGAAATAGATTTTCCTCCTTTTACCAGCTCACATCTCCAGTTCTCTGCTGCCAGAGGAGCCTTAAGTGCTACCTGGAAATTTAGATTGGATACCAGGAAACATTTCTTCACCAAAAGAGTTATCAAGGTGGAGTCACCAACCCCAGAGGGATTCATGGGACATGTGGATGTGGCACTTGGGGACATGGTTTAGCGATGGCCTTGGCAGTGCTGGGTTAACAGCACTCCCTGATCTCAGAGAGCTTTTCCAACCTAAAGGATTCCATGATTCTAAGATGTGGCAGATTGGATTCTGTGGGAGAGCAGAGCAGGTACCAACCATGTCACACAGGGTGGGATACCAGATCTGCAAAAGAAAATTTCAGTTCCAGCACAAATATAACGAGGGATTTGAAGGGGAAAACCTGAATGCTCAGACTGGACCTACAAAACCCTGCTGAGAACTTACAGCCCAGTTCAGCACTTGTGTGAAAATGTTGTTATTGCTGCAGGGTCCTGATCTGGGGCAGCAGACACTGAGCATTTTGATGCAAACAATAATAGACTTTAATTCAAACAAACGTGGCTTGTGACGGGCCCACAGCACCAGCTGAGAAATTGGGAAGCTCTGTTAGAATGTGAATACCTGAAATGTGAATCTAAATTCTGTCCCTCTCTCTGACTGCAGGGTGAGGAACTTCCCACACAGCAGAAGAACAAACAAGGAGAGCATTACACAAAGCAGAGCCCAGTAAATGCCTCTGCAAACAGACAGCAGAGGCAGTTCCTCACTCCCCTGCCAATGAATAAATAATTGAGAGTGCAGCTATTGATTAATGTCACACTGCTCACTCTGTCCTACACAACAATCATCATTCCTCTCAACAAAGGGAGCCAGAGCCAAAGAGCAGGAGCAATGTCAGGCACAGGAGTAACCCAGCAAATTATTTACTGTTTCCTACATGCTGGAAAAGCTCTCGAGGCTAAAGGTGTTCCAAGCCTGCCATTTGAAAGGCAGTGGAAAAAGGGTGAAGCTTTTCAAAGCTAACAGAAGTGTTAAGATCCACGATTCTCATTCATCTCAACATCTTGTCAGCCTCTAAAATGCTGTTGTCTAAAATGCTTGCCACAGGGCTTTGTGAACTAAATCCAGCCCATGATGCTGAGCATGCTTTGAAAACCTCTTTATTCACTGCCTCTACTCCCACATTTCCTGAAGGATTTCTTTGAGATGCTGTTGAGCCCTTCTCCCATCACCTCCCTCTCCCTCTCAGACCTGAGCCATCCCTGTGTGCCTGCTCAGAGGTTTCCCACCCAAAATCCAGCCCCAAAGTGTTGGAATGTGCCCCCCTGTTGACGGAGTGACAAAATTTTCCTTTGTCCCCTTAAAAAGGAAAGAAGCTCAGAAGTTTCTCTCTTCAGTTAGGTGGAAAAGCCATCTCTTAGGCCTGGGGGACTTCACCTCAAACTTAAGGATAGCTAATTGGACAGGAGCCAAAAAGTCCCACCTGGGCAATTTACTAGAAAAAGAAGAGAACAAAGAAACTAATCACTTTTGTGAGGTGTTTTACCAAGAGCAAGAACCTCTTGCCCTGGCTCAGTTTTTCTCTGTAAAGAATTTATTATTTTACCTTTTATTAAAACCTTTTTGCTTCCAACACTGCAACAGAAGCCATCCTGCTGATTTTATGCCTCCAAAGGCAGCTGAGCTACCTTGGGTGAGAAACGAACCTCCAAGAGCTCACGAGACCTGGCTCCAGGAGGCTCCCGTCACTCCAAAGCTCCTTCCCCACCATCAGCTGCACGCACCTGCCTCTTGGAGCTCGTGGCTGTTCATGACCAAGGTGTACTCGTAGGTGCCTCCCAGAGTGGCCTCCTGGATGAAGTGTGTCCCGAAGTCCCTGAGGAGCTCCCGGTACTCTCCGTAGCTGTACTCCGTGGGCAGCTGCCGCAGCCGCCGCAGGAACTCGTGGTGCAGCATCAGGGCCCGGGGCTTCAGCTTGTACACACCAACAGCCAGCTCACAACGGGCGTGGAGGAACTTGCTGGACTGCAGGAAAGGCAGGAGAACCCACGAGGAGGGAGGGATGGCATTGTCAGGGCAATGGGAGTTTGTTATTTGCAGTTAAACCATCAGTGCTGGTTGGGATTTGTTGATTTCACAGATTCCAACTGGAAACCTTATAACTGGAAATCTTATAACTATTTTTCATCTAGAAACCTTCAATTTTTTGCAAAAGCAAAACTTTCAGTAGTAAAAGTTCCTGAGAGTCAGGCCATGATGGGACACAGGAAAAGGCAGGGCCCAGGTTCTGCTGTGGCGCATCCAGAATGCAAGGACACCTCAGCATCCTGCAGGACTGCTTTGCCCCTAATGAAACTTCATCTCTCACAAGCTCCCTCCTGAAAAATTCTGACATCTGAAATCAGAAGTTGTATGGGAAATGGTCATTCTCTGGCTGAGCTAGATTCATATTTGTATTTCACAAACTATGCCCTTATCAAAACTGAAAGGAAAGAAGAAAACACAAACTCTCTCTCTGTCTTTCTCTCTCACACACACATTTAAATATGGTTCTGTGCAGATATGTAAACATGGATAATTTTTCTCTCTCCCCTTTCTGGCATCAAAGTCTGGAACAGAAAATGTCTTCCATTATGTTCAAAGGATTTAGTGTTCAGTTGTCTGGGCCAGCAGGACAAGCACATCAGGGAGGGATCAGTATAGAACATTGCAGCTTAAATAATAAACTCAGGACTTAATATTTGGTTTATTTATGAGTATCTGTTGCAAATGTTTCTCATCAATCTCTGATCTTGTTGTGAGAAATTCCACTTTGCAGGAAGCAAATGCAAGGAATACTTTGCCATTCCTGAGTAAACTTTATACTGCAAGGAGATTGGTGATAGTATTACACCACTGATATGAGCTACCTTAGTTTATGGCAATAACAGATGAAAAAAAAAAAAAGAAAACAAATTATGGCAGTCGTAGGAGTTACAGATTCAAGTTGAACAGGCCTTTCAGTTTCAATTTTTCACTACAAGCATTCAAAGGTGGGTGCCCAGCAGGGCAGTGGACAGACCACACTGAGAATCAGAGAATTTCCACAGCTGGAAGGGACCCTCAAGCATCACTGAGTCCTCTCAACAAGCTGTGGCTGCTTTCAAAGACCAAGCAGCCCAGATCCTGGCTGAGAGCTGAATGGAAAAGCTCCTGGGTGCAGCAAACACAAAGGAAGACACTGTGGGAGTAGTCAAGCCTTGAACAAATGGCAGAATCCAGTTGGGGAAAGGATTTGATTTATTCTAGTGCTGGATGCTGACCTGAGGAGGAGCCTCAAACCAACACACACACACACACTTACAAGGAATTAAATGGAGCAGTGCTTACACTTGAAGAAAATCTTTTCATCCTCTTCATGAACTTCTTGAACCTCATGTCATTTGAGCTGTAACCAAGTTCAAACACTTTTGGTATTTTTATACCGAAGCTGAAGCTTGACTGCGTCGCTTTTGCCTTCAGGACAGTGCTTTCATAATTTGAGTAGGAGTCATATTCAGTCATTGTAAATTCATATTTGCCTTTGGTCTAAACAGAAAGGAAAAACAACACGTCTCATTTCCTGCACAGCGATTGTACACCTGAAGCGTGGGGAAGGAAAGCAGACACAAATATGGTTGTGAATTAATGCTTGCACTTTGAAGATGAAAAGCCTTGTATAATTGCAAAGCACTATTATTATTAACACAGGTACTTCAAGAATACTTGATTTACAGCAGCAGGAAAGCTCCTATCTCGTCCATGCTGCAAGGTCCTCAGGCTTTCACTTAATATGTCAATCTTATGCAAAGGAGGTGAAATCTTAAACACAGGCATCAATTAAAGCACAAATTCTAAAAAGAAAAGGTTTCCTAGTGGGCAGCACTCAAAACCATCACGCCATCAGGAGCACTAAGGTCAAATATATATTTAAAATGCAGCTTTGATGCATGACAGGAACAAGTTTTCACACAAAGCCTGTGGTGTGTTCAACATCGTGGGTATGAGGATGTTCTAGAACAGGGTAAAAATCAGCCTGATCCTATTGGGTGTCAAGAATTTTGCGATTTTTTTGTACAAAATGATCCAGCAGTGAAGATCTGGGCACTAAATCCATTGGAATATGTGTGTGTGGGTATATTTGCAGGTACATTTGGCACGCACCTCTGGCGTGTAGCTCTCCACGTTGTAGGGCTTCCTGAACCTGGTGTCTGTGATGTAATGGGGAGAGCATCCCCCAGCATAGTACCTGTGATCAAGGACCAGCCCCTCCAAGCTGTTTGTGAAGATATTCAACCTGTAGGTGAAGCAGAGCAGCAATCTTTTATGGCACCATCAGTTCAGAGCTAAACATGAATGTCTTGGCTGAGAGAGACAAAAGATTGTTTCATTTGGCCACAGGCTCTTTGCTTCACACTTCTTTATTCAGAAACCCCAAAAGAGAGCTTGGCCTCTTTCACTGTCCAACCAACCCAGGTGCTGCAGAAGGACCTGACTAATGAGAAAGCAAAAGACAGAGCTGAATTTTGACACTTGATGAATATAAATGGCAATTTTCATCCCGCAGCTGTGAATGACACAGCACTGGCAGTAAAACACATGCTGTGGCTTTTACTGGAACTCTCCAGGAAGAGCAGAACAAACTGGATCAGCCAAACCCCTCCCCACCAGGCTGCTCACCCTGAGCACCCCCAAATACCCACAGCACCCATCAGAACCTTCAAAGCCAGATTTGCCAATCCATGCCATCAACCCAGACTGATTTGTAATTCCCACTTCTTCGTTCTGGTTTATCAGCCAAAATCTTTGCCAGGTTGACCCAGGGGCAACCAGGGGTCAGTAGATCACAGTAAAAATTGTTGGGGAACAACAAAAGAGACACTCAAGCAACAGCTCAAGTAATCCTTGAAAGCACAGGGAGTTTTCCTTTGATTTCTGGGGATGATGGACAGAACCTGTCTGCTCCAGGAAAGGATGCAGCACTGCAGTTTGTGGAGATGAGGAGATTAAACCCCATCACTGGCTTTTCCCATTGCTGCTGGTGGGGTGAAACTTCATCAAAAAAAACCCCACAAAAAACTATCAGAGCTCCAGGACTCTGTTGGATCTGCCTCTCCTGATTTTGGGGAGAGGGGCTTGCATGATAATGACACTGAAGCTGTAAAAAAATTAACTCTAATTTTAGAACAATCTGGAAAAAAAGGGAAGTCCACTAAAAGCAAATTACTGAGCAATTGTAGCTTCAAAGAGATGAGAAGCATGTTCCTATAATTGTCCAACATTATTTTTAATTTTGATTAAACTCAGAAGTACAAAGCATTAGCGATGACATGTGCAGAAGCCATATCTCCAGAGAATAATGAGAAAATTATATTTTTTCTTGCAATATGATTTTCCTTTTTCTTTTTTTTTTTAATGTAAAAAGCAATTTTTTCCCTGCAGAGTAAGAAAAAAACCCTCTTTTCACACAGTCTGATCTTACAGATGGGCAGTGTGCTGCTCCAGCTTTCCTCTGCTCAGTGTTTGTATGAAGTCACATTAGTTCATTCTCAGTCTTAAGGAAGAGAGCATCTCACCAAAGTCACAGCCTTACCCTTTGGCCAGGTTCTCTATTCCCCAGTACTCTTCCATCTTCTGGTCACATTTCCTGAACACTTTTTTGCAGTTTTTCTCATCTGACTGGTCCCCACAGTCGTCCTCCCCATTGCAGAGCAGCCTCCGTGCAATGCATCTCCCTAGGGTGGAAGGGGAAGGTCACCCATGAAACAACCCGTGGTCACACTCCCTGACATGGGCTCTAGGAGCAAAACAGAAAATTCCTGGAATGAATGGTTCAAATCTAGCTGGGAAAAAAAAAAATCTTCTCTATCTGCATAGATCCCCAAAGTCCATCTGCTCAGTTTCACTCAAAAGCATCATAATCTTAGAATTCCTTGCTCATCTTAGGAAAAACCCACAATAATTAAAAGTATAAAAGAAGTGTAGAATTTTTTGGTAATTTTTGGGTTTTTTTGAGAGAACAAATATGCTGTTTCAGCAGGCCTTGTATATGGCATTATTTTCTTTCTCTCTCCCCATGTCCACAATTACTGAGTGCTTTCAGTCTCACCAAAACACTGGGAGATGCAGAGCTGAGGCTTTTCCTTTGCCCCATCTCAGGTGCTGAGCTCCTGTTGCTGTCCCTTGTGCTCCAGTTTTTCTGATACAACCAGGTTACAATTTACTGTTTGGAGGTTTTAAAGATGGCTAATAGCCTCACTGACACAAACACCAGCACGGGAGGAGCCAGGTCAGTTCCTGCATCCCTCTGGCCCAGCAAACTCCCATGGAAGCACAAAATTCAGCACAGTGACATCAGGAGTGTGACACCTGTCCTTTGTGCTACAGATTTTGCTGATATAACCAGGTTACAAATTCCTATTTGGAGGGTCCAAATTCCTATTTGGAGGGTCTAAAGATGGCTAATAGACCCACAGACACAAGCACAAGCACGGAAGGAGCCAGGTTAGTTCCTGGCACCCCTCTGGCCCAGCAAATCCCTGTAGAAGCACAAAGTTGGCGTCAGGAGTGACAGCTGTCCCTTGTGCTACAGATGTTGCTGATATAACCAGGTCACAATTTACTGTTTGGAGGTTCTAAAGATGGCTAACAAACTCAGTGACACAAACACAAGCACGGAAGGAGCCAGGTCAGTTCCTGGCATCGCTCTGGCCCAGCAAACTCCTGTAGAAGCACAAAGTTCAGCACAGTGGCATCAGAAGTGACACCTGTCCCTTGTGCTCCAGATTTTGCTGATATAACCAGGTTATAATTTCCTATTTAGAGGTTCTAAAGATGGCTAATAGCCTCACTGACACAAACACAAGCACGGAAGGAGCCAGGTCAGTTCTTGACATCGCTCTGAGCCAGCAAACTCCTGTAGAAGCACAAAGTTGAGCACAGTGACATCAGGAGTGACCCCTGAGCAGCACAGTCCCCCAGATCCTTACCTGTAACTGCACACACAAAGCCATCACAGCGAGCTCTGCTCCTGCAAGGGCTGTTTGTGACACACTGCTCAGCCTCCCTGTCAGAGCCATCACAGGGATCTCCACCGAACTGAGAGGGCTGTTCCAGGCGGGCAAATCTGTACTGTGATGAAAATAAAAAATATTGACTCAAGTGCACAGAAATGGTGAGTTTTACGCTTCTCTGGTTGAGAAACAAACTTTGCGTCGCCGGGATCTGATCTAAGCGCGCTCTATCATATTAAAAGAGAAAAGTGTCAGCACACAAGTGTGAAGCTGGTAATTTGCCTCCTTTCAAAGGTTTCTGATCTGCCACAGTTTTAATTTTACTGAGGAAGGGTTGAGGATTGGGAGGGATGAAGGAAAGTTTGCTTTTCTTTGACAGTTTGTTTAAATGAGCCTGACAGTGCAGTGCGGGACTCTGCAAGAGTGAGGAAGGATCCAGTTCCATCTCCTCTCTTTCAATTAGTGCTGGTAACGACATCCCTTGTTATTTTCTGTCAGTGTATTTACTTGCCCCTCTGTATCATTAGGGATTTTTTTCCGCCCACAACACTGCTGTGAAGCAGTCAATTACTCCATCCAATATGTTGTCCCTCCTTTTTTCCCTGGTTTCTGAGATTAACTCTTTGATACGAAGCTTCACTCTCCCCCCACCTCCCATCACTGGTTATTTCTGCTTAAGCCTGGGAACAGCTTCTCCAACTTGTTAGCAGAGGTCTCTCTAGCAACGGGGATTTCGCTCTTCACGCTGTTGGGATCATTACTTTCATTTGATGGGGCTTCTGGGGTGGAAAATGCTGCCTGGCAGACAAGAAAAAGCATCTTAATCCTGAGAGGCACCGAGCGTCTCCAGGTCCCACAGGGGACCATTAGTGGGGAAGGTGCCTTGCACTGATGATGGAATGACAGGACTGTATTGGAAAGTCCCTGCAAAGCCTGGCCTTGCACCTTCTCAGGACAGAGAGGCATCCTGGAAAGCACTGGAATTACTGGGGGTGGTGAGCTGGAGAGCTAAAAGCCACCTGAAAGGAAAGCCCATGGTCTCATCTATACAGGGCTTTTCTCATCAGCCCCCCTCAGTTTGACCAACCCCACGGACAAAAAGGATGTGGCTTGAAGGAGGTCTCACCTCCTGGTTTCTCAGTGGTCCCCAGAGCACAGACACTCACCCTTTTCTTGTGGCAGGGGTCACACTTGCTCCAGGAGGACCAGGAGGACAGGATGCAGTCGCGGGGCTGTGGTGGGACACGGCCGAGCCTGGCCCTGGCCACGCTGGGGCTCGGGGACTCCTGGCCACTGTGACCAACAACACGAGAGCTTCAGGATGTGAAACTGTGAGCTCTGGCCCCTCAGCCTGTGCCTGTGTGAAACCTCACACCAAGGAGAGCTAACACTCATCACGCTTTGTGACCTCTGGATTTCAGTCCTCATCCTGGTGGCATTCATTACACTGGCACTGATTCTGTAAAGACCTGATCCACTCTCCAGCCAGCATGGGAAACTAAACCCACAGCCCACCAATCTGGGCTTCACCTCAGGCTGTGCAAGCAGTAAAACCTTCATCAGTTGCTGCCCTTGCTCTGTGGCTCCAAGGTCAGACATCTCCACCATGAACATCAGTCCCAAGGAAAGGCCTGGCATGCACTCAGCATTTCTCAAAAACAGGCTTAAGTGTCTCTCTCTGCCCAGCAGCCCATTTTCCCCCAAGCTGGCCAAAGACACTGGTTTAATTCTACTCTCAGCTCATGAGTCATTAACCCATTAATCCCTTTCAACCCAGTAACAAGCCTGAACCCCAAGTGAGCCTTCACTGCTCACCCCAGCCACTCTCACTCCCTCACAGACAGCTGTCTCCAAGGTTTCCACAATGCCACAGTTAAAATGCTGCCTCCTCTTTTGGTGGACTCAGGATTTCTGATTAAATCCTTGTCCCAGACAAATGCTCCCTTGTTGCACCTTCCTCAAGTGGGGAGCTTTAGTAAAATGTTGACAATTAGTTTCTTTTCATGCCCAGTTTGACAAGGAAACTACCACAGCGATGTTCCCAATTCTTCCAACCCTGACAAGGAACAGCATCAGCTGAAGCTTTAAGTATGATTTAGTGCCTGGCATGGGGCTCACATTATAGCATATTAAAAATCACATTGAATAAAGGAATTACAAAACCTCATCAGCTTGCTGAGGCATGAAATCAAAGCTCAAAGTTCAGAGAACAGTGCAAAAATATAGTTAGATTGGAAAGATTGCAAGATGCAGTTCTCTGAAACAGCAAAATCTATTACAGCAGCAGAGAAAGGAACAGCTCTCAGCCACATTCCCACCACTTCTGCACTTTAAAGAGAGAATACCCTGTGTGCCCAGCCCTCTGTGGGGCAGCCAGCATGGAAGGAGGCTGCATGTTCAACCAATTCCACGTTACAACACGAGCATGGCAATTTGTCAGCTCCAATTCATCACCAGGACTGCTCCTCTGAAGGCAGAAACGTCGCCCTGCTCCGACTTCCAAACGATGCCTTTGCCATTCATTAGAGCTGCAGAAATCACTCAGGACAGCAATGACAGCCCCTACAACACCCAGGCCTGTGCTGACCCTGCTGGTTTCTCCTGCCATATCCTGCAGAAGCTCTCACTCACCCAAAGCCATGGGCAGTGTGGGTGCCCACCACGGCACACAGCAGCAGCAGCAACAGGAATTGGGCGCTCATCCCTCCGAGGTTCTGTGCAGCTCCCAAACCACCAGCACCCCAACTCTGTCTGTTCTGGGGGTTTGAACAGGGTTCAAGCACAAAAAAGGAACTGCAGAGCTGCTGTGCCGCCCTGTAAACAGCAGATGAGGCAGCAGCTGGCAGGCTCACAAGGTAAACGCTGCTTTGGTTGGTTAGCAGACACACGGCTTTCCCGAGGCCAGCAAAGCTCTGCCCAGGAGCAATCTGCACCTTCCTTTGCAATGCTCCTTTCAAGGAACGGGGGAAATGAATATTTCAACAAACGAAACATGTTTGAGTCTTGGCAAGAGGGAAGTGATAAGTAAACTCAAGTCGGCTTTCTAGGAAGAGAGTGCAGAATCATTTATTTATGGCTGCTTTTCATGTCTGTCTTCCAGAGCAAGGTCAGACACGAGGCATAAGCATTTATTCTCATGTCTCAGGGAAAGCCTTTTCCCTCAGAGTGCCCTTCCCTGTGTCTCCTGCTGCTGGGGAGGACAAGAGCCCCAGCCCTGGCTGGGCCATGCCACACCACAGAGATTCCCTGCTCCACATCCCCAAAGTCCTGAGCCCAGGAAAGCAGGACCTGCCAGGGTATCCAATGTAATGTCTTGGCGTTTTCTTGCTGCTACAGAGTCATTCTCGCTCTTAAATGGTCCTGACTGGGCTGAGAACTTACCATGGGCTGGTGGCCATCAGTCAGCTCAGCTGGGCGTGCAAAGGCAGATCAGACAGAACCTGCAAGTTTTTCTTTGGTTCCTGTTGAGCCTTCACCTCCTGCTGCTTCTCCCTCCAGGCACAGCTTTTTGATTCCTGACACATGAGAGTCTTTCCTGTCATTTTCCTATTAGTCTTAGCCTACAGCAAGCACCTTAGAGAGAGCAAAATTCTCTGAATCTGTGTTTCCCTGCACAAAATCAGGAGGATCATTGTGTTTTCCCAGCCTTCCTCTAGCTGGACAAGATCTTTGAGAAGACAGAGCCTGACTCTGTGCAACTCTGGCTTTTAGCAGCACAATCTCTCACGCTGGGACACATCTCTGAGTGCTTTGGTGATACAAAGAGTAAATACATTTTAATTTGCTCAGCATGGCAATGATGGGTGCTATACATATAATGATTCATGTTCAGTAATAAGACACAAACCCAACAAGCTCAGTGCCATTACCTGGATGAGTGCTACACCTTAATTTGTCACAGTTACCTTACATATGACATTATTCTGCCTGTGGAGCCACATCTCTGCAACATCAGCAACAGGCTGGGACATCTTTCTGGCTTGGCAGCCTGATGATAACATTTAACACAGAGAGGCACATTAACCGAATCCTTGTAGGAATCTGCTCCAAATAAAAAAATTGTATTTCAGGCAGCCCTTTTTTAACCCAGAGTTACTGAGCACAGTGATAAACTGCCCTCTGGACATTGAGGACAAACTGTTGGGGGAGACGATTCGGGCTGTGCAAAGCTTTCTGTTTGCCTTTTGTGCCTGATTTTTTTTTCTTACAAATGACTTTGCCCCAGCCTGAACCCAAGATGTGCCTGTGTGATACAGCTTGCTCAACCTCTGGCACAATTGATTCAGTTGTTAATCATTTGTCCATGACAAAAAAGAAAACAGAACAAAAAAAAACCCCACTTACAGAAAGACCTCTCCATCCACAAGACCTTTGCGGGCTGGGAAATACAGCACACATCGAATATTTCAACATCAGTAAAAGATAAACCAAGATTACAAACACAGAGCACCCTCTAGATAGAACTTTTAACCATGACAGTGATCCCAGCATGTGGAGTTTTCTTTGTTTCATCTCAGAGGTGAATGAACACACCTGAATGAACAGAAGGAATGGTGAATTCCCAGAAGTGAGGCTGAAACAGGAGCAGGGACCCAAGAGACAGAATTTCCTACAGCTCAACACATTTTTCAGAGAGAACTGAAAAGCACCATCAGGATTTACACATAATTTACAACCTGATTTAATTAGAGGTGGGTCTAACACATGAAATTTACGACAGCAAGCACAGTTCACTTTCTGCTTCCTTGGGTCCATGGATCAGGGGGAATGTTGTCTGTTTTCCACTGTTGTCCTCTTCTCCATTGCTGCTCCTTCTCCACTGCTGACTGTGGCTTTCTGGTGAGCTGAAGTGCCAAACCATCTCTCTAATTTGCTGAATTAGGATTTATCACACTTGGAAATCAAATTCCCACCATGAAAATGGAGCCTGCAAGTGCAACACATCCATTGCAGAGTTCACATCCCGAGCTTGGGAGCCTTTGCTCCCTCTAAATAATTCCTCTACAGTTTCACCAAACATGATGGTTCTTTAAATGGCAGTTTCCTCTTAAAAGAAAAACTGAAACACATCAGAGCTGAAAGGAAGATCAGGCTGGAGCCAGCAAGGAGCTGTTTACAGAATTATCAGTGCACTTTTCAAAAAGTTGCTTTTTCTCCTCTGAGAAAACTGTTTTATTCCCTGCTTCAGAACTCAGAATGTGTTTCCTTCTGTGGAAAAACTCATTCAAATAAGGTAAAAAGAAGCTTCCCACCAATTTTAATTGTGAAGAAAATAAGGTGGCAAATTATGGTAGAATTTACAACCAAAGAATACTTCCACATTTTTACAACAAACCCACTGCATCACCATTTTTTTTACCAAAACTGTTATTTTCTGGTGTGAGGCTGGTCTCTGGAAGGCCCTGGACATAAAAAACTCACCTTGCTGAACTTAATTCTCCTCCTCTGGCTTTTGTTGCAATAAAAATAATGTCTCATTATGACTGAGGCAAATCTGGCACAGGTTCACCTACTCTGAAAGCTCCAAAGTGATGTAAGAGGGTAAGACAAAGAAAACCCCTCCATGTCTCCATCTCCTCTCCATCAGACCTCAAGACAAAACACACACAAACTTGTTTTCAAACCAGAAACAGCATTTTTAAAAGAAAAAAATAAAAGGTTCTCATGATTTGTGTGTCAAATAAACAGTACAAAATTTACAAAAAATGCAACATCTCACATCATTGTGACTTCTGCTCGTTTCAAATACAGATCACTTCTGACACTGAGCTGTTCTTACACCTCTAATAACTGTTAGAGAAGACAAAGATGACATAAAAGGGTTTTTTTTTTGTTGGTTTTTTTTTTCAGCTAGTACCTGGCAGTAATTCTTCCTAATCCTTTATTTTCACAAATGTCTGAGGCTGAATGGGCAGAGATTGCTGCCTGTTAACCTGATTTTCCTTTAATCTATTGTGATTTCCTTTCTTTGTTGGTGAGGAGTATTTATAGAAGTGGTGCCATAGGAGCTATGAAACAGGGTTGAAAAGCCAGCAAATAATATCAGATTTTAAAAAGACCCTTTTAAAAAATAATTCTGTATCTAAAAGCCCCTTGAATGGGCAACATCTGAGGCTATTCTTCTCGTTGAGATTTTTTCAGGTGCTGATAAAACATTTTAGGGTGATAGATGAGCCACAGGGCAAACACATCCACTGAGATAAGACTATTTAAAGCTGTAAAAACTAATAGCTGGAGAGCTGTTTCACTAATAGACCTGATATTTCCTGCCTCCAGTAGGATAATTTCAGACAGAGACAGGCCATGTTACAGCTCCTCAGGAAATCCTATCAGGATATCTCCCCATATTCCTCACTGTCATCAGCTGAAATGTGTAATTCAGTTTCAGACAGCAAGTAAAAGCAGAAAAAAACCCCACCAAATCCATCTCTTTATTCCGCCCCATGCCAGTCTTACCTGGGGTATTTAAAAACAACATAATAAAGGTTTTTAATGGGGCTGATCCTAAAAAGCAGACTGGTGTGAGAAGAATTCATGGAAGACCTCAGCACAAGAGAGAAATACTCTTACAAATCATGGTTTTTGCAGCAGTAACACCAGCCCAGAGCCAGGAGCAGGAGGCTGAGTCCCAGGATGGCACAGAGAGGAGCAGAAGGAGAAGCCAGGAGCTGCTCCTGCACTTCCACTGTGTTCCTTCAGCTCTGTGAGCATCCCACGATGGCTCAGGGAGGGAATTGTGGAGAACAGATGCAAACCCCTGTGCAAAACTGCCAACAGATATCCCCTTTCATTTCTTTGGCACGGCATTCTTCTGACTGAGAACAGCATTAGCCAGGAAAGCAACAAATATGAACCTGACAGGACAAGGAGTTCTTCAGAAAGCAAAGAAAGAAAAAAGGAAACAGTGCATGAAAATATATTTCACAACCTAAAGAACAGCCAGGAAGAGGTTACCTTCTCTGTTGCAGCAACTGTCAGTGAGCAGAGATTAAAGCACAGAAAACACAGCCTTTAATCCAGTGTGAGGGAGTGAAAATTGCATATTCCCAGTCTGTGCAAGCAGCTGCTTTCCCAAAGCCACTGACATGGAAAGGAGAGATCTGACAACGTTCTCACTGCTGGAAAACCACAGGCTGATTCTGCAAACTGTTTACTAATGAAATTCTCATTACTGCAGGAGATCATGGCCTTAATTAGCACTGGTTAAATTGGGACATTTCTTGAAGTGGGCATGTCTGGGCTGGGCACTCTCATATAAAACACAGAGACTCTGAGTTACAGCACTGTTAATGTGATTTACAGCACAAAAAGAATACATTTTTACCCCTTCTGAGCACACAGAACAGGTCCTTCCCTCCCTCCTTGGATTCCTCTTCCACACCATTGCCAGGTTACACCTCAAACCTGCTCATTCTGAATTTTTAACGTGAGTTTCCACAACAGCTGTACAACACGAGCCAATTTTTCTGATTTTTCAACCAACCTCACCGTGAGGGTACCAGAAGAAGATCAACAAGACCAGATTTAGCCTTCATTGTAAAAATGCATTTTAATATAAATCCACACTTAGCTGTGGCTTATTAAAGCTGATGTTTTGTAGCTGGTTGAAAACCAGAGATTGCATTCTTCCTTCCAAGGACACCTGGGTCCCGTTACCTACACACAAATCAAAATGCCATTAACACTGGAGTGCTTTCACCACAGCAGAATAACCTTTATTCTCAGGTGGGATCCAAGCATTTCAACAATGTTTACTGACAAAGGCAAGGAATGCTTCACCATGACCTACTGGGCATTTCAAGGAGGGCATGAGACTTCAAAAAGTAGAAATACAATAAAATATATGTGCACACATCCACACCTCTCTCTTTCCCTGTACATAAAACATATTTTTCTTACTCTTAAATTTTACTGCATTACTCTCTTGGCAGAGAATGGGAAAATTCCTTCTCAGCTGAGCTTTATTATCAGTTTTGTGCACATTACTGGAAATTTTGGGGGAGTTCTGTTTTCAAAACTGTCATGTTTAAATGCACATCTTTAATTTCAAATCCCACTCGAATGAAAAAAGAGAGCAAAATTAATTTCAGCTTTTCATGCCACAAAGATAAACCAGCTTTGGGAGCATCACACAGCATTGGCTGTCCCAGGAATGTGGCATTTTACAGGAGGTGATACAAATACCTGCTGCTTTGGGATGCTCATCCTAAAACACCCAAAAAGAGGCAAAAAAGTGGAGGCAGCAATTAAAATCAGCAAGTTACACATTTGCAAGATAAGCAACACTTGGTGTTAAAGATTAGTTATTCCTCAAATTGAGGATTTTCTCCTTTCCCAGGTATTTCCACTGTCAAAAATAAAGGCCACGCCAGACACAAACACTGCATTTTAAGTCTGGCAGAATTATCCCAGAGGAGCACAAGCTATGAAACAAACTTACTGAAATGACACCTTTTTTTAATGGTTTTATTCATAACAGTATTACATGGTGTGTTACAGAAATTAATGGAAAATCTCTAAAAATTTGTTGGTTTCTGTTGTTGTTGCTGAATGCATTACACAGAAAGTTAAAAATAATGTGCCTGTAGATGTTAACAAATGGTCGTTATCTGAGGTAAAGTTAAAGTAGGTTTAGAAATGTACTGCAACAGTCATTTTATCTTTCTCATCTTTATTAAAAAAATAAGTGTCAGAATGCAGAAATAAAACGGAATGAAAACCACGGAGTAAACATTTTTGCAAAGAAGGTGCCCAGTACGTTATTGAGATGAAAGGTTCCATCAGACTCTCGGATGACTACGATCTATCAAAATATCTTTTCATGACAGGTAAAGATCAAGAAGCTACGGGGGGTATGGTAACAGGATGGCTGGTGGGGTTCCCTGGTTTGTAAATTTAAAGTGACGAATTTAGTGCTAGTGAAGGATGAGGGGTTAAACAATTGCACAAGCTGGATATTGGAGTTATCTACAATACTGGTACAGTGCAGCCCTCTCAGCTCAGCATCCCAGCCACGACAAGGACGATTACAGGACGAGACAATCCAGAATCTGCTTTTATTCATGAGCAAAAGTAAGACAAAGGTCCGTGGTGACGGCCCAGAGACACCAGAATTCCAGCCTCATTCCCTTGGCACCTATCCATGAGGGATCTGCTTCCTACAAAAATGTGATCCTCTGAGACAGCAAGCTCTTCTTTCCTCTGTGTTTCACCCCACAACTGGAAATGCACTGATGACACTAAACCTCCAATGGCTGTGATGAACCAAAACTGGGTTTGTGGTTCCATGCGCAGGACAAAACCCAAAAAAAAAAAAGCTGCTGAGGAAGAAAGTAGCACCACTGTGCAAATCAGGAAAATATTCTGACAGAAGGGTCCTCCAGAAACGCTTTTACCTCTGCTTTTAATCCTGAAACACTCGATCCACCAAGTTTTAAATTATCTCCTCCAGTTAGAAAACTTGACATTTCAATGGGAAAACAAGATTTGCTACGGAGCTGTTTGCACATGACTAAGGAACAAGCATCAAATGACCGTGGATGGAGATAAAATTCTCCTCTCTGCAGGTTCATTAGGTCTATTCACAGCTAATTTCTCACTCACATACATTCTGCAATGCACATTTCTCTAATTTCTCTAATTCAAAATAAAAGAATGGGATTGTGTTGTGAGATTTGGTTGCACACACCAACAATCATCACCCCAGTTATTCTGCCTTCTAAACCATTTTTAGCTTATAATAGAGATGAAAGAAAGTAAAACATTGATAACTCCAGGCCTATTTTAGTCATGACAAAAATGTAAATCCTAATGTGTCAATTTAAAAACAAAATCTCCACAATAACCCTAAAAACTGATTAATCCTTGATTTCTTTAACCTTTTTCCTTTTTTTTTCTTCTTTTTATTTTTCTTTTTAGTGTTAAACCACTAAATTCAATACACTGTAACTGCATAGGAACATCAGGAAAACACATTTGACCTGTATAACAATTCTCTGTAGGGCAAAAATATATAGATTCTTTATGAAAATCATGTGCTAAACGTATGAACCCAAACACTGCACTTTTTGCTTCATAAATGTAAAAAAAGGAAGTTTTAAATTCTTTTTGTTCTGCGTGTAAACACTTGGATGACTTCTATGCAGAGGCTCAAAGGAACGTCAATGGAAAGTGATCTCTTGTAAGTGGAATTATGTCCATGTGATAATGCTAGACCATAAAATCATGTGTTCCCATTAATTTCACTAGTTGCTGACAAGCTGACTGCTTTTGGCAAATGCACTTGAGCTTCAGCCCATTATTGTTAAGCATGTGAAAAAACATATGTGATGTGAGAACCACAAACTGGGTTTGCCACACCTCCCAAGCACTGCAACTTGCTACCTTCTCTACTGTGTAATGGCATTAGTAAAAGAATTTTCATAACATTTATATTTACAAAAAAAAATGGCAATTTTCATTCGAACTCCTTAAAGCCATTTCCCCTTAAACATTTCAAGAGTTTAACAGTAAGATTTTTTTTTCAAGTTATAAAATAAAAATCCCATTTGATTTTTTTTCTGATGTACAAAAAGTGATAAAGATGAACAATTTTGATCACAGAGTCAGTTTGTTATTCCAAAATCCATGCCGTCCTTGTCCCATTTGTCAAGTCCGCTTCATCCAAACTCCTAAACCAGAAGCATACCAGTATTATTTGGCAAATGATTTTTTTTTTCATCAAAAATGGCACACAGAGAAGAAAACACTTGTCTGCATAGCATTACAGCAGCAAGATATTGAAGAAATAAAAATATTCCTTTTCTGCACTTTGTTTAGAGTTTCCTAGGAAATACTGACTCTTTTGTCTCTCCTCAGTGGGACTCCATGTCCTTTCTCTACCCACAACATGAGTATTCCAACAGAAAGCAGCATTTCTTCCTCATGATGTGCTAGAACTTAAAGGTCCATTTGGCAACATTTTCAGTCAAGGATGGATAAACAACCGAGTTCTGTCCTGTGGTTTCAAGTTGGGAACCATTTCTGCAGGAGGTGTTTCACTGTTAGATCTGTCACTCATACAAAACTACAGAGTAAGAAATACATAAAAAAAAAAAAAAGGAAAAAATAAAGAAAAAAAATGACACCACCAGTATTTTGTTGTTGTTGTTTAAATATGTCTACATAGGGAAAAAAAAAAGGGCCAGGATCAGCCTGATGTAAATGAAGATGAAAAACATGTCACCGTGACATAAAAAGTGCCGACTCGTGCCCCAAAGGCTGTTGAATGATAATGCCACTGCTACATACAGACTCTGCTTTTGGCTGAAAAGAAAAAGAAAAGGAATGTCTAACACCCATTAAATTTCAGATGTTCATTATTTATAGGTGGCACACAGAAGGTGACAAATGTTTAAAAGAAGACCGAGGAGTAGGATTTCCTAGTCTGGATACCCACCACTTGTGGGGACGGGGCTGCACTCGTGGCATGAGAAGCAGGGAGAGTTTTTGTTTTGTGCTGCCATAGGTTGCCAAAAACACACATCAGGAACACTCGTAGAGCCAGTCCAGGAGGGCAAACTCTCTCCTTTGTCAGACAAAATCAATCGGAAAAAAGCATGAAAGCCAAAGGCCTGCCAGGTTGTTGGGTTTCGTTTGAGTCTTGGAGCACCACAAGCCTGTAACAATGCTATTTCTTAGGTCTGTTAATCTGCGCGTAGAGAGGTTCTGCTTCCTGGGGATAACAAAAATAAAATGAGCAGAGATGTCTCCAGACAGCATTTTCAGAACATTTTTACATCTGCTTGAGAGCAGCGATACCCTGTGAGGCAAAACCCACAGGAAGTGTTTGCTTTCTGTGCTGCCTTGAGCGATCGTGGCACCCTGGCTAAGTAGTGGAAAAAATGGGAATTATATCAGAAAATGAGAATTTTCTATCCATTTCCTCCTCCAGCATTGGCCATGCACTGACCCTCACTGCTGGGCATGGACATATGAGGGAATTAAATGATAATTTATAGGGCTGGATGTTTGGAAGTACAGAGCCTGGAATTGCAGCCCATGTACAAGGCTGAGTTTCCCCCCGGCAGCACAACAGCAGAACATAACTGTGGGTTTTGCACAACTCAGGAGAAAACCACTTGCAAACAGAAACTTCCACGGAAAGCTGAGCTAATGAAGCTGTGATGGGATTTAAAACAACAACATGAGTGGCCCATGAAGAACGAGGAGCCCTGTGCAGTTTGATTAGGAGTCTGTGGAACCATTAGTACAATTGTTAAAGCTGGGAGGAAAGCATGTAAACTCGTTAACAAACACTTTCTTGGGAATTTCCTGGATGTGGGAGGGGGGAAAAGTTGCCATGTTCTTCAGCTGTTGCTCCATAGATGACACACCCTGAGCTTTCTTAACACTGCGTTCATCTTGGCCAAGGTGGGCAGCAAACCATCCATGGACCCTGCAATCCACTCTACTTCATTTCCAGAAACTAATTTATTAAACTAAGAATGACATCTAAAAAAGGAACAAGACAGGCAGAAAGGCTAATTAATGCCACACTGCATTAACTCTCCCCAGCTTGATAAATATTCAAATACCACGCCACAATGTTGAATTTAACCAAGGCAGAATCAACTTGTGTTACAGCAGCATTGGCAGGAGCTGACTTTTGAGCAAAAAAAAACCCCAGAAGGCTGGCAAATCATGGGGCACTGAGCAGCACAGACAGGCCTGCCAGGGCATGGCACAGGATTTTAATCACTGTTTGTCAAAGTGATGCTGGGATGAGGAGGACAGCCCCAAGGTGGATCCATAGGTGCTCTGGGTGCCTGGCCAGTGCTCCAGGCTCTGCCCATCCCAGTGCCCTGTCCTGCCTTAGAGAGCAGGAACACACAACAAATCCAAAAGACAACCTGTTTCCTCCATGCCAAGGAAATCTGTCTTTTATTCCCCAAAAATGTTCCATTTCTGGAGCTTGCAGACTCTGTTCCCCACCCCGTGCCCATGTGGAGCTCTGAGTATGCTACCAGCACTGTGAGTGAGAGAAACCCTCTGGAATGATTAAATAAATGCTGCTGAAATTATCCCCAGCAAGAAGCAAATACATTTTGTGACCTTGAAAAACTGAAGGTAATCAAAGGAGATGAGTGAGAGTAAATAACTGCTTTTCACACACTGTGAGTTAAATCTACCTACGCCAATTTTCACGTGCAGGCTTGGAGCTGGCAGAATGATCTATCACAGCTAGTTCAGAGAAAATCTGTACTAATTAATGTGTGAACCTGACACACACCAGGCCATTCTTCAGGCAGTTGCTGAACCTAAGGTCATTGCAAAGGGAAGTGAAAAAAGGAAGGAGGAGAAGAAAAGGAGAGGGAGGGAGAACATCCCTTTGGAACAAAAGACGTCAGTTTTTCAAATGCCTTCAGGGAAAAAAAGAGCTTTTCAAAATGTCAAGTCTGCTTGTTAGAGCTGTCCTCAAATATCCTTCAGATATGCAGAAGTGCTGAAGTAACAGGTGTCCTAAGGTGCCTCTGAACTCCATACCCTTGGAAGAGGAGGAGGAGGAGCTCCTCATCATCAACAGCACTTCCAACAAGCCTGAGACAGCCTTCACAGTGAGAAACTTCTTTGATTCGTACCCAACATTTATCTGTGCAAACACCTGATGTGGCAAAGGCCTGCATTTCTCACTGACTTGAATAATTTCTCTTCCAGCAGACCAGAGCATTTTGCATGATAAGTGTGCTCTTGCTTCTTCCTTTCAGTTGATTTCTCCCTTCAGATGCCTAAATGAGAAATTAATTGCAGTAATTGTGTGCAGTCTTCCCAGTCAAAGGGTTTTGGTCAATGCCTGAGATTTGTTTTCTAGTATTATTTTAAGCCAATTCAAGCATGCTTTTAGCCCAACAATGCAAATGGTGTCTGTAAAATATTGATACTCAAGAGGGGAAAAGAGAGTAGAAAGGGACAGGAAAAGGCAAAAGGAGAGTTGAGTGCTGTTGGCCTCATGGACAGCTCCTCTCACAGTGACAGGCACTATTTTGGAGGGTCTTGAAAGCAGAAATAACCCTCCCTTTTTTTTACATAATCCACACAAAAGTCCCAGGGCATGTTATGAAAAGGCAGGTGAGCATTAACTCTTACAGCATCTCACCAGCATTTTCTGCCCTCTACCACGGCATTAGGAACAGATGCAGAGGGAAGGAAAGGATTGGTCCTTGTCAGAACAAAAAGAGAGAAACAAATAAAATAGCAGAAAAAGCTTCTAATTCACATAAACCACTCGAATTTTACAGAGCTCTCCTTGCTGAACTGGCCCAGAAAAAATTCTGATGTGCTTTCATCAACCCACAGGGAGAAACCAAGAGAAGAACTGGAAGCACTTTTTCTTTTTTTGCTGCTGTATTCCAGAAATACTTCATGCTGCAAATCACTTTATTCTTTCCAATTTTAAGGGGGACAAGACAGCAGCAAACACCATTTCTGATGCAGTCCACTACTGTGTGAGGCAACAAGTGTACTAATGCTTTAGAATAGCATCACGCAAATGCTATAAGTAAATTTGCATCCCATTTGAAGATATTAACACCTGCTCCCCAGCAGAATCACTGGAGAGCATCTCCTGAGAGCCTCAGCACCCACTGGGGCTTGCAGGGGTGAACTCACTCACAAAACATAACTCTGGGTTAGGAATAAACTGTTTGTACCCTGGCAGTCCTTTGATCACTGCGAGGCACCCGCTCTGTGCAGAGCTGCAGGCAAGATGTTCTCAGCTGAGGAGGTGAGGCCTGAACACATTTCCATGCCCTTTGCAGCCACTTTCAGTCCCGGCTGACTGATCAGAAAGGGCAGGCTCAAATGATAGAGAGTTTCATGAAATAAGTGTGCTGGAGAGCCACACAGAATGAGCATCTTGTGCTGGGGTTGCAAGTGAAGGGGGTGGGAATGTGAAGCATCTTCTCTGGTTTGTTGCATGCTGACCCGTAGGCAAAATAGGACAAAGTAAAGTTGGCAAGCGGGGACGAAATTAAATATCTTTGGTGATAAGACAGGTCATTCCTAATGCCCCATTAACAACCTGTTTTTATTTATTGCTTATTATTACTTATTAATATTTGGTTATTTTTCTTACATCCTCCATTAGCAGCATAAATACAGCAGGCTTCTACTTCAGGATTATGCCTGGAGAGTGTCTCTGTTCTTAACATAAACCTACCTAGGAATATCTCCTACTTTCAAATACCCAGTTTAATTATTAGCATTCTAAAAATCTCTGTCATTTTAGTAGCAAGATGGATGCTGTACATCCATGAAACGAAAATGCAGTGACAACTACTCAAAAAGATGAACCTGCTCTATATCTTAGTCCTGATGTAAAAAGGAACTGCAGCCAAGAAACACTGATTATTTCTGGGCCCCTCTCCCAAAACAGTAGCCACAGAATTATTTCCATCTACAGATCTGTCATCCACACATCCTTCCATCTACTTATCTGTCAATTCTCCTTCATAACAATCGAACCTAATGGCCAATTGGAAGCAAATTGTTCAGAAGTCTCAAAGATGCTAAATTTTCACAAGTAAATTTTGAAAATCAGTTGTCGTGCAGAAGACAAGGAACTTTTAAATGACCTCATCATGGAGGAAACGAGGAAAGCTTGTCGCTAAATTGAATCCTTGGGTTGCGAATCAGGAAGAACACAGCTGCAAAGCATGCTGTCTCTTGTTTAAAGGAAGAAGTTGCAGAAATAAAAGGGTAGAAGGTGACCTCAGGTGGGCTGGTGGCACTGAAGAGGTGAGAAGCCCTTGTAAGAGCTGGCACATGGAAATGGGCAGCCTGAAGGAGATGAGGGCAAACCTGCAAATCACAGAACAGCCTGGATTTCTCTGCTCATGCCTCTCCATATTTCTGGGAAATATGAACAACCAACTGAGCAGGAGACCTGAAATGTTAATTTTAGGATTTCTCTGGAGTGAAGCAGGACTTCCCAACCTGTAATCCCCTTCCAACACTACTTCTCTCAGGTTCCCAGTCCTCCTCAGCCCTGTGTCTTTAGCTAGAGAATGACAGCTTTAGAGCCTACAGCAAGAAAAGGTCACCTGCAATTAGGAATTTCTCTTTGGACTTTATCCAGTTCTGATTGAGCCAAGTGAAAGACTGGAACAGGTCATGCAAATACAGCCTTTAGTATTCTGAGCCTATTTGGAATCCCGGTGCAACAGAAAAGTGGCAGAAGCAAGAGGAGGATGCAGAATCAGCTTGAAATTCCCTCCTGAGGCTCACTAAGCTCCCAGGTAACCTAAAGTTTGTCCATAAATTGCTTTTTCTGTCCACTTCCTAAACCCAGCCCAAATAAAAGTTACAGCAGCCCATCCTGGAGCTGAGTAAGATTTTTAGGAACACTTCTCACTGAGCACAGCACTTGCTCCAAGATGGATGATGGCAGTGGGCCACCAAAGCACCACCAAAAGCTGACAGACAAATATTCTAATGAACTGTTGCTCTCCTGACAGTGCTGATGGCATTGTGAAGGGTGTGACACGTTTTGAGGGCTCCTAATTGTCTGCACACATTTCTCAGAACAACTGAAGGATTTTTTTTTCAAGGAGATATGCTCTAGCCACAAATGTTTTGAAGGTTTCTTGAGAATCTCTCATGAATGATTGCCAGTGCAAGTTTTGAGCTGGGCAGCAGCTCAATAGAGCTGCGTTTGTTCCTCTGTTCAAACTCCCTGCTTTAATGCAAAATGTCAACAAAAAGAAATGTTTAAGACATTTGGTTAGGATCACAGCTGAGAAACAGTTCTTTCCCTCTCTCTCCTTTCACCTCAAATACTCCCCACATAATCTAAAGACAGCAGTGGGGATTAAACATAAATAATCTGAAGGTGGCAGTCATTCTGTATTCCCTTCACCACTTCTGCAAAATCACTATCTGTCCTCAACAGCATGCATGAACAAAGGGGAAACAACCAAATACAATAAACAGCTCTGCAAAGAGTTAATCTCATTTCACCTGTGGAAGTTGAGCCTTTCTGCTTCTTATCTTTAACCATAAAGGGACAAAAATGTAATATATCCATAAAATGCCACATTTACCTACTAAGAGCTCATAGCTGTTTCTGGAAGAGCGACTTCTAGAAACAGCTGCTTCTGGAAGGATGAAGATTTTGAGAGCTGAGGTGGAAGATTGCAAAAGGAAGAGAGGAAAAATAGGAGAAAAGAAGACAGTAACCAGATGATAATTTAGAGTATCAGAAGGAACCAAAAAACCAAATTGCCGTGGTACCTTGAAAGATCAGGGTACAAAAAGCCAGGCAGGTGGATATTCTGAATACATCAAGATAAATAAAGACATGGTATGGGCAGAGCTGGTTTCAGAGATCTGGGAGCAGACAGATTTGACATTTCTGCACACAATTCCCTCCTGAGAGGTCCATTCAGCTGAGTTGTTACTGTGCAGTTCTTGGGTAAGAACCATGTTCTAAAGAGCAAAGTAATCTCCCATCTAAGCCACAAAAGTGGCTTTTATGCAGACTGTGATTCTTCTGCACGACATGTTTCTCCCCATTAAGTTTCCCTCCAAATGCAGAGCTCAATACACAACTCCCCAGTAAGTCCTGAATTGATAATTTTCCATGGGGATTAAACTTCCCGTTGCTCTGACGACACCAGGCTTCAGAATTAGCTGGGCTGGCCTTGGGAAGAGGATTTCCTACAGGCTGCTGCTGAATGCCTCTGCACACAGGCACAATGATATTAGTGGAACCTCACTGGAGAAAGGCTTTCTGTTTTGTTCAGCTTCCTCTTCCTGCCTACAGCTCTCAGGAATTAATGTAATACAATAATCAGGAACATTAGTTAACGTTTCCCAGCATATATTTCAGGGAATTATACATATTTAATGTGAGGCTCTACAGGGATTAACTAAAAATGCAGCAAAACCATATGCAACCACTGCTAATACACTGTCCTGGTAGCTCTGAATTGCAGAACCACCCTGTGATAAACCATAATAAACAGATGTATGTGGGTTTCCAGAGTGTGGGACTCAGATAAAGGGCAAATCCTCTTTCATGATGTAGGAAAGAACTCTTGGAGTGGCCTGAAGCTGGGATAGCTGGGGATGTCAGTGCTGGCCAAGGGCAGGCAAAGGCACAGCCAAATTATCAAGTGACACTATCCATCTGCAGCAGCAGCTCTCACTGGAGTAAATAATGAATGTTCTTGCTGGAGCAGCTCACCCCAGCTTGCCTTTCTCCTCACACTGTCACTCCTGGACTCAAGGAGACACAAAGCTTAATGCTGCTTTTGCTGCAGCCCCAGGAGCTGAGCAGGGGTGAAGCCACAGAAGGGGGAGATGCCCTCTCACAGCACCACATGTTGTTAAGAGAGAACCCCATTATTCCCAAGCGTATCAAAGCTAAGTTACCGTAAGGTTTTTTAAAATCATATTTAATGCACAAAGTAAACTGACTCCTAATGAAACTATTAATTTGGAGATGAAACTAAACTGAGGATGGGTAAGTCACTGGCAAACCCGGTGGAATTTATGTACAAAAATGGGAAGGGTTCTCCCACTGCTCTGGATTTGCTCCAGGAGCTCTGTGCTGGAGCACAGAAGCCCTATCAGATCATGTATTTGGGCAATACCAAGCAGGAGGGCAGACGGGGAGAAGATAATGAAACATATCCTTCAAACAGCAACACTAGAGAGTATTTGGATGGAATAACAACGCTCAGCACTCATAAAACTTTGTAGCTCCACTGTTTTTTTGGCAAAATATATTTACTGTATTGAAACAAATCACAGAGCATTCACAGGCATCCACATTTTCTACGTGTTCTGTAACACAAAGGATGAACAGATCTTCTTTCCCGTCTGTCTGGGTTTAAATGACTTACATTGATGAATAATTTTTAAAACATCAGTATGCCAATGGTAATATGAATGATGATAATTTTCAGATGTTTTTAATTTGCAGTTAGAGATAAAAATACACAAACCCATTTCAATATTTTTTACATGCAGATAATAAACGTGCTTCTTCTACTGATTATCCCATTGATTTAGGGTAGAGACATTCATGTATCATTACATAATTTTATTTAATGATTGTTATGTCTATGGGTAAGATGTCTTATTCCATTTAATAGGTTACATCTGACTGAAGGCAAGGGTGGCTTTGATAAAAAAAATGCTCCGCCTAACATGTCATTAATAATGGCTCAGTTTCCCTATTTGCCCTCAGAATTTGAACACAAAGTAAAATAAGTCTACATTTCTTTCAAGCATGCAGGCAGCTGAAACACACATATTTGCATAAGCTGCAACACTCAGTGAATGGCAAAAGCCATGCAAACCACCAAGCACGAGGAATACACTGCGGAGGATGGAGAGGCAGAACGCAAGAGATGAAAAGGGAAAAAAAAAAAGAAAACCATGCATCCATGAAAGCAATGGCAGGCACTGGTGGAAGAGTAAGTGAACACCTCAAGGTGTAGAGAAAAAAAGGACAGATACCTACCCCAACCTGTGCTATCTAGCTACCGACCTGTGGACTTATAGTATCACCAGTTGGCTCACCAAAGGGATCACTGTTGGAGGAGGCCTGAGACCCATCAGGCTAGAATACAAGAACATAACACCTTTTTTTCTCAACAATAGCAAGTGAAAAGTCAACAGGAGGTTATTTTCATGCTGTGGGCATAACAAGTACATCCTATCTCATGAAAGCCAGGGAGTGAGGCCTCGCCGCTCTCCAAAGCCGTAGCGTTTCCTACAGCTGCTGCAGGCACCAAAGGGCCTCACCAGTTCCTGCTGGAGCCCAGGCAGGAGCTGCCACAGGCTTCAGAAGGCACTGGATCAGGCCAACCAGAACTGCAAAAGGCCCTGAAAGCCATGTGAAACGCAAAGAGTCCAAGCTTGGGTTATTTTGCACTTTTTGTTGTATCGATCCCCTCTTGTCTTTGGCTCACTCGGGCTCCTCCCTCCCTGACACCTGTTGATTGACAGTCATTGCTTGGATAACATTTCTTGCTTTGGTCCATAAAGGCAAAGAAATCACATACCGAGGGCCAGAACACTGAGGAACGTAGCTAGGCAAGCAACTGGGATGCAAGAATGTGCAAGACAACACCAATCATCATCTTTTAACACACAAACTCTCACATCTTTCTCTACAGCCTCAGCATGTTTGTTGTTTTACCCCAAACTTTTTTACCATGAGTGAAGTGACTGCTGGTGTGCTAAAGAGCAGATTGGATACATCTAACATGTACAGTTCTACAGGTGAGCTCTGAGTTTGGTTCCTTGTATGCAGGGTTAGTGCACATCAGCAGAAATGCTGTGCTATCAGCTGTCAAACCCAAAGCAGGACGGGAATTCTGGCTGCAGCTCCCCCACAAGCACCACCCAGCCCTACTGGAAAAGTTGTTTCTGACACTACAGAAAAACATTTAATCAGCTTTTATCTTTTCTAGTTAAAAAGGAGACAATGAAGATTTAGAAACCTTCTTGCTACTCACAGCCTCTGGCTCCTCACTTTTGCTTGGGCTTTCAAACCCCTCTTCAAAGAGGTCGTCTGCAGCAGGGTCACTCGTATGAGATGCTGATGATTTGGATGGAGAACTCTGTCTGGGTGCAGGGGTGGGAGCTAAACAAGGATTAAGGCAACAGCAACAATTATTCTGATTTCTTCAAAAAGACACTTCAGCACAAAATTTGCTCACAGTTTTACATCCCTCAACTTTTCACCATCCTGAGAATCATTCTCTAACAAGGAGCTGCAGGAGGTAAATTTGGGCACGGTTGTCATTATCAATCCCATGTGTTTGATTTCATTTGGCAACTTCCAGATTAAGTTTGGCTGCATCTGGCCTATGTGTTTATGAACCTGGGAGACACCACTACATTGCCTTAGGAAAGTGTGAGTCACCTGTCCTGTGGCAGGTAAGTGAAACAGGTCTCTGACCGACCCCTGGTGAATGTCATGAATTCCTATTTTCAGCAATCTGCTGAAAAGAGGAAATCCCCATTGCCATGCTATGAGCACCATAAGCTTATTTTACACCTCTCCAATGAATTTCCCCATGTGTCCAACATATCAAGCTACTAAAATAAATACCCATCCCCTAATTTCTGAGAAGTATGGATGGGACATAAGTGAAACCAGTTGTAAGGTTGAACGCCATGGGCTTCTGCCAACCAGCCTGCATGTTCCCATCACAAAACAAATATTACAATATTTAATTTTAGAAATTAAATTTCAGACTGTAGCTATCTGTGCTGTTCATTTCTATGACCTCTTAAGCCAGAGCATGCATGAAGGTTCTCAGTATCTGGGTTGGAATTTAAAAAGAGACAGAAGTGCTTTAAAGAGCAGTCATGTCTGAGGAAAGGGATGGCTCAAGGCACATAAATACTCACGTGAATTTGTAGATGGGGTCGTGGAAGTCACAGGAGTCAAATTTAACTGAGAGATGTCAAAGTCATCACAATCATCTGCTTCCTGTGCCATCCCAACTTTGTTAAAGTAACTTGAGAAGGCCTCTGAGGTACAACTGAGGGAAGGCTGATCCGGTTTTCTTGATGGCACTGGTGGAGGCTGAGCCATCTGGAAATCTTTAAACATTTCTTTTCCCATTTTCTGTCTGGGCCTGTCTGTCTGCGGACTCGATCTGTTGGAATCGCTCGTGGGCGGGACGGTGGCTATGGGAGCAATGGTACCTTGAAACATGGCTGCTTGTAAAGGCAAAACAGTTTGTGTGGGCATGAAGGCAGTGGGCTGGAACTGGCCAGCCACGGATGGCCACGGCTGCTGGGCGGGAGGGAAGATGCCGGGCTGGCCCCACGCGATGGGCTGTCCTCCCTGCATCACCTGAGCGACTGGAGGCTGGGCACCCATGGCCAGCTGCTGCTGAACGAGGGGTTGCTGTCCCCAGAAGGAGGGCAGGACAGCTCCCATGGCAACATAACCTTTGGGGAATAAAGAGAGCAGGAGGGGGGGAAACAAATGGGATGGAAGGTTATAATGGTGTCGTGGTGAGCACGCGGGAAAAGCGACGCGATAAATCAGAAACGTGCAGAGCTGCAGCACACTCAGAGAGAAAACTGAGAACACTGAATTCACAGCACTGCACAAGTACTCACACTTAGAACCACAGGCTGGTGGACTCTGCAAAGAAATCATCTCAAATTGCATCATAATGCTGCTGCTACTACTACTACTAATAAAAAAATCCAACCCAGATGATTCCAGATTAAAACTCTCACACTTGGTTATTACCCAATTACTTGAGAACATCAAAAAGATCTTGAGCTTCTGCTGCACTAAATACCTATTAACAACAAACTGCTTCAGGTATTAGGCTAACATAACCCCCTCCAGCTGAGGAGGAAATTAATGATTAAAACCAAAATTATAATTGCTTCCTTTCAGACCTGAAGCCTCCTTTAAAGCTACCAAGAGTTTGACCGTGTAGGAATTACAGGATCTGGTCCTTTTTTATTTACAACAACAACAAAGTGCTTTGAAACTAAAACTCCTGTAAAACATTTTACAAATTAAACTACCTAACATAATTATGTTCCACTGATACAAGTACTGTGCTTTACAGATATGCTGTTTCACATTTAAATTCAATACTTAGCACTAATACTTTGCATAATGTAACTTCCCTCTCAATTTTAATACTGCTATAGCTTTAAAACTCTTGTTTCTAACCCGAGTGTTTCCCCAGTCCTCCTATACCTTCTCCTCCTTGCTTTATTTCTAGGCTGTTTTGTGTGACAGTGTTCACAGGGATCTTAGGATGAGGGAAAAGATGAGGATCTGACTCCATGTTTCAGAAGGCTGATTTATTGTTTTATGATATATATTATATTAAAACTATACTAAAATAATAGAAGAAAGGACTTCATCAGAAAGTTAGCTAAGAACAGAATAAGAAAGAATGATAACAAAGGCTTGTGGCTCAGACTCTCTGTCTGAGCCAGTTGACTGTGATTGGCCATTAAACAGAAACAACCAACATGGGCAAATCAAAGATCTACTTGTTGCATTCCACAGCAGCAGATAATCATTGTTTGCATTTTGTTCTTGAGGCCTCTCAGCTTCTCAAGAGGAAAAATCCTAAAGAAAAGATTTTTCATAAAAGATGTCTGTGACAGTTCTGTAATCACAAACATAAGGGTGGCTGCTATACTGTATAGGGAAAAGCCCAAAACTCAATAAAATGCAAAAATAAGGAAGTGAATTTTGAGAGACCTAGGCCCTGGGTGGAAGGAGAAGTAGCTCAGATACATTTCTGTTCCAACAGATGTCCCGAGGACATTCCAGGATTTGACAAAGTGGAATACCTTGAAGTGCAATCAAATTCTCAGCCTCTGTTCACTGGAGAGAACAGAAGATATTCACTGCTGCACACAGAACCCCCAAAATTTTAACTAAAAACTGTTTCCTCTCTTTGTCCTGTACCTAGAAGTTCTGTTATCCAGAGGCTGAACAATGCTTCAACTCCCAGTGACTTTTTTGGCTTCTGCTTTAAAAAATGTAGGCAAATTCAAACTAATGTACTCCCTGCTTTGCCTTGCCCTGAAACACAGACCTCAAAAGTCTTCCCCACTTCCACCCTGCTAAAATCAATGCCCCAAGTACTGAAATGCAAACCAGAGCTGGGCACTGATCCCCAAATCTGATTCCAGGCTTTAATTCCAGCGCATTCCTTACCTGAGGGTACGGCAGCAGTGCTGAAAGGTACAGAACCAAACATGTCTGTACTAGCAGGGAGTGACTGGGATGAAGATGGGATAAAGGCATCACCTGGAGTAGCAGGAGTCTGCAGGGAGACAGGCAGAAAACACAAGGGTGAGGAATCAGCTCCAGCTTCTGCTGTCACATCACCTGGAGCTCTACAAATCCAGGTTTGGAGTGAAGAATGAGAAAGAAGAAAAAATGGCAAGATGTAGAAGGGAAGAAGCAATAGAAATAGAAGCATTGGAATTTGCTGGGGATGGGAGAAAAAGAAAGAAATGGAGGAACTTTCTATCAGAGGAAAAAAAATTAAGGTGAAATTTGCCTGGAATACATCACAACCAAAATATTGACATAATTTCTTTCTCCAGAATATACAGACTTGTGATTTTAGATGTTAGGTGACAAAAGGGAAAGTGATCAAGGCATTAACTTTTAAGTTATTATTAACAATTAAGGTAAATGAAATATCTACAGGATTTATGGAAAACTGAATAAATATTTCTTCTAATTAACCAGCAAGACCAGAATCATAGGTCTACATTAAAGGAGAAGCCAAATCCAATTGAGTAAACTGAGGATGAGCAGAAAGGGCTTTGAACATCTAGTCCCAGACAAGATCCAGAACATACTGGAGATCTGAGGCTCCTGACCTCACAGCACCTGAATTTTCTCAGTATATTCACACTTCCCTACAGCTTAATGCAAGGCTCTAAAGCTTCATATAATTTTTTTTGTTATTTTATTATGCTGAAAAACACATTGAGACATTATTTTTTGCCCTTAAAAGACATCCAGCTCTTTCTCTATGTCTTTCCTTCCCTCCTTTAACAGCAGCTCTGGGATCTGTGCTTGGTGGATCCAGAGACATGAAATGTGAGGCTGTAACTGGATCTTCTGCAGAGCAGTGAGAGGGCAGTGCAGCATTTCCCTCTGACAAACACAGGGAAGCAGATCTGCAGCTCAGGTTGCACCCTATGTGACATTTAACACCAGAGCAGAAAAATAAAAATCAAAGGTATTTTTGCACATCATTGTGAAGCAAGGACTGCACGTTCAATTCACTTCACTTTCATTTTCCTGAGACCTAAAAGCTACTTTGAAATCCTTCCCACTGGAATGGCTGAGGACACAAATTGTAAATGTGCTCAATAAATGTGCTGAAAATGGCATGCAGGGAAAACACAGTGCAGTTTCCCTGAGTACTCACTGGGGGAGAGGTTACATCAGGAGGAGTGGACATGTCCCCAAAAAGCTCTAGTTGGGTAACAGCCTGTAAAGAGAAAAAAAAAAAAAAAAATAATTCAATTTATCTTTTGAGGAGAAGAAACGATGAGTTAAGTAGTTACAACTTGTAAAGTTATCTTGGTAACAGCAAACAAGATCAACCTCCCCAAAGTCCTGCAGGCTTCAACTGTGAAGTCCCACACGGAGGAAGCACACAGGCTCAAGCTGTGGGATTTTAATATTGCTAATGGACCCAAGCAGCCAACAACTCACTGTAAAACAACTCTGTAGGGAATTCTCCAAAGTGAAAAAAAAATGAATAAAACATGAAACAACTATTCAGAACAGGACTGGATGCATTACTGCTGTGTCTTTAACATCAGTGAGCTCCAAGCATGATTTATGGCCAGTCCTTTTCCCTGGCTCCTCTTCCAAACCCTCACTTCAAGGTCTTACAGCATGGCAGCAGCACTGGAGTGCCAGCAGGATACAAAGGGAAGGGCTTTTGAAGTGCTGCCTGATTTCCCCTTGCCCATGGGACAGGTGTGACCTGGATAAGTGGACTTGAAGGAGGATGCACAATGGGGTTATTGCGAGTTTGTGGCTGTACATTTAATTCTTGTTAGAAATATTTCCTTGGGATGCCCTTCACTGGGAGCTCAAAACAGGTCACCCATGCAGGCCTGGCTAACTGGACCAGAAGAGAAAACACACTTTATTATAAGAAGCAACTTGAGTGGCTGCATAATCAAAGCTCCTTCACGTGTTCTAGAGCAACTTCACTGCCTCCCACCCACCTGCAAGTGAGTTCAGCTGGAGTTCAGGGATGTTAAAGAACAGATCCCTCAGAGCTCTGCAGGAAACCTAAACCCCATCCACCACCCTTATCAGGGTGGAAAACTTTGGTGAGAACCCAGAACTCTTTCTTCTCACTACCTTTCTCACTGGTTTTCCCAGTATCACACCCACAAGATGTGGGAAGGCACAATGCTCATTATGAACAAGATTTAATGCAAATCTTAGTTTAGCTCGTTGAATCTCCTTCCCATCTTAGGCACATAAACCTTGGATCCTCCTGTCACACACGCAGGTTTGACATTCAGCTGAGTCTTGTCCTGCTAAAGCAGCCCCTGAATGCTTTGGACAGTACCCAGACTGGCAGGTCAGGCTTTACAGCCTTCCAAGAGATCAAGATAACCCCAAAAATTTTTCCTGCCTTTAACCTTCCATTAAAAATTATCCCTTAAGGAGTAAGACTACACATACCAATAGTTTATACTTTTTTTTTTCAATCCACTCTCTGCTTTCACACACAAAAGCAACACCACAATCAGTTAGAACTGGAATTTGTCTGAGCAGCTCTGTTGATTCTCAGCTTCATGTCATGAATTATCTCACATACTCTCACATTATGTTTTATATTAAAATAATCACATTGCTTTAGTGCTATGACAATGCATTTTCTTCTTATGGGCTTAGATATCCCTTTGAGTATCTGCATGGAAATGCAGAAGGGAAAAAGAGGATAAGGTACACCAATTTTAATGCTCTGTTCAATTCTAATGAAGGAAAATACTGCCAGGAGTAGCTTTAGAAAAAAAAACTTAAACAAGCAACACACCCAGCCTAAGTCCCTTCTGCAGTGTGCACAAACACATCAGGCAAGGGTTGTTAAAATGCCCAGGAAAGTGGGAATATGACAACAGCAGCGCTCATTTGGAAATCACTTCAAGCCTCCTGTAGGCACTCCTGACTCAAGAGGTGTCAGGTGACACTGAAACACTCCAAGAGCCACTTTCTCCTCACTCTCCAAACTGCTTGTTTAGCAGCACCCCAAACCTGCCCTTCTCCTGCCCCCCTTGGGAACTACTCACTGTTTGCTCCCAAGGAATATTTGTGTCCTTTCCATGAGCAGATGAGCAAGCCAGGGAGGATGGGGAAGGGCAGGGTACACTCAGCTGTGTGCAAAGCTATACATTTTTTTTTTTTTTTGTGGAAAAAATAGTACAGGTTTCACAGGAATAGTGGAAATTGATAGTCAGTATACTTTTGAACTCTGGATTATATGACATGCATCTGAAAGGTGGTAACTCAGATCCCAGTGCCTCCATACTCCTGGATAATGGGAATAGTAATACTTTTCAGAGCTCTTCAAGGTGATGGATCTTTGGATATTCTTCACAGATATAATTCTGTTAAAGCTCTGCAGACACATTTCTAAACAGGCAGCTGGAGAGAGTGATAGGAAAGTCAACAGCACTTTGTTATAATAAACCCTCACTCACAATATTCCCCAGGAAAAAGAAATACATTTACAGGGGAATTATTTTTTACAGAATATCAACATCATATACAAGAGGAGCTACAGAACCACATCAGAGAATGTAAACACAAATTCAGTGGGAACACAACACCTTCATTTACTGACTGGAGCTTTAAACAGCAACCCTTGGAGGTGCATTTTAAAGTCCCAAATGGTTCAGGAGTCTTTTTTCTCATTCTTCAGTTCTCAGCCTGAATAAATGAATGCATCATCCCTGACACAGAGCTGCCTTTATCTACTTGCAGCACATGAGATCCTGGACACCAAGCACTTATCTTTTATTTCTGTGATTTCACTGTCACTACAGAACTGATTTCACCCCTTATGCTTCATTAAGATTATTCACATCTGATATTAGCTACGTTCCAGTGAAGTTAATCCCAAGCTGAACATTTTCCAATTGCATTACTCCTATAGATGATTTCAGCTATATTTCCTTAAAATATTTTTTAGCGTCACAACCTTACCTGAGTGACTGAGACAAGATTTTCATCAATGTCCAGCAATAAGTTTCCATTCTCCAGCTGTAAAGCATGATTTATGAAATGAGATGAATGATTTATGAAAATGACATGAATTTCTGAGCATGAAAATGATAACCTCCATAATTATTGACTTCAGCATTGAAATGAAAACCCTTTCCATCTTGCTGTGAGCACAGATCTGAAATCAGGCAGTCAAAACAGTGAGTCTGAATGCTGCTGGGATGTGGGGCAAACATACATTTCTGCTAAATCTCATCTTCTGGTGAATAAAGCAATTTACCACTTGTGACACACCTATTTATTTTCCTAAATATTTATTAATTCAGCAGTAAGCATACCCAGTGAGCTCTGATCCTGCTTACATTAATGGAACTTTTCCCTGGCTTGGTGAAAGAAGGGATTTAACATCCTCAGAGAAAAAAAAGAATTATTGAGTTTTGGAAGACAAAAGCTCTAAAACCAAGTATCTACAGAAAAAACCACACATTTCTCTAACTAGGGAAACTATAACATCAATGTAAACATAATTAGGGTAATTATTTTCTCTTCATAGCAATTTTGAAATTTACATGAGTCAACTCATGTTGTATTGAAATCTATAGTTTGTATGTAAATATATGTGGGAATATACTGCCCTCACATCTGTACATATCTGTATCCATCCACACACTTAGCAGATATTATCACTTCAGAAGGTTAAATTTCAGGTAACATTTATTGTAGTGCTGGAGACTTCATTTCTGCAGACACAAACAACAGCAGGCTGTGAAAATCAAGTCTAAGATGACTGAGAAGCTCCATACAAGCCAGTAATTCCATGTCACTTAAAAATCTCACAAACAGCCTAGAATGCTTCTTCCCCCCTCATCTCATCACAGAGCTGAAGAAGAGAGAAAATAAAAGAGTGGGAAAAGGCAAAGCCAAAGTAACAATATCACTGTGCACAATCAGGAGCAGATACAGCCCTGCACCTTCCTGCAGCTGACCCTGTGTCCCCCCAGCTCCAGGAGAGGAAAGTGTGAGCAAAGCTGTGTCCATTCACTCAAAGAACTCCAGAGACTTTGAGAACACTCCTTAAATGACAGCAGAATGCTTTTTTCAGAGTTTTGGCCAGCAGTTCATCACTTTGTGCTCTGACTGCTGCCCTGTCTGCCCCCCTCACCCTCCAGCACCAGAAGCCTGGAGAGATGCTGCAGCTCCAGGTCTTTCTCCAGGTGAGGATTCCTGCACAGAGTGGTGCAAAAGCTTGCTTTAATTCTCTCAAAAGGCTCCCAAAGGGGTTGGATGTGAAACCCCCTCCATCTCAGCCAGCAGGAGCTCACCAGCCCCTCATGAGCAGGATGGGGCGGAGGAGGGACAATTAATCCTTGCAGCACAGTGACATTAATCCTGTCATGAAAGCTCCATCTTCCTAGACAGGCAGGTGAGATATCCTGTAAATCTTTCCAACACAAAATATGTAAATCTGGTCTTTAAAGCAAGCAGCACCACTGCAAGCCAGGAGCAGTTTGAAACCACTCCAAGCCTATAGCAGAATTCCTCGTGACACTTTTTACTATTCACTAAAAAATAACTTATTGTCCAGGAGCTGGAGAAAACTACAAAGTGCACAAGCAATGGTAATCACAGAATATCCTGAGCAGGAAGGCACCCATAAGGATAAGAGACAAGTGAGCTGCAGCTTTCATAAAACACATAAAACTGATCCACTCCAGTACTCCCTCTGATCACCAAGTCCTCTGAAAAACATCTTTTTAAGCAATGCAGAAGCTCAGAATTTAAAAGGGAAATCTAAAACAGGGCTCTTGTGCTCCCATGAGTGTGAAGCACCTTCTTCTTTCAGTCCCATACACATATCAAGACAGAATACCCAACTTCTGCTACTCAGTCTGTTTTTCACCAGCAGCAAAGGATCCACACTGACATATGGCACGAGAAAACCTGCTTAATACTGCTGTACTTTTGCACACAAGATGATAAAATAGCATCTCACAAAACGTGGCTTTGTATTCTCAGAGAATGGAGCAAAGATGGTGCTTAAAACCACGAAAAAACCCCTTGGTAATTAACTTGTACTCTGCTACACAGCTCAACAAGAAAAAAGAGTATGAAGGATACTAAATATAGCAAATAAGCAGCAATTAGTAATTAACCTTTGAGCTGGGTATTAGCTATTCAACTCCTTTAAGGCAGCAGAGGGGTTTACATTTGGTTTCTTGCACTCAGGGTGAATGCTACACCACACAGCCCAGCAGACCAAAGAGGAATCACCCAACCACAGCCTCTCTGCATCTCCAATTCCCTTTTCCTGACATGGATTTTACATGGAAGTCTAATGACAAGTCAAATGGTTGGTCAAGCTAAAGATTTTCTATCTTATTTCAGTTCAACATGCAAAGATTTGGCTATGACAAATAACTTTTCTGATGGTTCAAATGGTTATTGCAGCTCAGCAGAGCCCCAGTTGTTTGCACCTTACACCACAACTCTTGATATTGCTACAAGCTCCAGGAGCTGCAAGTAGCTTGCTAATTAACCACAATTCATTCTAAAAAAACCAATTAGAACCACAGTGAAGGAGCATGTCAGCATCAGGACTAAACCCATCATCAGTCAAGCCGCGTCTGGTAGGTTGAGACATCCCAAAAACATCCCACAGACATTGTTTTCCTGTAAAACTACTGCTGAATTAATGAAGTGGCATGGGAACTCAACAAAGAATTGCTCAATTACTTCCCAATTAAAAAGAATACACAGAAGAATGTGTATCAAGAAAAAATTGTCAATGTTTTTGCAATCTCCAGCTTCCTGCAGATCCCAAAGATCCTCAAATGCCATGAACTTTCCCAGTTACAGACTGCTGTCACCATCCCAGATTCACGGAGGTACAGCTGAGCACAACCCTTTCATTTCAAGGCTGCTGTCAACATTTCATTGTGGGATCAAGAATGGTTTGGGGTGGAAGTGACCTTGCAGCTCATCCAGTTCCACCCCTGCCATGAGCAGGGACATTTTTCCACCAGATCAGGCTGCTCAGAGCCCCACCCAACACTTCCAGTGATGGAGGCAATTCCCAACCAGCGCAGGTCATGTCAGCAACATGAGCTGCCATAAAACCACTGATGGATTTTTACCCAAAATCCTGGCATTTTGGGAATCTGACACTGCACAGGGTAAAACCCCAGTACTCAGAATCCCACAGGATGTGGGAATTCTCCTGTTTAAAGTTCCTCTTTTCTGTTTGACAGGGTAACTCTGAGTTAGTGATCACAACCATTCTCCTTCAGGGAATTCTCCTGAAGCTACAAACCCAAGCCCTGGGTGTGATGTACCCAATTACAGGGCAGCCTTGAGCTTCACTGCATTCCCAACTGTCCAGGTGCCTTTGTTTGGTGACTGGGAAGGTCTGGATGTGCTGGTTAAACATCCTGTTAGTCAATCCTGCACTGCTGAAGAATTGGGACTGTGGGATATAATTGACATCCCAGATTACTGAGGCATGTTGAGGGAATTGAATTGCTCCACTGTTGCTCGATAGCTTCCCTTAAATTAAGGAACTCTTCATATGATCAAAACAGACGCTTACTCATCTGTTTATTTTCTCTTCATTTGCAGGGAACTTAATTCTGAATTCCCTGTGTATTTGGGGTATTTACTCTTATAGGAAATGGTATTTAAAATGCTTCAATTACCACTTTTCTCTGACAGACTCTAATAAATCAAGAGACCACCAGAGTGACTCGAGCTTGGAGCCAGGCCCACACTGCTCCCAGGCTACACATTCCCAAGATAATGGAATTCCCAAGCACAGAGGGTGCTGGTGAACACATGAAAGAACTTCATCACTTCAGGTTGACGATGCTATAAACTGGGAAGATTAGGGAGGAGGACCTGGCTTCTGCTTCCTCTGCCATTGAAGTTTTTATTAAGGAATTAACAAGAAAATATCCCAGAAAAGATAGCTGAAGAAAAAAAAAAAACCAAAAACTGGTTGGATGGGGCTTGGAGCAACTTGTTCTAGTGAAAGCACTCCTGCTGAAACAGATCTTTAAGGTCACTTCCAATCCAAGTCTTTTTATGATTTTCATTCTGTGATTCTGCCTAAAAAACAAAGGCCCACCAAATCATCAATCCAGGCCACAAGACATTGTCCCAACAAACTAATACATTTCCCAGTTTTTGCAACAAGTAGCTGTACCTGCTAAAAATGCATGTCCCACACTGTACTATTAAGCCTCATCCACGGGGTTTAACTGGGCGTGACTAAGTCAGGACATTGGAACACAGGTGTCTCTTTCAGCAAATGTAAATAAAACTGGACAGTTTTCCCAGCACAGATGGCCAGAGACCAGGACTGTACACTCCCTCTCTCCTCATGTCTGAGAATTTGATTCTGGAAGCCTGACTGTGGAGGCTGAAGTCAACATCAGCAGCCTGCAAGCTGTTTCTGCAAAGCCACTGTGAGAGCATTGGGGGGCAGGATGGTTGGGATGGACAGAGAGAAGAGATCTCTGAAGCCAGGTCTGAACTTGGGGTTTATTGCAAAGGGCCTGGGTGCAGGGCCCTGCTGGGATTTGGGGTTTATTGCAAAGGGCCTGGGTGCAGGGCCCTGCTGGGATTTGGGGTTTATTGCACAGGGCCTGGGTGCAGGGCCCTGCTGGGATTTGGGGTTTATTGCACAGGGCCTGGGTGCAGGGCCCTGCTGGGATTTGGGGTTTATTGCAAAGGGCCTGGGTGCAGGGCCCTGCTGGGATTTGGGGTTTATTGCAAAGGGCCTGGGTGCAGGGCCCTGCTGGGATTTGGGGTTTATTGCAAAGGGCCAAGTGCAGGGCCCTGCTGGGATTTGGGGTTTATTGCAAAGGGCCAAGTGCAGGGCCCTGCTGGGATTTGGGGTTTATTGCAAAGGGCCAAGTGCAGGGCCCTGCTGGGATTTGGGGTTTATTGCAAAGGGCCTGGGTGCAGGGCCCTGCTGGGATTTGGGGTTTATTGCACAGGGCCTGGGTGCAGGGCCCTGCTGGGATTTGGGGTTTATTGCACAGGGCCTGGGTGCAGGGCCCTGCTGGGATTTGGGGTTTATTGCACAGGGCCTGGGTGCAGGGCCCTGCTGGGATTTGGGGTTTATTGCAAAGGGCCAAGTGCAGGGCCCTGCTGGGATTTGGGGTTTATTGCACAGGGCCTGGGTGCAGGGCCCTGCTGGGAGCTGCAGCCACAGCTCAGAGCAGGCCCAAGAGAAGAGAGGGTGAGAGGGTGAGAGCGTAAGAACATAAGGGAGTAAAAAAGGTAAGAGAGTAAAAAGGGTAAGAGAGTAAAAATGTAAGAGCATAAAGGGGTAAGAGAGCAAAAGGGTAAGAGAGCAAAAGCATAAAAGAGCAAAAGTGTAAGAGAATGAGGTTCCTGTTACAATACAATAAATCTTCTGTGTTGAATATCCTAATTCTCACTAACCCATCTAGTACAATATACAAATCCTATAGCATTTACATACAGCCTATAAGAATCATTACATTACCACACTGTGTTACATTTTAAACCCTTAAAATTCCTCTTTGGACCCCTTCTGCCAAGATGTAGGGTCTGCTCTGACCCTTGGGCCTGTCTGCAAGCAGAGGGTGTTGTTCCATCAAAAGGGGTGGATCACCTTCAGCTGGCCATGCCATTGTTTTCCAGTTGTTCAGTAACTAGGATATCTCAGAGCTTGCTTTCATTTCAATCTCGCTTATAGTTTCTATATTCTCAAAATCTTTTGCCAGGCAATCATATTTATGAGGCTTTCCTGTTTCATCTTCCCCAACAAACCACATCGGGGAGAAGCCAGCTGTGGGAATAGCACTGCAATCCCAGCCAGAATCAAAGCTGAGCTTTCCCAAACACACCAGAAAGGTCTTGTGGCTTCTAAACCCGAGCGTGCTCAGGTCCAGCTTCATCTGCTCCTCCCACACCATGTCCTAAAACATGGAATTCCTCCCTTGTGTTCCAGCCTGGTCTGATATTCCCCACACATCTGGCACCAGCCCAATGCCTGCCTGCACTGTGAGGCAGCACCTCTGATGCCTTGGATCTTTACACAGCAGTGAGATGAGCTGTTTGAAAGCCTTCATGAAATTGTTAAGCAGAGAGTTTAGACACTTTGATGGGGAGAGAAGGTTTTATTGTGACGTGACTGACAGTCTCTGTGAAGGGTATTTTACAGGCTGACTCTTATTACTAAAAACACCGTGACAGGTAGAACTTGATGTGGATGTTTAATGGGGAGACGAAGGGAAATTATGACAATAAGAGATCATTAAACATTTTCCTTTTTTTAGAACAGGTAATTTCACACACAGAACTAGAATTTTTAAGTGGAGCATGCACCACTTAACAGAAGAATTTAGGGTAAGCCTGCTTTCTTTGTCTTGATGTCTACTCTCAGTGAATGGGGAATGGGAGAATTGGGCCAAGGACAGAGCAGAGAGAAAATAAGAATGAATTCAAGAAATGTGAGTTAATACAGAGGAAGAGAGAGGTACTGGGAGGGAACTGAATTCCAGGGAAAGTGTGTGTCTGGAGCTCAGCTGAAGAAAACCATGGGAGAGCAGTATTTGCTGGGAAGGGATGCAGCAGAGAGGTGGGGAAACACCAGAATTACATTGAGTAAGCAAATTTTTCCATCCCAATGTCAGAGCAGTGACTTGGCAAGCAGCCACTGCTGATAATTGAGTTCAGTGGGTCCGTTCCAATGCTGGGATGAGGCTCATTCCTTTCTGCCTCATTTGCTCCGTATTTACATTATTTGATATCAGAGATCATGAGGAGCCAGGCCATAAAGCACTCTGACACCTGCTGACAAACGGCCTCACACAATGGCACAGCATTGTTAAACACATGAATACACAATTTTGAACTCTCCCGGGCAGCACCAGGGAGATGCTTCACACCTGCCTCAGTGGGATCCCCTATCCATGGAGAAATATTTGCCCAAATGGTTCTGGTGCCTTAGGAAGCTGTATCTTACAGAAAATCAGTGTGAATTACACTGCCCAGTTCCAAAGCAGCCTCTGAAATGGGGATTCTGCCCTCAAGCCTCCACACTGTGGTGGATTTCACCCCACCTAAACCTAATGTTTAGAAGCCATCATGTCAGCAGTTCATGTAAAATTCATCTTCAGCCATAAAAGAACCACCAAATGTGCAGTTGTACATTTGTTTCCACCTGAGAGATGGGAGGAATTTTACAGATTTAGAGAATCACTGAATGGTTTGGGTTGGAAGGGGCCTTAGAGATCATTTTATTCCAATCCCCTGCCATAGGCAGGGAATTCTCCCACTGGAGCAGGTTGTTCCAAGGCCAATCCAACCTGAGAAGTGACCAATTCTCTCCACTGAGACAAGGCTGGAGGACACCTGGATGACTTCAATATCCCTCACTTTTCTGTTCAGAGACTAAACCTGCCTGGGAACACACCAGAGGAAAACAATCCCAAGATGGAAACTCCATCTCTCTCCAGATCCTGTGGGCAATTCAGCCTGAATTCAACGAAAACTTGCTGCATTGTTATTGAGAGCTGAATGTATTGTCAGCACAGAGAATTCATGGTGCCTGAAACCTATCAGGAGCCACAAAAAAGTTCCTCATTTCATTCATCCATTATGAAATTACCGAAAGCAAGACCTCCTAATAAAGGAAGTGTCCTTACACGTTTAAAGCAGGTACACGAGCTTGATTATTTGCCCTCAGATTGAATTTTAGAGGTTTATATAATAATGACAGCTATAAATTGAAAACAAAATTATGGCAAGTGTCTCAATGACAGAGAGTCTCACGTGTGGAAGGGTAAGCAATAAATCAGATGGGCAGTGGAATATTAAATTGCTAATTTTAAGAGCTATTGCTCTTTTTTTTTCTTTTAATACATACTAATATAAAAAGGTGAAACAGGATCTCAGCTATCTCTCTCTTCCACTTCTCCTTTTCTTCATTAATTAATGTACAGAAGTTGATTAGAGAAAAAGCTTTAATCCCTTTAAATTTAACCATGAACTAGCAAAAAAAAAAAAAAAAAAAAAAAAAAAAGGTGCAACCAGCTTCATGGAGATGGCAGATTAAATGAATTTGATGATTACAGAGTAGGTTCCATGAGTCCTATATCTCATATCTGCTATTTACAGGATAGAGTAGTTCCAGAGTGTCTGCAGACATGATTGCAAGCACTGCACACCCAGCCACGCTGCAACAACCTAAATTACACACTGTACCCTGAGTGAAATTGAAGCATCACTGAAGGGATAATAAGAGAGTCACAGAAAAAGCGCAGCAGAAAAATTGTACCACTGAACTATATGAAAAACTACACGAGAAGTAAGTGAAAAATCAACTGCTACTCCATGCCCACAAATCCCTCAATCAGTGATGCAATGTGAGTTATTGCACCAGATTTCTGCAGGCAACATGAAGATGCCTCCTTGTTCTTACTGGCTCATGGTGAAATATTTCTGGCAGGGTTGGTTTGTTTGGTTGTGCAAAGCCCAGAAGTGTCACAGTCCAGGTCCCCATCCAGCTCCTTTACAGCATTTTTCTCTTTTTATTCCACATCTTGGTTACTGTGCAAGTCACCACATCCTGGTGCAAAAAAATCTCCTTCTCTTAAACACAGGCATCTTCCCCATGTTTCTCCCACTACAATTCTGAAATTCTGAAATTCTTTTTCTTGTTTTTTTCCCATTCTCACACAGTTCCTCAGAAATACTACTTTTTTGTGTAACCAAAGCAATCCAGAAATTTCTTGAGGCATTTATATCACAACTTCATATAGAACAGCATAACCCACCCTTCAGCAAACACACACCTTGTTCTAAGGCATCTGTCACTTCTCTCAAACACTTGTTACCATTCTTTGCATATTTTGGGAATAAATGCTGCACTGTTTCAAAATGCCAACACACAGAATGGGAATGGTGTTTTTTTGGCTACAACAGCATTTTATGCCCATTTTTAAAATCTTTACCTGCCCAAGCAAGGTACAGGACAGAAAAAATTGAGCTGAATTAAGCTTAGTTTCTTGTATACTTAGAGTACTACAGAAACAATACACATTTGGGTACCAGAGGAACCCTTCAAAACCAGGCAGCACCTCAGGCATTAACAGGCAGAAGGCTTGCTGTCAACTCCTAACCACAAATAACACATTCACAAATGGTGACTTGCCTAAAAATGAGTTAGAAAAGACAGAAAGGAGATTCAAGCAATGAATGAGATGGATTTAAGTAGCATCACAGTCCCCACCAGCCCATAACACATCACTGACAAAAGTCACAACATGAAGAAATGTATTAAATGTTACAGACAACAATAAAAGCCACAGAAGCTAAAAATTTCACTTCCTTTACTGTATATAAATAGGGGAGATACTTACACTTACAGGTTGACTTTTTGGCACATCATAAACACCTTCCTTCTTTTGGCTGGTAGGAACCTGTAACAGCAAAGGAAAACTGAGGTCACTACAAAAGCAGCTTGGATGAAAAACTGAAAACAGCAACTGCTATTTATGCGCAGGGTGTACCTAAATGAGTAGTTTATTTAATACTAATTTTTAGTATTAATGAAATCGAGGATGGTTCCCTTCTTATCCAAGTAGGACCATTAATGGAGAAAATACTGAAGAAATAAAACACCTATCTGAATTTTCTACAGCCCAGCAGTGTTCAGAAAGGAGATTTCCATTCTCAGATAATTCTGGTTGCATGAAGCCCAGGTGCACTTGGAACGCCTTCCTACTTAAATGGTTGTTTTTCTTTAACTTGGGGGTTAGAGATGGGCAATGGAAGTTATGGTCAGGTGAGTGCATCATCTCCCCAGAGACACAGAGCAGAGTTAACAAGGTGAGGGTAAGAGATGTTTTTACCTTGTGTCAGATTTCTCCCTCACAATTCATGTAATCTTTAAAAAGAGTCCTAATACTGCAGTGATGGGGCCTTGTGGCTGCTCTATGAAATATTTGGTTATAATGCTGCAATTTTCCTAAGGAATCAAGGCCTCTTGAGGCCTGACACAGGAGAGATGGGCAGGGACAATGCACTTAAAACTCTGTGTGAGCCTTTATTGAGCCAGCAGTCATGATTTATACCCAGGGGATTCATAACCTGCTCATGGAGACTCAGCTGCTCTGTAGTACTGGGCTGTGCTCACCCAAGGACCACTTGTTTGCATATTTATAATTTCTATAATTTGTGATTATATTTCCTTTCCTCCCTGGAAGCACTGAGTGTCCACTGAAAATGGCAAAAGCAAAAAGAACAGTAACCTGTTCTCATCAGTGGTGCTTTTCCACCAAACAAGGCACTCAGAGTACAAAAGTTACATTTCAGACAACAAGGAAACCTCACAGGTCAATGAGATGATATTGAAAATATGATAAAATTACGACCTTTTTGTTTTACAATACAATAAGTATCTTAAGGTTCTGATACTATTCTCAGACTGGTGAAATGTTACTTATTCATTGAGATATGCTATCATTTATTATTCTGTATAAAACATCTCTGTACTGTTGCACAGCATTCACAAGAAACTGTGTTCTTAACTCGGTGCACATTGAAGAGTTTGTCAGGAACCTTTAAAGAAACTGAATGAACTTTGTGGAAGATCTCCTCTATTCCTAACCTTGGCTTTCTCTGGCCACTTCCACCAAAGCCAGTACCACATCAGATATGTGGAACTGGTGAAAATTCAGTGCCATGGCAGTAAGAGTCTGGAAAGAGAGAGAGCTGGAGGTGACAGTGTGAGAGCAGGAAGCAGGAATGGTTGATTTAGGAAGTCACTGGAAAGCTGGATCTTCACAAAAGGAGGAGAAATATGGAAAGACAAACTGTTTCTGAACTTTCATTGGTGTGCATTTTTTTCTGTTTTCTCCAAAATCTTTCCCTTTCAGCCATTCTCCTCTTCCTCCTTCCAACCCTTCTGTGAAGTCATCCCAATCTGGACCTAATCCAGAGCTGTGGATTGAGCATTTCCCTGCACCATCAACCCTTCTTTTTCTACTCCAATTTATCCTCAGAGAAGAGCTCCTTGCATCTCACATGAAGACAGAGGAACTTTCCTGAAAGCCATTTCTCCCTCCCAGCTCAGTGCTGCCTGACCTGCTGTCTTTTCTTGCTGTTCACCACCACATTTGTTTGCATCTCTGCCTGCTCTGGGGGCTGCAAGGAATTTGCTGTTTTTCCATTGATTAGCAGCACCAATAAGAGGTACCAGCTCTATTTCTGCTGTCAGCTCTGTCTCTGTGACAAGCTGTGAACCATCTGGATGTCTTTGCATCATGCAGCAATAAAAGCACCACAGTCCTAAACCCTCAATCTCAGATTGTCAACTCCTCATGGAGCAGAACTTTCCTCTCCACAGAGACCAGAGCTGCCACACAAACACCAAACCACCTCCCAAAATCCCATTTCTACCTCTCCAGAACACCAGACAGCAGAGGAGCTGCTATTAAGCAATCTGAGGGTTGGTATGTGCTCAGTGATTGAGTCCTTGCCTAACAAATTATAGCAACTTACATAGATAATATTAGAAGAGCAGACACAGACACTCTTTGGGGTAATGTATCAAAGAAAGGTGACAGACAGAGAAAGAATGCTTAAAAAGAAAGTTGTGACCTCTATTATGCTAAAAAGAAATAGAAATTGTCACTTTCTGCACGTATCTTTCATCTGCAATTCCCCACGGGCTGGGAATCTCTGACACCAAGGGAGAAATGAATTTGTTGCATGCCAGCAAATGAAAAGCCAGAGCAGCACCAGCAGAAATGTTTGGTGAGGCTGAAGCAAGGCTGTGTGAGGTTATTGAGCAGATGTATGTGTAACAATGTCTGTTATGAGGAAGGCTTCACAGTAAATAATAGAAGCTGCCACAAATATGCATCAGATTTAAAAGAAAGAAAAAAACAACAACAAAAACCCAACTAATCAACCAAAAGCACAAAAAATATAAAAGAGGATCTTTCTCAATTTTGTTTTTAACAGTAGCCTGATGGTTATGAGCTGACCAAGATCTTGTAAGAGAAACGATTTTGTCAGGATCTGAGTGTAAAACCTGAGGTGTGGAGACCCATATTTGTGGAAGCCAAGAGCTCAGGCAGCCCGTGGGAGCTGGGAAGCTCATGGCTATGGGCCAGTCTGCAGCTGGGACACCTCAGCATCCATCAGTTACAGAGAGACCAAAAAATGACTCCCAACTCCCCAGTTCAGCATTTGCTGTACGCAAGTAGTAAACAGAGAGGACAATGCTAGACTGTGAAGATCCAGAGTATGGCACATTAATCACAGGTGTTTTCTGTGACTACTGTGGGAGGAAACACTTCATCACATCCAGATGCTGTCAAATGAAGCCTTGAGCAATTTTCTGGTGACTTGGAGGACAGTAACAGCAGTACCCTGAGATGAGACCAGGTCTCACTACCTGCTTTTCACCTTCTATTTCCATTTTATGGAAAAGAAACTGCCCAAGGAGTCCTGCAGCTCTCTGGGCTACTCCTCAAAACACAGTTCCAACTTCTTCCCTACCCACCAGTGATTGCTGGAAGATCTACGAACACTGGGAGCAACAGCCCCATTTTGCCTCCTTCCACCTTCTAATTCTTTGAAGTGTCACTAAAAGCTCCACACTTTGATGAACAACAATCACCGTTTTTTCCCCTCAAATCTAGTTCTCATGGGATTTTTGTTTCTAGCACAAACCTGACAACTAGACTAGCAATTTTTTAACATTTGCTGAGAACAATCAAACTTTCAACACTGAAAATGTTCAGCCTTAGGCAGACTCTCACCTTGAGTGAGAGCTTTGCATGTCTTGGTGTGGAGATGCAAAAAGCTGCATTTTTGAGTGTGCATGGTGCCAGGGGAGCAGCAGGGAGAAATTAAATGAATCTCATATTAATGACCTTCTGATGGCATCTATAAGATGTTGTTTTCTAACGTTTAACTTGCATTTCTCTTTCCCAATCAGCTTTTTATTTTAGCCTACAGCCTAAAATAAAGCACAAGCCTTTTATTTTTTCTATTATCTTCCTACATTTTCTCATTACTTGATGCTTTTCCTTTTTGTTCTATCCTTGCTCCTGCCTACCTCACAATCTTTTCCTATAAGCAGATCAACCTCTAGTCCAGCTGGATGAAATGCTTAATCACTGCTTGAAACTCCTTCCCCTGCACACTGAACAATTTCCTCCATCACAATTTTCTCACAGCACACAAAGATCTCTGTCTATCCTCAGATTTGCCTCTAGTATGTGATACAAAATGAATTACATTATATTTTAATAAACCTCGTACCGATCCCTTGAGGATAAATTGAACGACAAAAGATTATTTTATATTGCTTTCAATGCAGCTTTTTGTCAGTGTGAAGAATGTGAGCTTGGGCTTTAACATAACATATGCACTCTGAAAATAGTTTCCCTGGTCTGGGGGGATATCCCTTGAGAGCTCTGAGGTTTTGCTCAGTTTTTTCCTTGGTTAGACAAGAGAAACAAGAGCAGAACCACTGAAATTTCTAGGAATTGCTTGGACGGCCTGCCAACAAAACATCTTCAGCATGTTTCTCAGAATAGGTGTAAAAAATTTCAAAAAAATTAACAGAAAAAAAAAGAGAAAATCTCCATTTATCACCTCATATGGTGTACTCAAAAGTTTGTGAGTCGACAAACTTAATATCAATTCGCAGAAGCCGATATGACAAACAACAGAAAAACCACATTGTGACTGGGCAGATAATGTCACCAGAATGAAATGCCAAGACAGTTTTGGTGATGGATGAGAACTACGAGCTATGAGCTATGTATGAGATGCACTTTCAGCGAGGGGAGAGGTTTTTATACCTGATAAATGTTTTCCTCCGTTTCAGGCTCACGGATGGGCTCGTGTCCAGCCTCAAACACAATGTACTATGGCAGCAGCGCCAGAGAGGGACAGTCAGAGATGAAACAGAAGGGAAAAAGGCCGTTTGGAATTCCACGTCAAAACAAAGGCACGCATTAAAGAAACAACTTCAAAGCACAGGCTGGCAGCAGGACAACTGGTTTGTTGGGAGGCACCAGGAAAGGTTGTTTCATATTTAATGAACAGGCCTAAATCTCCTCTTAATGATCATTAGAGCAACTCCCTAATTCTTCCTCGCCAGGGAGACTGCCTGTGGCCCAGTATTAATTTTCTGAAGGCAACGTGAATTTTGCCTCTTTTACATAATGGCAATTATTTCCACATATATTTATTGTCTATGAATAAAAGTGCTAAATCCAAGCTGGCAGAACGGGCTGGTGTGTGTGGAACAGGCCACGTGGCAAAAGGCTGGCACAACACTTTTTCATTTTCAGGTTCTTGCTTTATTGTGAAGAGTACAGAACAAAACTCCTGACATTATAATAGCTGAACAGTAATTTAGGGCATCCTGACTCTTATCATCTTCCTTGCTGCACCTTAGGCACTGTTCAATATTCACTAATGGTTGAATTGGATCCTTTCAGTGTGACTCCCACTGATATGCCTAAGTGGAAGAACACAGAATCCCCAGGAAAAAAAAAGTAAACTATCACATATTTTGTTTCAGCACAAAAACACGAGAATGAAATTACATCTTTTTCTCCTTCACACTCAGCAAGGTATTGGACATGAATATATTGACACATTTCTGATAATCATCTTTGCTCCCAGACATTTTTCTTGGATGGAGCAAGACTTAAATTTCAGATCTATTATTAAATCATTGCTCAAACACCAACAAGGGAGTGTGTTACAACATCAATGCTACTGTTGTTTTTTTTTCCCAAATATTCACCCTCTGAATTAAATTCTGGCTCCACAGAAAACAAAAACAAAATGTCAGCTTGTTACTATGAGGACAAGATGCCATCTTCCCTAATTAGCAGAGTAGCTCCCTTTTCAGTTAAGAGTTTGTATTAAAAAATAATGACAAATCTCATTTTGAAACTTAAAATCCGGATACACAAGCCACATTTAAAGTAGCATTTATGACATATTTAATCTAATATTTCTCCATGCATTATTTCATCTAATATACTCCAGCTGAAACATTCCATTCCATACAGACATATTGTGCTATTACTTACAGCTTCATCTCTAAATATGTTACTTTCTGTGGAGGCTTTAAAGGTTTCTCACAAGACCTCTCAATAAATTTCAAAACATCTTGTTCAAGATTTTGGCTGTGTTTGAAGATAACATGTATCTAGTCATTTCTGAAACTCCAAGGCCATACAGCTTCAGAAATTACCTGGTATACAGGATCTTCTACATCTTCTTCCAAAATTGTCTACAGCAAAGTAAGAGGACAGGCAGTAAAAGCAAAGAGCATAAACAGCAGAGATAAAAGAACTGTATTCAGAAATTAAAGGACAGCAAAGGAATAAGCAAAATGGGCAGGTAAGTTCATAGTTTTCTTTCTTTAGGATACAGATAAAGTCACATTATGGTACAAAGTAACTTTATTCAATTCCATCCGAGTTTAACAATCTGCACCTTGTTTGACTCGATTCAAACACGCACATTCAGAAGTATATTGAATCTCCCCTAAAGTATGAGACACTTAAATCCTGGCTCACAACACTTAAAACCTGACTTACAACACTTAAAACCTGGCTTACAACAGCCACCCTTCATTAAAGTTTTCCTCTGAATGAGAAGAAACACTGAGCAGGAAATGAGGGGATCATTTCCAGTTTCTAACCAGGCTCAGCACACCCCAGGCACAGCTTTCAGCTCAGTTTAATCCTAGGCTGGGCTCGGGATGGCTGCTGGGCTCACGCTGCTCCTTGGGAAGCCAGCACTGCTCAAACCCACTGCTGGCAGGAGTGCTGAGGATGCTCAGAGCCTCTCTGGGGGGGAAAACTCCAAACCCACATTTTGGTGGCAGTAGTCTAAGCTTATTGGTGTACCTGGTATACTGCCTGCTCACACTGTTTGTCCTTTTGTGCCTTTTTTTCCATTTCTTCCCTTTGTTTCAGTTCGTAGATGAGCTGAAACAGGTCCCGCAAGTCCAGGATTACAGGTTCAGCCTAAGGAAGCAAAAAGAGGGTGGAGAATTTCTCTAGGGGAAAATAAACACCTCTTATCCCATCCTGCTGATAGAGCACCTCCACAATGGAACTTAATAGAGAATTAATTTCTATCGCAGCACCCACGCCTGGGTTAATTCCCACTGAACTAACTATGCTTGAAAATTAATGATAATTATAGTTATGAATATAAAAAGCATTATGAATATAAAAGGCACATGGATGAATGTAAAGGCATATTTATTAGTGGTTTCTCACCCACTGAAATTACATTAGTAGACATTGTGTGTAGTAGACTACACACAATGTGGGTTTTCATGAGTATAGGAACATAAGCAAATTTATCTTCATCCAGTCTAGCTTAGCAAGAAAGGTAAACAATAATTAATTATAACAAAACACATAATAAAAAATTGGGAACAATGAAACACATTCCCTTTTGCCCAAGCTGGTTCCATTAATTTGCTATTTAAGATCCACACAGACACTTGTGACCAGTTTAGCACAATCATAAACAACCCAAGATCAGGCACTTGAACAGCTCCTCACAAATGGCTTTTCAGCTGAGTTACATGGCAGAAAATGACAGTGATTTGATACTTACTGCCTGGGCTGTTTTTATTGCCACAAATCTATGATTTCCCTCCTTTCCACACACGTATCCAAACGCTCTGTGGTCTGTGATATCCTTTGCAATGTAGGAAATTTCATGAACTGCGTGGTGATGCTGGAGTAGCTAAAAAAAAAACCAAACAAACAACAAGAGAGAATACCCATCAGAATGTTTGATTAAAAAGCAGCATTATTCTCCTTCACCACTTTATCTGGCTCCCAACACATTCTGATATGAAAACCAATTAATATCTGAACTCTTTAAGCCTCTTTTTTCCTCAAAATTTAATCAAATTTTACTTGCTTTAGTAGGTTGACTAAAACCTTCCACTGATGATTTTTCTAGGTATCTTTAAGTGAAATATAATTAAATTTAAAAAATGTATTACCTAGCTACTACCCACACAGCATCCCAGGCACAGAATCAGTATTTCTTGGTACAGAAATAAGCAGGGGCTGCAGAAACCTGTAGCTTCACACAGGGTGACTCCCAGGCCAGGCAGATCTGCAGAGCTCCAGCTGAGATCTCCAATACCTCAAGGAATCAGTACCAGACCTGCTTATCTCCACAAAAATCAGCAACAGCCAGTGCAAGAGACTTCACTTCAAGCAGTAACGCAGCTCTAAATACTTATTTTCCTCAGAAAATGAATGTAAATGTAATTATTCAAGTGGAAATCAATGCTGAATGCAAAAGTCCACATTTTACTTAAAATCCCACTTTGGTGAATTGTAATAATAAAAAGACTTAATTTTAACTGTGTGAGCGAACTCTGTCCAGAGTCAGGACATGAATCTGAGGCTCTTAGAAGCATCTCTTGTAGTGCCACAATCTTTCTCACTTTGCACTAAACAGCATTTTATCATCAAAGTAATAGAGAAGTATTTCCACTTATAATAACGTCCTTGTAAAGCTTATCTAAAACAATCTATTAGTTTCAATTCCTACCTTCTGATATACTGACCTACTCTTGTATCATCTAGGGATAATGCTATTTCTGAGAGCAGGCAAAGCCTCACAGAGAATTCTTTGGAGGTCCAGATTCCTGCTGGCTTTGAGAAAAAGCACATCTTGAAAACCAGCATGGTATCCAGGCAATCTCTAAACAAGCAGTTATTTTTGGAATTTGAAAAAGAGAAAGTTAAAGTTTCAAAAAGCAGAAGGAGGGCGGATGTCTGTGTGTGGCAGGGAAAAGGCTGAGGGTGCTCAGGGCAGGATCTGAAAGGAGAGGCAGCCTGCAAGAGATGGATGGCTCCATATAAAACAAAAGACTGGGCATGTTTCATTTTCATTTCACAGTAAATGGCTCTTAATGTCCCCATATCAAGATTGCTTGCTCGTGGCAGAGTTAAGTGTTGCCAGTGGCTGCAGGCAGAACGGGGCTCAGCTGAAGGTGCACTTCAGACTCTCCTGACGTGCTGAGCGTTTAAAATTAATGATGGGATCTTACTTAGATAATACAGGGATATTGATTTATTAGGTTTTTTTGAAAACCAAGTTACATGGTATCTGTTAGGATGAAATGAAATGTTCCCATCTCTCTATTCTGCATATGACAGGGAACGTTATCTCTGGCTCCTATTAAATCAAAGTTCTCTGACATTGTTTTATTGATTGCCAGGCAGTGTTCTGCACTGAAATTAAACTGTGATCAGATGCCTTCCTCATGGAATTAAATCTGAAGATTGTTCTACCATGGAAGAGTATCACCCACAAGGTAAGAGAGCAGATGGAGACTCTCCAATTTATTTGGGAATCCACATTCACTGTTCAAAAATCGTTACATTTCCAATGGTTATGATATTTTACACACTGTATCAATAGAAGTAGAAATTAAGTAAAGGTGACTGCAATTATTCTTTTCTGTATTTTACTGGATGGAGTGCTTAGGGAGAGCTTTCCACTTGTGTGAGGGACACTGAGTAACAACACACATGTGAAATGCAATGGTACACACACATCTGTACTCAATTGTAGATATAAACACACCTGTGTTTTCACAGCCCCCAGTTCACCTCATGTGTCCTTTCTACATATTCCAATGATCCATTCTAAGCACTATTTACTGAGTGCCTGACTTTTTACACCTGAAGGGCAGAAATGGGGCTCCTGTTGCAGTCAGGAGAGATTCACCACCATAAAATGCAAGATCAGAATCTTGTTACTAGTGGCCACAAGAACATAAAGTAATTATTTCTCAACTGATGGGTCTTTCTGACACCCCTGTATGCCAATACTGATGGATTCCATCAACAATATCTGAAGTTTTTATTCTGTCTGTGCTGAGAGCTGCTACAAATAATTTACCAATCCTTAAGTGAGGTACCAAATTGTTTTGGAGCACTGCAGCACGACAGAACAAATTATAGAGAAGACTTAATTTGTATTATGGTTCAACACAGTCAATTACATATTGCAGAGATTAGAAAGTAATTTAACATTTAAGTTTCAGTTGTTAACAAAATCCACAGCCTCCAAATTATTTTAGGTCTCCTGTGACTTTAGTCACTGTTGCAAATGTTGGAGATTTTAAATGGAAGCACAGATAAAGTCTCAAACTGGCTAACAAGACATTCTTGTGATGCATGAGTTCTTTTTCTTAGGCTAAACACAATGACATTGTTATATTTTATTCATATACTAAGATGTTTTTGCCTGGTGTTAAACTCAAAAGTCCAAAATATCCATCTGCACCAAGCCTGCTGCCTTTCCTCTTCCCCTTAAGTTTGCTCTGGTGTCTCCCACCAGCCATTGTTTCCTCTCCTTTTCTCCATTCCATCCCCTGCTTCTCCTCTTCCCCCAGGTCGCTCCCTGTACATCACACTGAATTGATTTAGCTGCCTCTGAGATCTGTAGCATTTCTAATTTCCCTCAGGCTGCTTGGCACCTATCATAAATTTTTTCACCCCTTATCCTCATCTTGCCCCTTTATTTCCACGCTGTAGCCTCCAGTGCCACTAAATCAATTAAGTCAATCAATTAAGTACTTGGAGGGTCCAGCAATCATGTCAAAAATGTGAGTTAGATGGCATGAGAAAGTCACTGCTTTACTATCGCTATTTCTCTTTTAATGAGGTTGTCTATTTAGTGGAGCCTGGGGCACAGTGTTAAGAGCCACAACAACAACAAAAAAAAATATCCTGCAAGCTGCAAATCCTCCTGGAAAAGCTGCCCCACCACAAGCAGGAGGCTTGTTCCACACAGTATTGCATCCACCAGGATGAGTCTCACGGGGATTGGGGCTGCACAGCCTCTCACCTGGAGTAACTGCAGGCTGAGCCTGGATTCAGAGAGCTGGGATCAACTGGGAGCTCCACTATGGATGCTGGGATGTGGGATGCACAAGGACCAAGCCTATTGCTGCCTATTCACACTGGAACAAGCAATAAAATGTTTTGCCTGCATAAACTCCCTGAACACCTCAGTTACCCAGCAAACTGCAGAGTCCTTAATGGATTCATAATAAAATAACTTCATGGGCCATAGTTTCAGCCATGCTGCAAGTCCCCTCTATTCCAACTGGGACTGCCAGTTCTGTAGGTGCCCATGGCATCACGGTTGGGTTTTAGGTGATTTTTAGGGCCCCTTCCAACCTAAACTATTCCATGACATGAAACACCTGAATTCTCTACTGCAGATTCAAATCAATCAATCAATCAATTCAAATTGATTGCAGTTGTCGCGGACATCTTTTATGAGAAATCCTTTCTTTAGGATTTTTCCTCCTGAGAAGCTGAGAAGCCTCAGGAACAAAAATTAAACATTGATTATCTACTGCTGTGGAATGCAACAGGTGCATCTGTGATTGGCCCATGTTAAATGTTTGTAATTAATGGCCAATCACAGTCAGCTGGCTCAGACAGAGAGCTCGAGCCACAAACCCTCGTTATCATTCTTTGCTATTCTATTCCTAGCCAGCCTTCTGATGAAACCCTTTCTTCTATTCTTTTAGTATAGTTTTAATGTAATATATATCATAAAATAATAAATCAAGCCTTCTGAAACATAGAGTCAGATCCTCGTCTCTTCCCTCATCCAAGAACCCTTGTGAACACTGTCACATCTAGTCTTGTAACTTCTGAAAGTTTTAAGAGGTGGACAGCAGTCCCTCTATGTAGACAGCTAAAAAAACACCACCCAAACCCCCAAAACCTCTTCCTGACATAGATTTTTTTCCCTGGTACCCATTAAGGTGCATGGATACCTCTCAAGCAGTTATGAACCCTTCCACCTCCTCTCCCTCTAGAGAAAAGCGCATTTCAGTGGGACTGTGTACACACAATTTGGAGGAAAAGCCAACAGTCTCAAATGTCTCAAATGTCAGAGTGAAATGAAAAACAACATCAATAAATTGCATTTGCATCACAAACTTTCTTGTGTTGTTTTCTGGAACTTGGTATTTGGATGGCAGATGGGGTGGCAAGACATCAGCCCCATGAGATAAGGCAGGGGATGAGCAGATGGGGAAATGAAACAACCACTGCAAAAATTCTCAGTTTCATGTGAAATAGCAGAGAGGAGACAGCTCAGTGTCATTTCAGAGCTACAGCTGCCAACAACTTCAAACTCCCTGCAAATTACTACTGGACACAGCACAGGGTGACTGAGAAACATCTTCTTTCCCATCTGACAGCCCTTCCCTACTGTCATGAACACTTCAGTCACTTGCCCATGGACAGGGGACAGAACAAACAATATATGACAGATCACTGTAATCTGCCTTAAATATGATAGTGCTTAGTGTGAGGAAACACTTGATAGCCCAAAAAAATCTGTTATATAAACATTTACTGCAACATGTGGAAAATTTTATCAGGTTTGATCAAGGAAAGGAAGAGAGCTGTAGAGTTTAGGCTTAGCAAATTATCACGATACTGAACTCCTACAAGAAGAGCAAGGAGTTTTGAAACAAAACATCATTGCAATTCAGCTTCCAGAAAGAAGTGTCACATATGAAAAACTGAAAAGCAAAACCCACTGGAAACCTCTTGCAGTTATGGATATTTCAGTATTGGGAGGCATTTCCCAGCACTGGCCAAGATTATCAGTTTTGGTCACAAAAGAGCATAAACTGAAAAAAAAAACATGGAGTGGGGGCTGAACCCTTCCCCCTGAAGGAGACTGAAAATGAACAGTCCAGTCCTAAATATGAGCCAGAGCCACTCATGGAATGTAGGCTGAACAACAGATTATGGACTTTCCTTCTGCAAAAATACCCCACCCCAAGAATAGGAGCAGAAAAGGAAAATGTAACCTCCAGAGTGTTCCCCAAGCCTGAAGGGCCCTCTCACATGGCAGCCTGTATGGATGGCTTCACAATGAGAAGAAAATAAATCTGTCTAATCCCCGTGCTTCCTCCACACACACTGATTTTGCAGGCAATAACCTGAGGAAAGACTTTTCCAAGTGCCAGCTACTAAAAGGCGTCTCAGTGCACAAGCTCTGCAATAAAAACACTTGGCACAAAAAGCTCACTTGGAGATTATATGCAGATCAAAGCTTGGTCTGTGTAGCACAAAGGGGCACATGAAATATGGTGCAGATAAAGAGAAGAATCAAAGCAGATTTAGCCCCAGCTCTTGCAGACTCAGTCCCTCCAGGGGGGCAGCCGTCTGGCTGTGACACAGCACAGCACCCACAGAAGTGTAAATTTAATTTCCTCTTAATAACAATAACAAACTCGTAAGAGCTATTCTCTTCCTGCAGCCGAGGAGACTGAAGCAAAGAAACCCAGATTATGTGACTTCCTGAGCTTAGCAGCTGAGTCAGGAGGGAGAGAGTCAGTGAGCAAGATCCTGTGTGAGGATAAGAACCTGCTCAAGTCCATGCTACACAAAGCTCTACCTGTACACTCCGTCCTAAATAAAGGCAAGTACTTCCCAGGAGCACCCCAGGTAAGAGCCTGTTTGGTTGGACTCAGGAAAAAAGAGCTTAAAAGGTTACTTGGGCCAAAAAAAAATCCAAATTAATCCTCACCATTCCCTTTGCTTGATGAAAAAAGCATCCTGCTGCTGGCTTTATCTCATGTGGGGAGCCAGAGTGGGACATTCCAGAGAGAGCAAAGGCAATGCCCTTGTGGGTGCCTCTGTGACAGACACACCCAGTGATGCTCTCAGCTGGTGTGGCCCTGTCCCCAGCCCCAGAGTCAATTAAGGCAGCAGGACATGGCTCTGCCAGCACAGCAGCCTAATTGTGATGAATGGATCTCTGATATTGAGCTGCCTGGATGCTCCAAGAACCTAATTTGTGAAAAGAGAACAGCACTAAGGTAATAAACTTCTGTCCAGCTCTCATAATTTGTAATAATGTCTGACAAAGACTAGATATGAATTTAGTTATTGGTCATTGTCTTCAGAAGCAAATGCTAAGTTGCTCATGCAGAAGATCCATTTATTAGATATATGAATTTGGAAAGGGGCAAAACAAAACTGGAACACACATGTGGCAAATTTTCCTTCTTCACTTCAAAGGCTTTTCAACTTTTTATTTATCAGGAGTGAAAGTAGCTAAAACTCGAAACCCTTGTCCAATTACTACAAAGCCCAAGTTATCTTTTAAATACGCACTTGCAAATTTTGCTCCGGGACAAAGAAAATCCTAAAGGGCAAGGAAACATTTTCAGAGAGCTTTGGAAATACAGATGTGCTCCACTGAAGCTGAGATGCTGGGCCTCCCACGAGCCTTGTACCATTTCCTTATTGTTCTGCATCTGACACAGCCATTGCTCTATCAGGATGGTTAAAGCAAAGGATTTGCACTGCAAACGCAAGAATCAGCAAACCTCATGCTTGATACTGAAGTCAATGGCCCCATCAGCTCAGCAGTGCCCCAAATTCCACCTGCAAGGAGCTGAAGGGCACTGTTTTGTGTTGCCATCTCACTGTTTCAGTGTGCTGCACAAGGAACAGCCCTTGCCCGTGAGTCACTGTGACATTCTTTGGGATGGCAGCTGCTCTGTGCTCACTGTGGGATTCCCAGGGCTGTAACACATCCGAGTGTTTTCCCCCTGAGCTCCCACCTCACCACCCTCTGCAAAATGGTCAGTGCATCAAAACAGCCACAAACATGCCAGTATTGCCCTCTCCTCTCAAGCCAAAGCTTCCATAGAGCTCAAATGCAGCACTCATTGTATTTTTTCCTTATAGACTCTGTAGGACTCATTGATTAAATCTTGAATTTGAGGGAGCACATTATTCTGTAATGAGACAGTTTCTTGCACTGAACCTCTCCATATTTTTACTGTGTTCATCTTTAGAGCTGTGAATGTCCTTTGAGCAGCCCTTACTTTTTACAAGCTTCTTTTGTTCCTTTACACCAATATTCCTCACCCTCCTGAAACGCTTTTGATTTACATGAACAGCACAAGCAATTCTTTCATACAACTCCTGGGAGATTTGGAAGTAATTTTTTTGGCTTTAGCTGTCTCAGATCTTAACTGCTTCAGATTCAGCAAGCATTACCAGCCACCCTCTTCTTGTAGCCTGTGATTTGAAAAACTCCTCAGTGAGAGGCAGCCACTGATTCTCTTGATTTCTCATGCAACCCCTATAAAGCAGAGCTTGAAAAGATCACAAAAACCATACTCAAATTTAAGTTGCACTGGATAGTCATCAAACAGAAACTTCCTTGGACCGTAAATCTACTTGCACAATGTAAGAAACTTTACTGGAAAAGGGGGAAAAGGACAAGAGGGATTTATTTTATATTTATCTATCTAACTCCCAGATACTCTCCCTAATTTAGTAAGACTTTAAAGGGAGCTGAGAGAAAGCACAGATACAGGGAAGAAAAAGAGCAGAAAAGGATTCTATGAATTCACAAGCTGTGTACAACCAGTATGTTGTGCTCACGAGCCAGTTGAAAATGATGCAAAACAGTTGGGAATTTCACATGACACCATCCTGGTATTGTTCAAACACAGAAGTGATTTCATAAGCAGAAATTAGCCTAGGTACAGAAACAAGAAGACAATGATGGACTGCTTTCAGTGGCTGGTGATGGACTTGGGGCGTGCCTGTGTTTCACCAAAAATGACCCTGTAGTGATGAGCTTTACTATCCAGAAACACCATCATGAATCCTGGTCATAAAGACCAAACCATTTTGTTTTCAGTTTCCCTACAGAAAAAAGGAGAGGAAACCTTTTCCTCTGAGTTACATCTGCACGTATAAGCAAGCTTCAGACAATCCCATAAGTGGGATCATTCATCAATAAATCCTTCATTTGTTCAGGTCCCACAGCAGACTCTTCACCTCAGATATAAACCATCCGTAGCAACATGACAAGTGTGTGTGCAGCACTTGAGCCCTAAGATAAGAATAAAATAAAATGTAAAAGGCAAACCTCAAAGAGACTCTAAAGCAGAATAAAGAACTTGCAGGTAATTTTTTCCTTTATTTTCTTTTTCTTTTCCCCTTGCATTATCCCAAGGTAGGAATTCCTGAAGCTGCCCTAGGCAGGGGCCTGGCACATCATGTTCCAGGAGTTCTATATTTTAACTCAGGCAGTGGACACTGTTTTTAAGCTCTGCCCTGGTACCTTTTAACAGCAATCCCTACAGCTCCCATTTGCATATTGTAGTGCCCAGAGTTGTTTCTTCCCTGCTCATTTTCATGTAAAGCAGGATGAATGTTTGGTTTTAGTCTTCTGCTGCTAATTGAAATCTCCAAAAGCAAACTTTGATTAACTCTCCACACTCAGATCTGGCCACACAGCTGAGAGCACAGATCAGCTCTGTTGGCTTTTCTCTCTCCCTGCCTTGCTTTTCTGTCCTGGCACACACAGGATCTGCCTTTCAGAAAAGCTCCCTGGCAGTGCTGCCCTCACCCTTTACTGAAATGCAGGCAGCAAAGCCTTTCACAGCTGTGGATGCTGCCTTGTTTCCTACTTATTCCTTTCACTCTCGCCCCTCTGCAGCTCCTGCACACATCTTGTCTTTGCTTCTCTCCATCAAACCTGAACTTACTCATTTCTGCACTCCCAGCACTGCTCAGCACTGAGCCTTGTGCATCCACAGGTTATGCTCACACATCATTTACACTTTAAAATACTTCCAAGTTCCTGTGTCACTCACAGGAAAGCATTTGGCTAATTAAAGATCTGCACATAAAACCTTTTACAAACCAACTCAGCCTTTTTAAAAGCAAGGACAAAATAAAAAAACTGGATTCAAATCCATATTTTGGCTATCTAAAAGGCAAAAAAAAAAAAAAAAAAAAAAAAAAAAAAGTACTTTGAGCTATGCAGAGCCAGGGCTGGGAGCCATATGCAATATTTTTAGACACCCAGATTTCTTATTTGCTTTAAATGTCAGGGCATTCCAACTAATTAGTGTTCTGCCTCACCTATTCACAGAGCTGCCTTTAAAGCCAGCAGGAATGCTGCTGCCTGTTTCACTGGGAGTTTCATGATGTGGAATGAGGATGGCAACCAGAAAGGATTAGGAAGTATTATCAGCAGAGAGAGGTAGGATGCTCCAATTTAAGGACACAAGAGGCACCGCTGTAATTCCACAATTGGCACCACGTGCTGGGAGCACCTTGGGAGATGCTGTTCCAGCCCCTGGGATCCCCTGACACACGGGCTGCCACGTGCTGAGCACACACAGCACCCACCAGAAAGGTCAGCAGTACAGGGATCTCATTTGGGAGGACAGCTTTTATGAGCAGGTGTTTCTGTACTAAGCAAAGATCTACTGGTGTGTGAAATGTATGGCTTGTTCTACTGAAGGAGAGGGATGAGAGCAGGTATTTGTGTTTGGCATCCAGTGGCAGTGGCCTTTCCTCTTCTCCTTCCACAGGGACCTTATTACATAAACTAAGAGGGATAAAAATGGTGTTTGCTGATTCCCATGGACTATCTGAGTGAACAATGCTCTTGCTGACTTCCCTGTGCTCCTGAAGGCAGAACATCACCCAATGACTTTACTTCCAATAAATATCTATTACCATCACCCTGCAAACTCCATGTACATTTAAAACCAATCCTCTCCTGTAGTTTCCCCCTCTAATTACCCTTGACAGTGAAGGACACCTGCCCCCCTTTCATCTGCCCCCACAACAGGAGAGCCCACAAACCCACAGGAATTCAGGAGCAGTGACAGTGCTATTGCTCCTACCAGGGCAAACACAAAATTGCAGAGCAGCCCACCAGATAAAAATGCTCTGAATAGGAGGGAAAATCACCAGCACTCCTGGGGTGTAATGCTTCCCAGCTATCTCCAGGAAAAAACGAGTGGATTTCAAAGGGGGGGATGTAACTTTCTGTTCTGGCACCTGCTGAATGTCCCCCACTGCTCTCCAGGGAGGTTTCAGAGCATCTCAGCTGCCTGTGCTATTATTATGTCAGCACTTCTCCTGCTAAATCCTTTCCCAAGCAGTCTGAAATCCTGCCATTGTAATTCCAGGTGTGCTGAAAATGGGCCTGAAATTTTCTTCTGCTGTGTGATGCATTAACCTGGCTTAAAACCACTGGGACTTGCATGCAAACTCTGTATTTTGGGTGCTCTTCTAATAAGACTAAATTGCAGCTGGAGAAAAAGCAATGTGGCTCTGCTGGAGATTCATTTATCTGGATCACAAAAGAATAGTGAATACAGGCAAAAAAATTCCCAATATAAGTGTATACTTGGAGTTTTCTGCCATGGGACAATAGGGAAGAGATGCTGTGCAGCTCCACGATATAACAGGATCCATAACAACAAATACACTGACTTTCAACTTTTAGCAAAATCCATCCCAAATTTTGGTTAAGCATATCAAACATTGAAATTAGTAAAAACCAGAAGTGTTGGCATGGTAATTTTTACTACAGCAGCTCTATAGACAGAGTACCCACCCCCAAATGCAATGGAAGCCAAATGGTAATTGGGAATACATTAATATTCCTAATATTTACTATTTGGAAGTGTTATTTATCACTGTTATAACTATGTAACAGTGAGATTCTCCATACCATAATGCAGCATGCATGTAAGCAGCATTTCCCTTTCTTAACTCAGTCCTGGGGTGCTTGGATTAAACATCAGGAGGCCAAATGAGACTATCACTAAACTCATAAAATCTCATTTTCTGCCTTTTTGAAAGCAATCAACTTTTTACCCTTTTCACACTGAAAAAATACAGCTACAACAAAATTGCACAAATTATTTCAGTGTGGATAATGTGTCTGCAATAGCTTTATTTTATCTTCATGCCCATTAGGGTCAGAATTCTCACAAGGCAGTTTCTGCATATCCTGACAACAAGAAGACTGAATTCAGAGCTTTTCCCTTATCTAGGTGAAAGAAGAGAAATTTCAGCCCTCAAACCAAACTCTAGATCCCCAAGACTTCACAATATGCACAATCACATCCACATTTTGCCTTTTGGGTTCTTTTTTTCCACAGTAACAGCACTGCCATGATACCTAAGGCTTTTAAAACCCTCATCCAGCAAACTGAGCATCTAAAGAAGAGAAATCCAGAAGCTTGTGGCCATTAAAAATCCCTGTGGAGCACTGTGAACCATCCAAACTGCCCAGGGCCCAGTTTGGAAGGCCAATAATGAATGAATTACAATAGTCAATAAGGGATGTAATTAAGGAAGTAGGTTCTTCTGACATTTACATTTTGCTAGCTGCCACATGTCCATGAAATGTGTTATTGTTTCCCTTTCTGAAGTACCAGGGTCTATAAATACCTTTTAAGAATCATACACAGATTTTTAAGTCCTCTCCTCTGCCATATTCTAATTAGACACATTTATTGCATGTAGAACAGTAAATGCCATGTTTTACTGGTCATATTTACAAGCAGAAAGATGGAAAGTGTCAGGGAGCAGGGCATGACTCCCAGTCAGCTCAGAGGGATCTTCTGCAGGCAGAAGCTGTGGACAATGCACAAAAAAAGGCCCCAAATGTCACCATTTTCAACTCTATGTGCAAAATCTGACTTAGTTCTTTTACAGTTATTGCTTTTTTTTGTTAGTATGCAATATTTTTTATACTGCAGCCCTTGCAAGTCCTCAGCAGGGTCCAAGACCAAACATTTCTTACAGAAAAAGTTCCTATAAATAGATAATACTGATTAAAAAAATAAGGAAAGAAAGAATTAAAAGGTAATCCCAGCAAGTTTAAATTTTATGCATTTATACAATTTAAACAATATATATATCTATATTTAAATAGTAACCTTTGAGAGCTAAAGGCCAGATGCCCCTTGGGACATCTCTGGGATGCAGGAATGCAATAGCTCCTCAGCATCTTCAGGTTTAAAACAAGCTTCTAGCATGGGAGTATTTTAAGGAAAAAACAAGGAGGTACTGCATGAATATGTGCAAAGAATTCCTCCAAAAAATGATGGGTAGAGAAGGAAAGGATTTGAGAGTCACTTATTAAGAAAACTGAATAAATGAATGGTGAAAGTTGGTACTATGGATTGATTCCTCAAGAGCTGATGAGGAATAAAGGCAGCCATGAAGAGGCTGGAAAAAAACCAATTCAGCAATGGGGTGATGAAAGAGAGAAGGCAGATCCAGCCCAGGAATGCAAAGGGAAGTGTGACATGATCAAAAGAACAAGCTGAGGCAGCAATCCTGGCAGTCACAATGGATTTCAAAAATAAAAGTCAAATTTGTCAAGGACAAAGAAAGGGATAACAATTGAGACACGACATGAAGAGAGGCAGGACTGGGTTTAACTCCCAGTGTGAGAGTAAATGCTGTATTTCAGAGCAGGTGAGAAGAATTCTGCAAGATCTGCAGGAACCCTGGGTGTGGCAATGCAAACACAGCAGCAGCCAAACACTGCTGAATGTACAGGGCTGAATAAGAGATGATGCTGATATTTTGCTCAGCTCTCTGAAAAGGAGGTCAGAGAGAGACCCCTGGGAGTCAGGATTAGAAGGCCTGGTTTAGCCTCACTGAGCCTGAGCTGTTGGCTAAACATGCAAAGAAAGGGCTGAGAGACACATCAAGACTGGAGCAGAAGACAGAGCTGGCATCACCTGGTTCCACACAATAACCAAATTTATGTTTAAAAATGAAATAATTCTGGCAAAAAGCACAGCAGGGAGAAAAAAAAGATATCAAGGACAGAGAGCACACAGGAAATCCCAGATGAAAACTGCAGGAGGGGATCTAGGAAAACAGGTAAAACCCAGAGACAAGAGCCATGGGGATCAGCTGAGAGGCCTTGGTGTGGGATCAGCTGATGGGGAATGTTATGTAATTATCCCATCATAAAAAGGCTAAACAATATTAAAAGTAGTAACAATTTTAATTAAATAGTTTAGAAAATATATAAACAAGGGATAATTTGGTTTAAATAATAGTGCATAAGCAAAAACAACCGCGGGGTACGGAGGGCAGAGTTCAATGACTCTTGCCACTTCACGTACAAGTTTGTTAAGTAAAAGTCACTCTTTATATGCCATGTGTCAATGCCATCTCCTCCTATTTTCGGTTTGTCACTTTTCCGTCTCCGCCTTCATTACTACTTTTATTACGCATGTGCCACCACTCGGTCTGGTGGTCGCACAAGTCTTTGGGGGTCGTCACTGATGAAGGCCCTGTAGTCTTCTTCGTCGTCTTTTAATTCACCTTTGGGTTACACATGCGCACCAAGCCAGTACAATGTAAGCCAAGACTAACGTATCACTGCATATACATATCAAAGCAATAACTCTCTTATAATTAACATTTTCTTGGACCCAACCAGGTTCTTGGTCATTTTTAGCAACTGTATCTTCAGCTTCTTTCTTGTGGTCTTTGAGAACATCTGCTGGGAAAAGGGGGGGGGGGGGGGGTGGAGCCTCTCCTTTCCCTCTCTTCTTTGGCATTACAACTTTTAACTATAAACCGTTTTATTATTCTCAAATATTAATTACTGTATCAATATTGATTACTGTTTCAATTTCTATCAGCACGAATCATACCTATTTATCACAGGAAGATGCTCACAGAGGGCTGCACCTGAGATCAGCCACAGTGAGGAACTTTGGGAAGATTCAGAGAAAAGGAGGTCAGAGAGAGACCCCTGGGAGTCAGGATTAGAAGGCCTGGTTTAGCTTTACTGAGCCTGAGCTGTTGGCTAAACATGCAAGGAGAGAGAGGGCTGGAGAGACACATCAAGACTGGAGCAGAAGACAGAGCTGGCATCACTTGGTTCCACACAATAACCAAATTTATATTTGCAAATGAAATAACTCTGGTAAAAAGCACAGCAGGGAGAAAAAAAATAGATATCAAGGACAGAGCACACACAGGAAATCCCAGATGAAAACTGCAGGAGGGGATCTAGGAAAACAGGTAAAACCCAGAGACAAGAGCAATGGGGATCAGCTGAGAGGCCTTGGTGTGGGATCAGCTGCTGGGGAAGATGCTCACAGAGGGCTGCACCTGAGATCAGCCAGAGAGAGGAATTTTGCAAGTTTTGGAGCCATGAAAGGGACAAACCCCAATGTGGGAGCCCCAGGCAGGGACCACCAGCATCCTCCTGGCCAATCCCACCCTGTGGCAAACACAAAACTCAGTGAACTCCTCACCCCATCTCTCCTGCTCGCTGCGGAGCGAGGAGAGAGCAGGAGAAATTAATTCCTTCCTTTATTTCTATTTTTAAAGCCTCAGAGACGCTCAGTGAAAGAGACTGTGACAGTTTGACATTTCATCTGCTCCAGCACATGTGCTTCAAGGAATAACTGCAGATCCAGGATTGTACCTCAATTTCTGGCCAGGGATGCCAGAACCAACAGATTTCCAGCAAAGTCAAGAAGTACCTTTGGTACGTTTCAAACGAGGCCTCTTCTGCCAACAGTGAGAATTTTAATCCTGCTAAAATTCTCTTTCAGCCAAGTTTAGCTGTCCTGTTAGCAATCTATCAGCATAATTAACACCATCACTCACATTGCACAGGGAAGAGCAGCAAATCCAGGGGTTATCAGCAGACATCTGATAAAGCTTCAGAATATGCTGGGAAATGCTTAACTTGAGAAATCTGCACTGTAAGGTCAAGAGAGCTTAGAGGTCCAGGAAGATGGGCAAGATGCTGGCATCCAAAATATTGGCTGGAACATTTCAGAGCCATGACAAGATCTCAGTTAAACAGAACACTCTGAGGACAACAGGATTATAACCTCCCACCACGTGTATTATTTATTTGGATGTCATTAAGATTTAAAGCAGAAGCACCATCACCAGTTCTGTGGAGATAAATTAATTTTTTTTACAGAATGCTACAGGTAAGAAGGCACTGAGTAACACCACTTCAGGCAGGTAGACCCTCTAAGATAATAAAATAAAATCAAATTCTCAGCAAAGATAATGAAGGTTGGATAATGAAGGTTGATAGATAACAAGAATAGATAGTTAAAATGAAATAAATGTATTTATACACATGGTTTTCCTTCCTGGGTTTCACACTGTCAGCCTGAAGAAAATGGCTACAGATCAAATTCATGAAATATGAGTAACACACTGCAATACTTCTGTGCAATAAATACCAAAACCTCACCAGAGTATTCCTAGAAATGTTACAATCCCACAGACTGGGCCCAAGAGCTTTATTTCAATAAGGATAGGGGCCAGCATCTCTGAAAGAAAATAGGCAATGCAAACGAAACTCACTTTTGGGGTGCTACAAAATAGGTAAAAATTGGTGAGATGACTGTCATTTTCATCAACTGGGCTACAATCCATCTGTTTAGGGTGTTTCCCATAAATAAACAAGATACTGACACTGATTTACCCTGATTTTTGGCCAGTGGAGGAATCCAGATAAATAATTTAGCTATACAATACCTCATAAAGAGCTATATTTTACAGCATACTCTGGCAATCTGCAATCCATGCAATTACAAAAATTTACTTTAACAGAAAGAATTTGTTGCTTAGAGCCAAATAGTAATTTCTTGCTTTTATCTCATTTCTTTTTCACAGTTTAGGGGCTTGCCATTGAAGTTGGCAGCATTTTGCAATTAGAGACAACAAGAGTTTGAAAGCACACCTCACTGCATGGAGGTGGAAGGAAATCTTTTCCCAAGCATTTTCAGAGGATTTAATTATTAGTTTCAAATACATTTTTGGAAAGGAACCTGCAAGTAAACAGAGATTTATGGCCACATAAATAAACAATGAGACAATTACAGGCTCTTTACAGAGCCCAGATTAGTCACACAGGTCCAATGAAGCATCACTGAGCTATCACAGGGAGATGGCCTGATGTGTGTGATTAACAAAACAACATCCAGGAAAAGCTAAACAACACTGCTGGGCCTCCACAAAATCTGCACTTCCTTCCATATGCACAGCCATGGCTTTTGTTGCTTCCTTAGCAAATCACCAATCTCTACGTCCCACCCCAAAAGGGAGAATATTAAATAACACAATGCAATTGTATTTTTGCTGTCTGAAGATCATGCACTTGAAGATATAAAACAACTCCCATAAAATAAATTAAGCATATATTGCAGTATTGAGGTCTAGCCAAGACGGATGTGACAGAAGAAACGGTAAAAAAAATTATTTTCATGTAATATGCAGCAAGGAAATCTCTCAAGTTGGGTAGAGCAAGTCTTGTGTTCAGCAATAATTATGGTAGTGTTTTTTTACAGTAAAAACCAAAAGAAAATGTACATCCCTCAGGTAAGGCATATATTTAGCAATCATTATCTGGAGAAAGCAAATGGGATGGATGGATGGAAAATATCTGACAGCTGAAAAAAAAAGGTGCTTTTATAAGATTAATAGGGTCAAACCAGATGTGTAATGACAATTTTTGGCATACACACAACAGGGGAACATCCTGTTAGTCATATTAAATACAATTTTTTGCTATCATGTTCTAAACACACTGACAAGTACTTGGAAAGTGGAATGAAGGGACCTCTTTAGGGTAATCCCTGGCATGGAATGATGGAATGTAAGAAAGATTGTTATTATTTCTATTGCAGTGCTGTAGATGAACCATATTGGACTGCATCTACAGTGCAGACTCACAGCAAAATCCTTCTTGCATTTTTCTTGGTGAGATATATTCTTTCCAAATGATATTCCACCTTCAACTCAATCTCCTTCATGGATAAATTTACTCACAGGGCAGAATTCCTGATGGCTGGAATAATACCATTATTAAAATCAATACTTTTTGATGAATACTATGTCTGGAACATATTAAGGAGTGCTATAAAGTAGAGGAAGAAAAAACCCTGCTTATCATTTTCAGTAGTAACCCAACCAGAGCCCTTCATCTGTAACGAATTACGGAGCAATTCCCCTAAATCATCTGGATGAAGTCAGCTATGACACTGCCAGTTTTTAAAAAAAATTTGCTAGTTTTGAGCTACAAATTGATTTTTTATTATGATAAATTAAAATCCAATGGCAGCCTACAAGACACTCAACATGAAGAAGCCCACTTTTTTTTCCTGAATATTTTTATTCTTTTCTATCACATTGGGCTGAAGCTGGGGCAGACGTGACAGCAATAGACAGTGGTAGAAGTTAAGAAAGGACACTCTAGAAAGGAAAATAATCTTTCCAAAATACCTTTTTGGGAATTCCAAAATCATGGAAATACAACCAAGGGGAAAAGCATTGTGGGGGACAGGGAGGGTTGTTAAAGGAGGAGAAAGCAAATGCAAGATTATCCAGACTCTTCCCTGCTGCATAAAAGCCAACACCAAACTCCAAACTTCATAAACTCTTAAGTTTACTATGGAAATTGGAAGATCAGTGTGAGTGAAATATAATTTTTTTCCAGCTCTTTACAGCTTCTTCCCATCCAAAAACCTGGGCTGAGCAACCCCTAGTTTTGCCAGCTTTTGGGATTTTCCAGCAGGAACGGGAACGAGATGACAACTGCAGGCTGGCAAAGCAGAGACAGGCTGGATGAGAGAGACAAAGAATTAATGGGACAAGGGTGTGAAACTGTGGGACGAGGAGAGACCCAAGCTGGGAAAAAAGCCCAAGGGATGGTGGCTGTGAAGACCTGGCAGAGGATTTTGTGCACCTCTGCTCCAAACCCTTGGCATGGGAGGCACGACTCTCCTGCTTTGACAACAACGCGTAAAAACCGCTGTTGGAAAGCTCCCCACGCGGCTCTGTCACAGCCCTGCTGCAAGAAGGACAACTCAATAGTCCTGCCCATCACTCGGGCAGCTCGGGGGCAGACATCTGCAAGGTGGATTTAAGGGTTCCATTCTAAGCCTCAGTGGGTGAGTGACAGGTTTGCTATAAGGATGATATAGTTATGTCAGATTTAGAGTGTGGGATGTCAGAGCTATGAAATGAAGGAGACTGTTCCCACGTCCCCAGCTGGCTTTCTGCAGACAGGAGAGTGTGCAGGAGAGGCAGCTGGAATAAAGCACACCTTTGTTTCTAAAACAAGTCCTCTCTTCCCTCTTTATTCTAGGCAAAAAATTCCAGTGTTTGAGAAACATTCAGAGACAAGTGCAAAAGGAACAGACTTTCTCTTTCTTCTTTTTTATTTCCCCCATAAAAAAGCTTTAATCTCAGGAAAACAACTGTGGTTGGGGTGCAATTTGCACTGACAGCCCTAATTCTGACGTTTCCCATATTCTGTAACCCCAGCAATGCCCTCTGAAGCACAGCTTTTGCATGGATACTTTACACAACACATCCCAAATGAGCTTTTCATTACTAACTACTCGTATTATGTATCAGTGAGCTCAATGACATTGATTTTCTAATAATATAAATTAACTGGCAAAGATAATTTCATCTATCATCAGTAGGGTTTTATTTCTGGCACCGTGTTAAATAGTTAATCTTCCAAAAGATTAAATCAAGACCTTTTTAAAATTCAAGGCAGAGCTTAAACTGCTGTAAAAATCTTCTTAATTATGATTAAAACAGTTTGTGTGTTGTTGCTTTTTATCCAAGTAGTGTAATGTTTTGCTTAGGTTTCTTCTTTTAGAGCAATTTGAAAAAATCAAGCATGGTATTGCTGTGGCAGAAACTGTGTAAGGCATGAAAGTCTCTGCAACTTGTTCCACCAGATACTGCTGAGGAAGTTGCTGCTTCACAGAGACAACCTCAAATTTTCCAGTATCTTTTACCTCTCATTCTATACAAAATGTAATTTTTGTATCACTGACAATACAGAAGGTACACTCTGCAAGTGATGTAAGGGATGATAACCCTTTATCAAATTTCTGAGATGCTTTATGTGTGTTTACACCAGTGAGATTGCACTGCCCAGCAAGGAAATGCTTCTAAAGGAACCAGGGAAAGATTCAGCACACAATCAACTTAACTTACCCCTGTCTTTTCATCAAAGATTTTGATTCCCCCAAAGGAAACTGTTAAGAAGACTTTTTGTTTATGCTCTCCTTTCGATCGAGCCGCAGCAACAATTCCCTGTGCAAACAAAGAGCAGTTTTAGTCGGTTTCCTGACCCTCCCAGGTGCCACAGATTTACTTGTGGACAATTCACCCCTTTTCTAGGAAAACTTAAATGTTTTCCAGGAACAGCCCCCCCCTTACTTCTGGCTTTCTCCTTTTTTTCAAGGTACCACATCTCTTTATGCTACCCAGAGAGCATTTCAAATGTCCTCCCACTCCCAACCTCTGCACTAGCTAATCCTCCATGAAATTTGTTTTCATGGAAGCTGAAGGTCATTTCTAGCACACTTTTCCTAGCTATAAGCTCTTCTATTTATTTATTTTTTAAATAGCAAAAAAAAAAAAAAAAACCAGCAAGCAGCAGAGGACAGAAAATGTCAATGAATTTAGCTTACTTCACACTCATCTAGTACAAGCAAATTGAGATTTTTCTAGAAGAAAACTATTCTAAAAATCAAACTACACCTGTGCTGTGACAAACTACTATTGAGGGTAATTTTTTTTTTTTCAGGATCTCAGACCTTTACTTTGTAAGAGAACTTGCTGATACCATCTCATGCATTATTGTCCCACAGCAGAATGATAACAGTAACTTCTGTTTCCAGAAGCCTGCCCTGACCAGTAATACTGAACTGAGATCAAATATAAACAGTTGTACTCCTAAATGAAATGAAAATATTTAGACTTTATCTGGTTCTCTGCAATTCCAGTGTTTCAAGAACAATTAACTTAAGTTTTAAGATGTTCACTGCTGCCATTACAAGGATCTGATATTGAAAGACTTTATGGGTGGCCTCAAATTCATGTTAGGCTAGGACACTGGGTTTCCAAAACCCATGAATTAATGCTCTGCCCTCAAAAATTAATTTCTCACACTCCTTTCCTTTAAAGTTTTAGCCATTTCCCAGTACTGTTTAGATTAATCTTGGCACCTGCAAACAGGTATTAGGCACCTGGGAAATGTGGAAATATTAATCCGTGGAAGAGAGAGACAAAAAGGTTTGTGCAGCAGAACAGTGACAACTCTCCCCACAGTGCCAGGATGAGAAATGATGAGAAACACCCAGCACACATTTAAATCAGGCAGGAATACTGTGGCTGATGTCACACGCCAACAGAGCAACTTTTGGAGCGGATTAATTTCTGCCTGCCATAAAAGTGATTTGTAAATTATCTCCCAGATCTTGCTTTTAGGTTGTTGAACCACAAGTTGAGTGTCACCCCATGCTGCTTCCCTAATAAGTCACTCATTCCTCCTGGATGGACTGGAACCCTGTGGGCTGGTAGTGCACCAGACACCATTTAGTGATTTCTCCTCCTGAAAAACCAGCAATGGGAAATCCATCAGCTCTCTAGGCTGGGAGAGAACTAAAAGAGAAATAAAAGGGGAAAGGCAGCAGAGGGTTTGCTGCTAGACCTGGTTTGTAACCCTGCAATGCAGAGGGGAGATGGGAAGAGAACAGCCAACAGGGCACTCAGGAAAACACAACCTCTCCTTCCTTCTTTCCTTCCCAGTGACTCAAGCTCTTCCACAGGTCCCAGCGTGAGGGACAGAACGACTCCTACAGGAAATCTCATTCTCTGAGAGAGACTGGGCCATAGAGGGATATCTGTCAGCTCCAGAGAGCCCATCCTGGACACCACTGGTACTTCAGACTCTATCTACACTCCAACCCAAATCTGCCTTTGCCATGGCTTCATTTGATCCCCAAAACTCCAGGGACTCCTCTTTACATTCTCATGCCCCATCTTCTCAGTGCACTGCCTGATTTTGCAACACATCAGCCCTTCCATTGCTGGTGCAAGACATTCTCCTCCCAGGAGGACACCAGCTCCCCCCAAGTCTGGCTGCCTACACCCGTCACTCACAGGAGGTAACAGCCAGAGGCAGTGCTGTAGTTGATTAGAAATGTCATAGAAAATGCTCTGATATCCCATTTTCCTCCACAGTCATTTACTTCCCCTTTTGCATAATAAAATTATTCAATTTGCAGTGTGTTGTTTGTAATTTGTGGACAAATTGCAGTGGTGTCAATCACGGAGTAACTACAGAACTCAGAGATAATGTATTAAAATTAAACCAGGATAAGCAACACCAGGCAGGAGTTCATGCAAAATTGACTGATTTCAATACATAATTAACCAGACTAAGGCTCTGTGTCATGAAAGGAGAACGAGTGCAAGTTCAGGCTAAATTTGACTGTAACATTGAAAAGTTTCACTGCACCTTGAGCTTCATCATGGAGTCCTGGCATAACTTGTCCCCTCGGGCAGCAGAAACCTCATCGATCCCGATCAGCTTGGCCTTGTAGCGGACGCCGTCACCCTTGAACCTCTTTATCAAAGTGGCTTCGCTGCGATCCTGACCTGCAAACACAACATGCACATGAGGACACCCACAGCAGGGCAAGGAGGAACGAGTGAAGGAGCACAGCCAAGTGGCAAATCAGGTCTAACTCCAAACATTTCAGTGGAATTAGAAGGAAATGCTCATTCGATAAAACCTTCTGGCCTCGCTACCGCAAAGGAATTCGCAGTGGAACTGCTGCCATGCAAAATCTCCAGAACACAAATCAGGTTTTTACAGAACTAAGAGATAAACCTGAATCACAGCTCGTTGATCTGAAAGTCTCAAGCTGCACCAAGGGAAATACAGGTTGGATATTAGGAAAAAGTTTTTTACAGAAAGAGTGATAAAGTTCTGGAATGGCTGCCCAGGGAGGTGGTGCAGTCCCCATCCCTGGGTGTGTTTAACAAAGCCTGGATGTGGCACTGGGTGCCAGGGTTTAGTTGGGGTGTCAGGGCATGGGTTGGACTCAATGATCCTGAAGGTCTCTCTCCAACCTTGTGAATTCTGTAAAAAACTTGTGATCTGTATGAGTAGTTCTAATCCCAATACACAGGAGAATTCTGCATTTTGCAAACAAAACTCTAACAGAAACATGCTACTATTTCCTTACAAAATGACTTACAAAAAGCAATATTTACACTATTAACACTTGGAAGGTGGAAACCCAAATACCAAATTGTATTCTTTGTTTGTAGAATACTGATGCTTTAAAACTCCTGGTTCTATTCTTTTTGCACATAAACATACACAGAAATAACATAACTGGCAAAAGCTGCTCTCACAGGCTCACTCTAAGAAGCTTTAAAAAAGGCAAAAAATACGTTTCTTAATAAAGATGCTTGGGTTTTAGCTCTCTCTTGTTTCTGCTATTTTACTTTCATTACAGTAGTAGCAGTAGAGTAGTAGTATTTAAACTATTAAATTATTTTTCATTACAGTAGTAGTTGTAGTAGTAGTACTAGTACTAGTATTTAAACTATTAAGCTATTTTTATCTCAACCCACAAGTTCTCTCAGTTTTACCCTTCCAATTTTCTTCCCCCCATCTGGAGGGGAGTGAGTGCCTGCATGGTGCTTTGTTGTCAGCCGAGGTTAAACCACGACACCAAGGCACCTAAACTACCTGAACCACATGACCATGACACCACAACAACCCACAAAAAAGACATCTTTGTCAGGAAAACTTTCCCCCCCTTCCCTGAGTATCTGCAGAACAGTTTTTACTGTGTCTCAGCTGGAAGAAAAATGTTAGTTAGGGAATCAGTCTTCCTAAAATTGATTAAACATATATTTTGCAGCTGCCTGTGGAATTTTTTGCTAGGATCTCAAAAAAACCCAGGACTGAGCTGTAAATAACTGCAAGCAAACAAACAACAGCCAAAGCACAAAGAAGCAGGCAGAACAGTGAGATATTACACAATTTTCATTTTCTTGGACCCAACAGATTTCTCAAAAGAAACCTTCCCTAAACATGGACAGACATTGCTAAAATTTACACTATTGCCACCTAAGGCTCTGGTCAGATTCTTCCAGCTGATGTAAAAGAATGAACCAGAAATCAGAGTCTGCTATAAAGGGGAAACAGGTCAGGAACCAGTCTTAGTCTACACATGAGAATTCTGGCAAAAACTTTCTCCAGAGCTCATTCCTATTTAAATGTCAGATTAAAGCACTAAGAAAATAGTATCATTAATATAATAAATTTTATTAGTATATGAAGATTAATATGATCTGATACTGTACAGCTGTTTACTGATAAGAAATAGTACAGAAGCTTTGGGGAAAAATTCTATTTTGTTTTGCATTTCTATTAAAAGCACCTTCATTAGCAGTCAACACTTCAGCCAACTTTGCTAATTTACACACTTATCAAATTGATCAATCAGTTAGGTTCTAAACTGTGGAATTAAGCCTTTACAATACCATTATGAGCATATATGATCAGCAAAGAGCACTTCCAAATGAAGATATTCATTTGGTTCTCTTCCCCTCAGAGTCAAGCATTGGGAACTAATGATGGATTAAATGCATATTAAGAAAACAGAGCTATTTTAAGCATTTTGAGATCTTCAAGTATGTTTGAGCTCACAAATACTATTTCTTTCAATGAAAAACACCAGCTCAGAGCAATGTTTTAATGCCTCATTTGCAGCTTTTCAAAAATAAGGAGGCTCTGAAGTGCTGCTGTGATAGTTCAGCAGCCACCCAAGTGTTTCCCCTGATTTCTTCTCACCCCTCAAAATAACTGAGCAGGGCTGAAACTTCATGCTCTGACATTATCTTGTATTTAAAGGAAAAAAAAAAAGGCAAATGAGACACAAGTGATGAATCAGAAACTCTCAGCAGTGCTAACATCGTTCCCCAGGGAAACGCCAAGGCAGATGTTGGCACCATCAGCTAGAAACAATGAAAAACCATTTCCAACTTTCAGCCTCTGGAGCAGGGCAGGAGGCAAAACATCTGGAGACACAACAAAGTACAACAATAACAGTGGACTTTTCCATATGTCTTTTATACTTGCAAAGACATCCTGTTGATTTGCAATAAACACGATCCAATTCCAACAGCTTCCTTAGCTGAAATTTCCAACTTCACGCCTCCGTTAGAGCCAAAGGCAGCTGTGAGCTGACAGCAGGAGCATGTCAAGTGTTCAAGAGTCTTTTCTGGGTCCAAGTCGTGACTGTGACCCTGCATTCATCTGTTATTTTAACATTTATACTCGTTTCAGCCTCTGCTGTGTTTTACTGCATTATTAATCCCTGCCATTAACAGCCCACTCAAACACAACTTACGGCCATGTCTGCTTCAGCACGAGTCCCATGTCAATTATGACCCAGATTAGGCAGGATGAAGTGCTTTTGGGATAAATGACTGGGAAAAATCATCAGCCTGAAAATGATGTAGATATTTGAAACCACGGTGGAAGCTGCAAATTGCTGGAGACCACAAATTCATCCGTGAAAGCCCAGAGCATATGTCCCGTGCGGAGCACGCAGAGTGCACACGCACACTGCCCTATATTGTGGGCCAGCCATCTGCAAGCCACCACTCCTCAGCACACACCCACATCTCCTCTGGTCTGTATTCACCCACATTCCCAAATTTTGGAGGTGAAAACTCCGTACCTGCCTGGGAAATTACCACGTGATGCTGTCAGTGCAGCTGATTTTACAGCACCCATGAGGTGTGTGAGATTTATTGGGAGGGTGATATTTCATTGGAACCCTGGACACTTTGGAAAGTAGATAGTCCAGACTGTCATAAACATCTCATCATTGAAACAAAAAAGGGTGGGGTTTTTAATGACAGCTCTTGAACGAGGTTCTTTCAGTATTTGAAACTGCATAAATAAGAGCTGCCTGAATTACGAGGCTGTAATTCTTCCCAGGCTTCAGAGGAGGGGGAGTGAGAACATCAAACCACTAAACCAGAGGCTGTGCCCATGCCAGGAGCACACCCAGGGAAGTGAATCTTTCCTTCCATGTAACAAGCAGAGTCAAGCTTTGCTCCTTTGCAGCTTCTGCTTTTATCAGGGGAGCTCTGCCATCAAGCCTGCCTCTCCAGCCATCCCTGCCACCACACTGGATGGGTCCCAGCCTCTGGAAGGAAAATTATTCTGGATACAGGGATGCACTTACTGCCAGGGCTGAGTTTTATTTCAATACTGTGAAGCCACATCTTGGGGTTAGGTACCATCTCCATGGTTCAAAGAGGGACAGTCATCTGTGAAGGTTTTATGGAACACTGAGGCTTGAGATCAGAAATCATTACTAGGCCATGATCTGCAGCATAATTAGAAGCCCCTGTTTAATGACAACCACTCCTGTCTCCACAACGCATTTCCTGAAATCTTGCTTTAGCAATTCTTCACTAGAGAGCAGTACCCATGCCAAATCACTCTGGGTAAGCAGCTGATGTCCATTGTAGCTGTTCACCTGCCCCCTGCACAGGGAGGAATCTCCTCAGAGTTCTTCTTCAGAAGAACTTACACCATTATCCTTTACATCATTCTAAAATGATCCTAAATTAAATGTCTGTATCAAAACTATTTGAGACCAATGGGTGCTTTCCAACGGTTTGTCCTAAAATGCTTTCATAGTCTGTTTTTCATAAGCAGAAGAATTTACATAAGAAATAACCTGGGTATTTCTTCCCAACTCAACACAAGCAATTCACAATCCAAAATGGAACAAGATTATCAAAATTAAAATAAATTTCATTCTCATGCCAAAAAATTAGAAAAAAAAAAGCAGAGGCTAAAAACCCACTAAGAAGTCACACAAATTCAGTTTAAAAAGGCGATCACTTTTAATTAGAAAAGGTGCTGATCTCGATCCAGGGAAAGTTTTGTTTGCAGTGTATAGATTTATAATCCTCAGAGGCCCTTAAAATGTAAATGTAAGAGTAATTATTTCATTTTTATCTACTTTTGTGAATGTCACCACACACCCTGGAGCCATACATGCTCCAGCTGGACCCCCTGCATCTTTGTGAGAAGGGAAACATGACCTTTGCTGCAGAGCTGTGACATTGCACTTGGACCTTCCCACTCTTTTAAGAGAACAATAAATGCCCAGAGCTGGGTGATGCAATGTGCTCCCAAGCTCCCATATGAAGTGGAGAGAGGCTGAGCAGCATCATCAGCATTAAGGTACTTTATCCATCTCACTAAAGCTACTGTAGAAGTCCATAAACAAGGTTTGGAACGCAATCAATCATTTTTATTCAAGGCACTATACCTTAATTAAACTGGGCTTCCCTCAAGCAAGCTGGAGACAGCCCCAAACCCCAAGTGCTCAACCCCTGTGCCTCAAGCCCAGTCAGTCCCAAGGGGTGGCTGGCAGGCAGTCCAAGAGGGAGAGGAGCTACTGTGGAAGATGCAGGATGGAGCAGCCCGAGCTGAATTCCAGAGGCGCTCCCTGTGCCCAGCAGCAGGCACTGGTGCTCCCTGGGAAGCTGCACTTTTGCCACCAAGAGGGACAGATGTGTCTGTGTCAGTTCTGTGACTCTGACGCTGCTCTGAAGCCTGCAGCTCACCCCAGGATTGCTTCCCAGGCACTGTGTATTTTTGTGAGTGCTCCCTCATTTATCCTCACTCGTGGTACAAGCCAAGGATTACACCTGATTTCAGCTCTCAGCCCCACACAACACCAAGCTAACACTGTATTAATATGCTAAAGTTTAGAGCAAATGTTGTTCATCCTCCCAGGGGATCTGTAAGTGAGTGCATTTCACAAATAGAAAAATAAAATAAAGCAAAGCCCCTCTGCAGTGAGAGCACTGTTGCTCTTTCTGTCCTGCCACAACACTCAGCATTCCTCGCAGCACCCGCTAATCTAAACCAATAACCCTGGAAATGGCTATATCCTTTATTTAAATGTGTGAAGCCCTCAGGGCATCATCTGAATTTCTTGATTTTACGACTGTAAAATATATAGTGATATTATCACCAAAGTCAATAACATGCTCCTGGCAATCAATTCGCTGAAGAACGACACAGAGCTGTCTTTTCTTTTCTACTTCTTTTCTAACTAATAAACTGTCAAACTTGTAGCCATTGAAATTATGCACACATTCAAATGATAAACCTGAAATAACACCTCCTCCTGTATCACAAGGCTGAAAAACAATCCCATACACACTTATAAACAGCTTACATCTTCCTGGGGCAATTAGCATTTTTATGGGTTTTTATGGCATCAACGCAGCAGAAAATACAAAACACTGTGGTGCAGAATGACCTCTAAGATGCCACACAGACTGAAGAATCCTAAATAAATTGCTAAGTGAAAGGTATTTCCCATTAGCTGTGCATATATATGCACCTAAACACATATATATACATGCATAATCTTATCTATTTGCACATATACACACACATGATGCACAGGTTCATTGGGTGTCAATTATCCCAAGAAAACTCACAGCAATTTTAATCAACTACAGATTTCACTAGAAAAAAGCCCCTAAGCACATAAGCAGGTGTAAAAGAGAAAATACTCACATGCAATTAAATGTGCCTTTCAGTACAGCAGGAACTAAAAGGAATCATGAAGATAACTCTGATTACTCTCCTTGACAGCACATTTTCCTCAGTGCCTTCACAGAACTTCAGGACCAACACAGAGGGCTCAAAATGATCCATCACACAAAGGGATGGATCATGATATCACAAACCCAGCAATTCTTTCTTCATAACCATAACAAAGTTCAGTGCAGAATGTTGATGTGGGGTTAAAGCTGAGAACCTCCAACAAGTTCTCAGATTCTCCTGGCATCTGTTAATCTAATTCTTGCAGTTTTCTCCTAGAACTGGGAAACTTAGCGTTGCTGGGTCATTCCTCACTGTCTTTAGGAGCACGACTGCCCAACCCTCTTGTGGGCATCCACAGATCTGCCACAGAAAAATAAAATCCTTTTTCTCTTTGAACGTAACATTTTAGAAAAGAAACTACACTGCACCTAGCAGTCTGTGTGCTCAAAATTTAACCTTCTCATGTCAGCACTAGCATTCTCTTCCTCTACCAACATTTCTCAAATGAGCTTCTTGCAATTAGCCATTTTAAACTCTTTTTTTTTCTTTAAAAAGGACAGATACTTGAGAGTTTAATTTCAAGATCCATACTTCATCTCAAGTGACCAGAGCACAGTCCCAGCACGATTTGCTCATGACATCAAGCACTGCTGTCTTAATTTAAATTAAGACATACTTTGGATTTCACACTTTATCTCAGTGATTAAGGCTAATCCCTAGCAGCTGAAAAAACTTAGTGATGGAGTGAAATACAACCTGTTTATGGGGACATCACCCAAAAAAGCATGTTAAATTTTTGTGAGGAATAAGCACTTCTTTCTATGTAAGTGGCTGTACAAAAGCTCGGTCACAGTATATGAGCACAACCTGAGTGCAAACTTCTCCTTTCATCAGTTGACAGGAAATCTCCTAAAAAAGTCTGCAAGGTGTTGTTCTGGGGTGCTTTTAATGCCCTGTTTTGACAGCAACACAATTTGTCCTGAACAAAAAGATTGAGCATACTTCCACAGAAAATGATAAACCACGTAAAGAGGGGACAGAGAATCCACTCCGAAGGCTCAATGAACTTCTATTATGGTTTAATTTAAAAACATTACCTCCAATTTTAAGCACAGATAAAGGCTCTCCAGGAAAACTCAATCATCATTCAGGCTATCATCTCAGCAGTGGTCCCCAATCGTTCAGAGCTGCCGTTCACAAAACCTCAAACTGAGAGATTTTATGGCTTCTGGCATTATTAGCCTGAGAATTACTGTACTTGAAGGCACCTACACAGCCCCACTCCTAGAAACAAGTCTCCTCTGCAAGGAAATAAGATGTTCCCATATTATTTGCTGTCCTTGATCAGCTTTATAAGCAGATGTTGTTCATCAAGTGACAGTGACTGCACTTGTCAAGTTTTTATTGTAACACTTAATCCAAGATGAACATGATGCACATTCTGCCATCTCCAAAGCAAAATGGTTCCATGGGCTGGACTAAATTATCTATTTATACTACAATGAAGTCCATGTGAGTATGTCAAGGGAAGGGTTCTGCTATTTACAGAGGAGGCCTCAGTATAAAATAATGTTTCATTAAAACTTGGGACAGACCTCAGTGATGGAGAGTCTGGGCCGAGCACCCGGGAGAAGGCAGTGATTGAGCACCCAGCTCCACGGGCAGATGACAAAGCACTCATTTTCCTTTTAGCCAGAAGGCTCACTGATCAATTTTATTTTCTTAGATGGTTTTTGAGATGACAGAATATGGGCACATCTTCAGACACAGAAATGACCAAAAGCTGAATGTAATTAAACTTCCTTTCAGTCTCTGTACCATGCAAGTCTTCATAAATCTTTGAAAGTCATTTTGTAAAGGAGCCTTTTGCAGACTGTGTGTAGAAGCAGCTGAAATTCCAAATTCTACATTGATTTAAAGTGAAACGAGACCCTGCAATAAAACTTCATTTTAGGATACTAACCTTGTTCAGCAAGCCCCAGGGAATGACCAAAAGTGAAACCAGGGAAACTCGGCTGTCCATTTTCTGCTGTTAGAGAATTAAAATTATGTTTTATGGACAACCAGAGGGGAAGGGCAAAGACAGGTATTTGTGGACTCTCCTCTTAGGAGACAGAAGATAGTTTGGGAATCTTTGCTCACCCAATGATTTAAAGCTTGGGTAAATGTTTAAATCAAACAGACATCAAAATGTCAGGTGCATAAAGCCCTTGGGAAAACAGGGTCATCAGATGTTTATCCACTTGCCTGGGAGTCAGTAGTTGTTTCTGAGCTAAAACCAGCTAAGAAAAGGTAACTGATGCTACAGAGATCCTTAATTTGCATTAATATGTGCACTGCATTTGGATGGGGCATTGCAAAAGCCCAAGCACTCTGTAAGCCAAAGGACCTGTTACAGCTGTGCTCACATGAACGAGCAAAACAGTCCCAATGGGGCACTCAGCTGATACCATCTGCTGCCAAAATCTCTGTACACGACTTCCAAAGCAGCAAGGAGAGCCCAGTCCACAGGGGCTGCTAAATAACCCAGAACGTGTCATTTCCCAACCTAATCTGAACTTGTTGGGGCAGAGCAAAGTCAGATAGAATTGCTTTTCCTTCCAAGCTCCACCACAGCACTGAGAAGCACCTTAAAGCAGATGAAAAATCAGCCAACATAAGGAATACTGATCATTTACAGATAAGCATCTAATTAATTATTTTGGAATGTGAACTTGCAACAAGATCCGCAGAGTTGCTGGATCTCCCTGACTCCTCTTTAATCCTGCAAGAACTGTAAGAGCTCAGAACTCATGAAAAAAAATAATCAAGATGTTTTTATGTGTCTCCTTATATCTGGGTTTAACTATACAGTTTTCAAGAACAATTTTAATGAGACTTTTACTAATCCAGGACACAGACATGCACATGCTTACATGTGGCACCCAAAAGTCCTATGAGACACACAAATTCACAATTTACACTTCAAAGCCTACAAAATATATTCTGTTGATGAGCCTACTAAAAAGTTTAGGTTTTTTAACGTATAAAGAAAGAGAAAGAATGGAGACTCAGTTCACTTCATACAAATAGCAGTTTCCTGTGCTGCCCTATAATAAATGTTAATTCCCCAGGACTATAAAAAGAACAAGTTAAGAAAAAGTTATGCTCTGCTGATTAACATTCCCAAATTTCTCACACGTTCAATAAGAGAAAAAAATCTTTCCATTCAAGATAACTAATTACAGCCACTAAAGTCCCCAAAGACAAGAGCAATAGCCTGTAACACCTAAAGCAGGAGGACAAAGCCATTCATTGATTCACACTTCAGCCTCTCCTGTCACAGCACTGTGGTCCCCCCGCACCAGGGCTGAGTGCAGGCACAGAAATGGGGATTTGCACCACACTGGGTGGTGCCAGGCCCCCCTCTCCCCTCCCAGCCATCCCCTGTGTCAATGCAGAACTTCATCCTGACGAAGGCAGCTGTCAGTGCTCTGCAGAACGTGCATCACACCAGGCTGGGAACATCTGCAAAATGCACACTCTGGGGGCTGGGCTTGTGCTCCTCCACTGATTTCCTTTGATGCCTCAATTTTTGGCTTTTATATTTTTCAGATTCTGTGCTGCTTCAGTGTGTAATTCTGAGATTCACATTAGGGGATGGTGAGATCTGTGCATAGAGTAGGGAGACAGAACATTTCCTTCTCCAGCTGGGGACCAAATGATCCAAACGTCAAGTCCAAGAGCACAAACAACGTGGGCTGAAGAGAGAAAAACAAGGATGGGACTTTGTAGGCTAAAGCCGGAATTAGACAATGAACTCCAATATGCAAACAGACCAAAATTTACAAAAGTGAGAGATCTCATGATTAGTTGTGCATTTTGTGACCATTTTGGTTCATCTTGGGTGCAGCCCTGGCTGGGCTCTTGTGCTGCCCAAGGTGGGTCCATTGAGGCCTCCTAGAGAAATCCCAACTTTATTCTTTAACTCTGTCCAGCCTCTGCTCTAGGGCAGCCTTCACAAAGCATCACCTTCCCAGCAAAAATAGTCTCGCCCAAATCACAGAACTTGTTCTTCAGGAAGAGAAGGTGAAGGTCACTCTTGAAGCATTAAAGCTCCCCAGCCCCACCTCCCACATCACTTAAACCCCAGAACCACTTCAGACCCCACTGAGCAAAGACTCCAGCAGAAAACGTCAGTGAAACTGCAGAACAATCCTCATCCTTCTTCCAGGGGAATTAGTGGCCCTGGGAATTACATCTGGATTATTAGTATTTCTGGTAATATTGGTGTAAAACACAACTCCGGAATGTGCAGAACTGTAAGTTCCTGCCTTACAAAGCTGGCTCCAAGGGCATGGCACTAAAGGCAACACATGGCCTCAAAAGTGAACAATACACCCACCCTACAACACCTATTCTCATGCAGAAAAAGGAAAAGAATGAAAATGTCATGCTAAAAAGAAAACCCCAAGGTAAACAGGTGTCTAGAAATGATCTTAAGATCACATTAACTCAATAAGAAAAGCAGCTGCTATTTATTTTCTGTAGTCAAATGGAAATACCAGTATTCACCACATGGCATTCAACGAGAAAAAAACAAACCACTCTTTCCCTGCTGAAATTGTTCACATTTTGTTATCCAATGTTTCAGGAAGAAAATTATTTTCATTTTGGCTTCCTACTGCCTCTGCAACATCAGAGAATGTCTCTCCCTGCTGGAAAAACAATAGGAGGCAAAGAGGAAAGCAGCTTTTTTCCTGAGACTTTGGGCTAAAAAACGCCATCAATTTCAAAATTACAACAGTGGCAAAGTGCTTCTTTCAATCTGGTCCTTTCATTTTTGCCTCCTGCTGCCGTTCCTATTGTCAAAGTGGCAGCAGGAGGCAGGAATGAAAAGACTACTGCTGGCAGTCACCCTTGGGCAAACTGCTGACAAGGAGTAAAACACCCCTGTGCCAGGCAGGATTCCAGAGGTAAGGAATTGGGGTTTGCACATCTCTGGTGTGCGCAGAGCCACGGAGGATCAGCACATCAGGACAGCTCCTCTGCTCCTGGAACTGAGCAGGCACCAAGGAGCCAAAGTGTTTGGGATGGAGCTCAGGAGACTGAGAGTGAATTGTGGGGAAAGTAAGGAAATACAATAAAAACAAACCAGCAAGCTCCACCAGCCAACTCTATGTCAAGTAAGAGAAAAGGAAACGTTCCCCAACTGGGAAAACTTGGAGACTTCTTCAGCTATTGAGTAGATGGTTTGAATTGTAATGGCACAAGGACGCAAGTGACCATGTCTGAATCCAAAAAGCCTACTGGTATGTGAGAAGAAGCAGGACAAAATAACGAAGTTGAGTGCTGAAATTTTTACAAATTTTAACACATTTGCTGAGCCACCTGCAGAGCAGTCCAGTGTTCCAGAGCTGGTCACTTGGAGAGCAACCAGAAAGAAATCACTGCCAACCCTCCTCCAAACACTGCAAGCCAGAGAGAAGATCCTAAAGCAGCGACTGTGACCAACCCAAGTAATCACCTCTGTCTCTTGCCCTTGGGTGAGGCTTCCAAAGAATCCCAATTCAGCTGCAAATCAGTGTCCTGCAGACAGGACTCTCTTTTAAAAGGATGCCTTCACTCCCTGAAAGGAGCAGCTCCATCCCCAGCTGAGCAGCACCCGAGGGGTCTCTGCTTGCAGGGTCTGGCAGCTGGGCACTGCAAGGATGACTGAACTGCATCCTTTTTGGAAGAAATATGGGTGCTAAAGGGACACTTTAACCTAATTCCAGGAAGTTCTAAGCAGCTGGAGCAAATCAAGATAGAGGACAGGAGCTGTGCCTCAGCCTGGCCCTGCTTCAGGCTTGGAAGAGAACAGATCTGCCAATATTATACACGTGGTTCTACTACCTTTGAGCTAACAAGGGTTCATTACAAAGGAGCAAAACATTCCCCTGAAGACCTTGAGGAAAAAAGACTGAACAAAGTCCACTTCATCTGCAGACATTCTTTGAAAACAGAGAAAACAACCAGGAAACAAATAAAGGGGCTACTAAAATGGAATATGTTATTATTTTTCATTGCATGGATTTTATAAAAGGAGGGTTAGCTTTTCTGAAACTGAGCCATGAAAAAGGTACTTTTCCCCCACTAAAAATAAAAAGCATGATACTTTACAAATAAAATCACTATTATTACTTGTGCTAGAACTGAACAACAAAAACTTATGAAGCCTGAAAACTCTATTCTGTGCAATAAGCACCTAAAATGTTTCATCACCTGTGTTTGTTAAAATAATAAAAGAAGATTATTTTTTTACAAGAATCCATATAAACCTAAACTGAGAAGACTGTTTTCCCAAGGTCAGAGTTCTCTGTTAACTTAACCTACAGAAAATCCTTGTCATATTAACTGAAAGGACACACAGATAAAATCAGTCTACTGAAATCAACACTTGGCATAAGGAGCAGCTGCAGGGAGAAAAGTAGATTCTATTTACACCATCAAAATATTACCAGATTTTAAAAACATTATTAATATTCCTCTTGCAGTTGTGCTTATCTTCTGAAAAGACCTGTCTATTTGGTGTAATACTCTCATTATTTGGTTGCTGATACCATCAAGATCTGCTATTTCTACCTCTGACAGATTTTTTGAGACCACGCTGAAAACACTGATCAAATGATGCAGGAATCCTTCTCAGGACTGCACCCCAAGGCCTCCTCAGTAACTTGCTTATAACTTACTCATTTACAAACAAAATTGACTGTGTCTAATCTCCGTGCAAAAAACCCAACAATCTAATAATTTAATGTCTGTATGCAGCTTAGAATATTATAAGATCGGGCACTGCTGTGCCAGGTTAGTCTGCTATTAGCTGGGGGATTCTCAAGCATCTGTCATGCAAAGTAGGTCAATTTCCAGCCATATAATTCTGATTATGTCAAAATATTTATTCATGAGTTTTCTAATTCGACGTACTTCAAATAAGTCATATTTATGTGCAGGAAAAAAAAACAACCCACATCTAAATTATGGTTGTTAACAACTGGGTTATCACAGCTTCAAACATTCTGCTAATCCAGAGACGTGGAGAATGTTTTTTCCTTGCAATGTACTATGTAGTAACAGAATTGTTTTCATTTCCTATTTGCTGTTATTTTTAGTCTGGCTTCTCAAGGAAACAAGAGGAACACAGCCAGACACTCCCTGGGTGTTATGTGGGAATGTGCAGAGCAATGGAAACCCCCATCCTCCTCCCTTCTCGTGCCTGGATTAACACGTGAAGCTTCGGGCCAATTTCAGTCATGTCCCATCTGTATTATGATTTTAGCACTTCACCAGGCAGGGGGAAATAGATGGTGCAATGGAAGAGAACCATGCAATGGATGGATGTGCTGAGGAGAGGCCTCACTCGAGCCTTGTCTTTCCTTAGAGCTTAGATCAACATGAAAAGCAAAGAAACCAGGCTTCCCTGGTCCCTCAGTGCATGAGAATCTTTCCATCAAAATTAAGAGATTACCAGGAGGAAAGGGGGATGGATTCACAATGGATGTCATCATCCACATGCTCCACAAGATCTAACTCCTCCCGGGGAGAGACCATGAATTCCAAGCTGCAGGCAATGCTCCTGCAGTACCAGGGAGATGGAAAAGTTCATAGATTCATGGAACCAACCCATCTGACATCCTCCACCGTCCCAGGCTGCTCCAAGCCCTGGCCTTGAACACTTGTAGGGATGGGGCAGCCACAGCTTCTCTGGGAATCACCTCACGACCCTGCTGAGCCCACCTCTGACCAGTTGGTCACATAAATTCAAGAGCAAATAACAACTCCAAGGTTCCTGTTGCAACCAAAGAAAAGGTTTTCAGGATCTTCATTTTCTTCACTGCACTCACCTTGCTGCAGCATTCAGGTTACCTGTGGATTTCTCTTGCTTTTACCAGTCCTTGCTTTTATCACCACCCACATGTCAGATTCCACACTGTACCCACCATATCCCTATTAAATATCCTAAAAAAGGCTTGGCAGAAGCAAAATCTTTTCACTTTCCTCCCCATCTAAATGCTGCCTAAGCCCACACTCCATCTTTTAATACACTGCCAGGAGGTACAATGGAAATTGTATAACACCACCATTCCTGAGGAAAAAATGATGAGCCTAATTCTTGCCTTGACTGTGTTTTCTTTCCTGCCACTCCAGCACCACACTGGGAAGTGAAAATAAAGAGGCAGCACCCAGCAATGCCCACAGTGAGGTGCAAAGGACACAGAGGCCATGTGCACATCCTCCTCCTCCTCCTCCTCAGTCACCTGCAACAGCTAATGTGTGTCTGTTGTATCTAAGATTCTTTACTTCCAGGACAGAATGGAAAGAATGACTTTACATTTCATCAGTTTGGAAGCTTCCCCTGAACAGCAGAGAGCATTTAAACCTTTTGGTGGTCACCTCTGTGCATGACCAAACCATCAGGTCGCCGTGATACACCTGAGCTGGAAAGGCTGCACCTGAAAAAATCATGGGAGGATGATATTCACCAACCATGCAGCTCCTTTTATAAGATTTTAAATAAAAATATGTGTTTGTGGGGGCCATTTTAAGAAGCTATGCACAGTTCTTGAGCCCTGTGACACCTGCAGGAGCTGCACAAAATCACTGCAGCCATCACTCCCATGTGTGCTGGAGTATGCACAGAGCTGTGTTCTGTCAGTGACCTTTTTAATCAAAAGGAAGAAAAGGGGGGGGCATTAACACTTTTAAATGCTTTCAGTTGCCAAGGTGCTAATAATAATTTTCTAAAGATTCTTCCACCCAGGTAATTAAACCACGATCTGTGTTTCCTTTGTGTGGCTGCTTCTCAAGCAGGGATTTAAATGCTATGTTTTGTTTCATCTGTAATTGTTTTCCCTTAGACCTTTCTGGTGGAGTCTGTGGGCATTCAGTGTAATCTGATTGTTGATCACATCCACAGCATTTATTTCAAGGCCTGTTGGGCTGGTTTGAAAGAATGACAATGGTGGCTAACCAGTCTAATCTCAGAACTATCATTTAAGAAAAACTCTTTCAAGGTTTAAATGCCAGTTCTTTCTTCAGTCACCCTCCTACATGATGCCCCCCACAAAAACCCTATTAGATATTAAAAGCATCAACACTGAGCCTGAAATGGCTGATCAATATATAAATTTAGGTGTTAAAACCTATTTCTACTGTGTAGATTTCATAGTAAGGAGACTACTGTTTTGTCAAAAACCCTTCACATTTTAGAAAAATTAACAATGCAAGACAAGGCAAGTTACAGCAGATGTTGTAAGATGAGGAAGACTTCATCCTTGGAATCATATTTTGACAAGCAGAAATTTAAAAATCATGCAGAACTTGGGCAGACTCTGCCACTGCCTTTTGGTGGTGTGTGCTGCCCATCCTTCACTTCTACAATTTTCAAGTTCCTTGCCTACAACTTTCCTTAGGAAAATGTGTGGCTTTGATTTAGTTTCAGATGATTTGATTCCCAGCTCTGGGGCCCTCAACATAAGAAGGACTTGGAGCCAGTGCAGGGGAGGTCACAGAGATGCAGGACTGGCCTTGGTCAGGATTGAGCTGACTAAACATCTGTCTGAATAATGCCACTGCTCAGCAAAGGAGTCAATAATAGCAGACAAAACAGGACCCATTCAATCAGCCATGTATTTCTCTGATTACCACAAACAAAGAAAAAGGATTGTGTGACAATTTGGAGAACTTGGTAAACTTCAGCAGTGCCTTGTAATGAAGCCTTGGCCAAGAAGTAAGTGATATTCAAAGATTTTTCACACTGAAGTGGTGTAAACACAGTTTCCACTTTTAGAAATGTATCCTAGCAACTCATAGGAATGGTTTTAAAAGACAGCTGGACAAAACCATAATTTGGAATAAAACCAGATGTAATTGCTAAACCAGCAAGTCTGGTGGTCCCAAGCTGGTGCTGCGGCACCAGCTCAACTGTGATTCAAGATGTTGGGGAAAGAAACACCAGGAAAAACAGATGTTGGAAAGCTAACATCTGCAGGATCCACTACAAAAGATGCATCAGAGCTGGTGGAAAGGATTCTGAATTTTGTATTCCTTTGTTACTGATGTAGAAAATCTCTTTGGCTTCCAGTAGCAAGGCCTGCTGGACAGGCAACTCCTGTTTCACATTGGCATGACACTAGACAGAGGTGCAGGATGCACAAGTGGATTTTATGTATCAGAAGCTCACTCAATTCCATTGCAAATTTTAAAAAAGTTAGTTTTTCAGGACAAAGCTGAATGAAGGGACTTGTATAATAATGCACAGACTTTGGTTAAATAACCATAATTCAGTAGAGCTATTCTGCTGCCATCGCTAGCAAGAAAAAAGGTTCACAAAATCAACCACAAATGCAAAAAGAGCCTAGACCCCATTCCAGGTTAGTATTGAGACTCCACTGCATTACTGGCAGTGTAGATAAACCATGTTTAGATACAGCAGGTCATGTTTTAAAGCCCTCCAAGAAGCTCAAACACAGGAGCAGAGCATCCCACTCCTGAGATGGAAACAGAACAGCCCTCAGGATATGCCCAATTCTGCTGTGGGGGATTGTTTTGCTTTCCAACCCCTGTTTACATGTGAACTACAGCACAAGGCACACAGAGAATAATTAACTATCAGGCTGTAAACTCAGATACTGTGGGGTTAATATCTCAGTCATAAATCTTTGCAACTGCAGACAAATGTGGCTGTGACAGGCAGCAGGTTCCACAGGTGGATCCTGATCTGGTGTTCAAGGACTGAGCAAGGGATTCTTGGGGGGAAGGAAAAATTGGGGCATTTTCAGGGGTTAAGGTTGGTTTTTAACCAACACCTACCATACATCCCCCTGGGCAGCTTAGTTATCAAGGAGAAGGTGTGTTCTACTGAACATCTAATGGGTAAGATTATTTTTAACCACCACAGATACACACAACTTCCTCAAAATTTACATTTAAGAGTTTGCTAGAGGCTACTTTTCCATAAGTAACACTAGTTAATTTTCAGTCTCACATGGCATCATGAATATTTGAAGAGTGGCTCAATTCTTGGATTTTTCATTTCTCAAAAGGTTGAGCTTTAACAATTCTGTTATAAAGTTTGTCAACAGATAAATTTTACCAAATCAGATACACACAGACAGCAACATAATGCACGTTTCATTTTGTTTCAATTGATAAATACGATATATTCCTCCAGATTGCATACAAGGGGTCAAATCCAGAAATCTGGTTTTGGTTCCCTGAAAGGGAGTCACGTATTACTCTGTTTCCTCTATATGGATTGTTTTATGTTATCAACATTGAACTGGATCTGTTTTGCAATTACTCAATATCATCCTGCCTTTCATGGCTTCACTGTTAACTTTCAATTCTACTGGTCTGGATTCAATTTTACTCTTAGTAAACATATATTGTTTTATTTATATTATTATATATTGTTTTATTTATTTATATGAACATATAAATGATGAAGTCAGTCACCCTGAACCATTACCATAAGCCAGACTTCATCATTTTATTATCCCTTCCCAAATTCATGTATTTCTTCTGAACTTTAACACTTTTGCATTTATCAAGAAAAGGGGAATAAAATAAGATGAAGATTAAACTGAAATTCAAATGGAGAGCAGCCTAGCAAACACTACATTTGGATTTATTTGGGGAAAAAACCTTTAGATCTTTTGTTCTAAATAGAGTTACTGACCTAGAAACATATATTCATTTCTGGAAATAAATCAAAATTCCTCCTATGTTAATCTAATTGCACCAGTGGAAGCTAAGTAGTCCCTTAAGTAATTTAAGTTTCCTTATTTGAGGGGGAAAAACATAAAAAAAAAAAAAAAAATCAGACCTTTCCCATCTCTGAGAGTGTGTTTTGTAGAACAAGCCAGTTATGATTAATTTCTCTGTTTGCAGTAGCAAAGGCATTTTCCTTTAAAACTGGAAAGGGTGTGAGCAGATAGTCTGGTTTTTAGGGAGTGCCGTATTAGCAAGTGAATAACATCAAAGTACATAAAACAGTCTAGGTTTGATTGCCTGCTTTTGTTTTACTGTCACTGCCATAAAAGTTGCCCACAAAATCTGCTGATTTCTGAAATACAGAAAGCTCAGAAAAAAACAGGAACCTTTTTCTGGAGGCAGCTGCAATGAAAGAAAGTGGAAACCTGAAGGAATTAATGATCCTGCTGCGTTTCCCACCTCGTGCAATCATGAAGCTGCTTTATAAAAGGGCAGAGGCGCCAATCATCCAAATCATCCCTTTTCCTGCAGGGAAAGGAGGAAATTTTGCTCTGTGCCCAGCAAAGGGACACAGCCCAGGAGGGTTCAGGAGCCAGGGGCTGGAAATCGGAGCAGGGATTCCTGTCACAGAATTCATTCGGGCCTGGGATGTCTTGTGAACCCCTTTCCCTCACTCAAAACCTTCTCTGCAAATATCTCTCGGTCTACAGTAATTACCTGGGGATTAGGAACAGCTAATAGAACCCCCTCTTGAAAGGCTGGATGGATTTGAGATGATAACAAGGTTGTGATGCGCCTAAGGGAGCACAGGCATCCTTCTGATTGTAATTTAATCAACCCTGATTAAAAGAAAGAAACATTTACCTGTATTCTGTTCAATAAATTTTGATGAAAGTCTCTACTCCAGCAGGCAGCCAATCAATCTCTCCCACCTGCCATGCTTCCCATAAACCCAGATCTCATCTACTTCTGCCACAAGAACACCAAAGGAAGTCACAATGGTGCAGTACATGGCTACAACCCCTGAAGAATGCTCCTAAAAACCAAGACCCACACCAGCAGTGCTCCTGAGAGACACATTTTCAATACATTCCAAGTCCTTGTGCTGGTATTTGGGATAATTTCCTCCTTAGAGTGGGGATTTTTAGCCAGCAGAGCAATATGGGTGGGTTTGCAGCACACTCAGCCCTCAGCACTACTGCAGGGATGTAAAATTAGATCTGTGTGACTCACAGGATTCTCCTCCTCTAACCCTCAAGCAGCAGGACCACCAAGAAGCTCCTGCCTTCCCACAGCACCTGGATAAAGTCTTGTGCAGCAGCAAACTACCCTTGATGAAGTGTTCCCTCAGTAAGCATCTCCAAAGAAAGAGTAATTGAAATGAGCTCCTTTCTCTTGGAATGCTGCAGCTGAGGAGACAACAGTAAATAGTAATTATCTGTACTCTTCCCAAAATATCAACCCTCTAAGTTTCAATTATTTGTCCTCAGATACACCAGAGCTCACCACCAGTGTAAAAATTTCATCCCACCATTTCTTTCAGCCTCTGAAAGAAAAGCCTATGCAGTGAAAAATCTAAAGATGCAATGGATTGAATATGATGATTATTCCTTAATTTTGAACATAATTAGCTTATTACTTTCGCAGAGAATCTTAATTATTGTAGGTGTTACTAATTCAGACAACTAGGGCTTGATTAGGTTAAAGTTATTTTTCCTACTTTAGTCTAATAGTTCCTTTTATTTACATCAAGAGCACTAAGCTGCAAACACTTTAAAAGAACCCAAAATAGTAAAAAATCACCTACTTTCCAAGTGACTGGGTAAGCAAATAATGAGTCAGTGCTGTTTAACCAGAATAAATCCTAGCAATGGACTGAATTGTCCATATTCTTCACACAAGCTCAAACAAGCCAATTCCTGTAAGGTTTTAGGCCCCAAGTTTAAATAGGTCAAAAAATAATAGCACTGAAAATCAAACAGGCTCTGCACACAATAAAAATTAACATATTGCAAAATCACCTTCACTAAATGCAAATGGGAGATGAGATTCTGAGATGCTTACTCCAGTATTAATTTGAGTGTGAGTGCTGATGAACTGAGGTGCTAATTAACTTGTAAAGCTATCAGTATTTGGCTTTAACTGATTGGCTGTATTACAGAAATCCTAGGATGCTTAAAAAAAAGAAAAATAAAGCTAAAAATATTTCTCCCTGTTTTGAGACATTGCTGGTTTTTAAAGCAACAGAAGGGAAATCCAACAGATAAGAGCTACTTTGCAAAATAATGAAGTGAATTAAATTAAACTATAGCTTGATGAAAATTGGTGAAGAAAACAGCACTAATGATGCTAAGAATGGAATATAACATCTCTCTGCCTGCACCACACATTCCATAAGCACACTGTGCACATAAAGCAATGCAGTGAGTGCAATAAACATAAACCACAGCAAAGAGGAGAATGTGCACTTTATATTAGGCAGTATACAGAAACTCAGACCAATTATGTACATAAAATATTGGTATATGCTTCACACAGAGGCAAGTGAAAAAAAAAATAAAAAACCGTGAGGAAAGAGCAGGGCAGCAGGTGACATTTTCAAGATGAGGAAAGCCCAAGCCCGAACAACAGGAACTAATTAAAGAGCACATGGCATGGCAGGCTATTCCCTCTCTCTTACCTTGTTCCAAACCTCCTACAAAATAGATCAGGCAGCACCAAATGAGGCAGGAGATCATCCAGTTTTACTCTCTGCTTGCTTAAATACCACCACAAACTGGCTGCCCTGAAGCTCTTGTCTCAAACACTTCTCCCCTTTCCTCTTATCTCCTCAGCTGTATACAGAAGATTCCCAAAGAGGCACTTCCACATCTGGCACATAATAAAGTTTAACATCTGGGAGGCACCTGCTGAAAGTCTGGGGTGATGATTCTGGGTAGGAACAGTGGCCCCACAAGCTGGGATCTGTCTTACAGCTTGGTAACTTCCCTGAAAACACAGCACTCTGCAATTAGAACACAGCAAAAGGAAGGAACCCACCTGTTTCTTGATCATTTATGCACCATTTTGTGTTAATTAAGGATCATCTATACCAAATTTTAAGCCTGAATGTCACACAGTTAATAACGAACAGAAAGCAGTCACTAGCTCAGGAAAGAAATATATAGGGAAGCCAATTAGCAGGGGAAAAAAACCCCTCAAAATTTTTAAATACAGATCCTTAAGTGTCTTATTACATAAATAGTTAATTAAGAATAATTTACAGAAACAATTATCATTACCACATTAACACTAATTGTTCTACCCAGGAAGACAGCATTGTATAAAGCAAGATTGCCTGCCTGTTACTTCAGCACATAAAAATGTCAAGGGACTTCCTTTGGTCTCCTTAATTCCCTTCCAGTCTTTTACCATCTCAAGACAGAAGGGCTGTAAAACAAATCCATAGAATGGAGGTTAACATATTAAACACACCACCTGCCTACTTTTATTGAAATAAGTCAAGTTTTCTATTCAAAATACTCCTCCTTTGCTCCCCTTTTTTCATATGAAAATATGTCACTGACAACCCTGCCTAGGAAAAAGTGTCATCGCTAATATTGCACGGATAACAAGTAGCAAGAGTAAGTAAATAGGAAGAGACACAATTATGTCTACACACAGTTTAAATCTTGAGATTTAAAATTCAATGGAAAAGTCTTCAAAGAGGGAAGAAACCGAACAACAGTGGATATAAGAGAGAGGGGGGGGAAAAAACCTGTCAGAAATTACACGCAGGAGGGATGAAACGGCGGCTTTCTGCTCACATCTCTGATGCCAACATTGTTTTCTCCAAAGCTACAGACAGAAATGGGAGCTCAGTGCATGTACCAGGCACAGGATCTGGCCCTTCAGCTCAGGGCTGCTGTGCCCGATTGAGTTTAATTTAAGCCTTCTTTAAATTGCCTCTCCTGTTGCCTCTCTGCCAGCAGCTTTCCCCCACAGCACAGGGCAGGGAAGGAGGGCAGCTCCTGCTGCAGCCTGGGCACCACAGGGATTGCATCTCCATGGCATCCCCTCCCAAAAACCAGCCACCTTCTCACCCATGAGTACCCCAAAATCACCTCCCTTCCCTTTCAGATCTGCTCCAGTAAAAGAGCTGGGGATGTGAACTCCTCCATCCTGATCTCAGGTATCGCTAGTTCCAACTCCAAAACTTTTCCCTAGGACAAGCAGAGCCTCGGAGATTGGAGCATGTGTCCCACCAAACCAATCCAAAACCCCCATTAAAAACATTACTACAACAGTGGCCCTAAATACAGCATCTTCTACTTGCTCATTTCAAAGGCAAACCAACCCTGGACATTTCAAATAACACAAAGCTACAACCCAGCTGGGTTTTCCTCAATCTGTGTGACAAATATGCCAGCCTCCTCCTGCCTGCCTCTTCCAGGAAGAGACAAAAATTAGAAACAGAACATTTATTTTCATTTAGACTCACTTTTCCTCAATTGCCATGCAAATTAGAGGCAGGTGTGGAGGGGAAACAGAGATCTTTTAAGATGTTAACTTCTCACCTTCCACTGAAAGCTCTGTACACCTGCAGCAACCTGGAAAAACAGACTGATAAGCACTACATATATTATGCATAATTATCAGTGTGACTAGACTCAAAGTTCTTCCCAATCCAATGATCTTAAGAAAGTTTTATGTTGCCAATGCAGGAAGACAAATCAGCTTCATTCAGTAAGTGCAGCAGATCCTGATTCCTGTGTACATTTTTTGTCAATCACTAAAGTGATGATTTCCAAGCTTACAGAGGGGCTGGGTAACTGATAGCCCCAAACTCAGCACTAGATGCACTGTTCAAGTCTACAAAACAGCATTAACCCAGTTTTTCCTAATTATGGCTCAGAGAAATTCCAGGGTGGCAGCAACCTCAGCAGGCTGGCCTGTCACACGAGAATTACCCAATTTGGGGCTTTTGCTAAAACAGCTTGTAGGGATTAAGCTTTTTTACCTTGAAGCTGAGTTAAATAAATGCACCATCTCATCAGAAGAACAAAGCAGACTTTAACACTGTTTATGTTAGGGCTGTCATTCCAAAATTCCTCAGCCTTAAGAAAGCTCATTTATATCACCTGCTCTCAGCAAGGCCAGACAGGGCATTATCCTCTACCAGCTCATATTTTGAATAATACAGCAAAATTGAAGATTGAACACTATAAAAGGACAATTTTACTGTTTCTTATGTCTCAAAGATTTCTTGTGAATGCTAAAGCCGTACTTGTCCAGCTGCCCCACGAGGGAACAGCAGGAACCTCACAGGGTCCATTTACCCTTGCTGACAAACAGGATTTTCAGGCCAGCTTGTTACTAATGACTCTGGACTAAGATCAGACAAAGCTGTGGGGCTACAGAAAAACGAGGATAACTCCTGGAAGCCATTCCATGGCTCTGGTGCTGGTGCCTGGCTCCACGCGAGGCTCCCTCCCGTGTGCGCTGAAATCAGGGCTCAGCCTCTGAGAGCTGCCTCCAACAATGCTGCCTAATGAAAATGATGGCACAGGAGAAGAGCCTGCTAATGAGACATCTCAGAAAAAAAAAGTCACACGTGCTCGCTGAAAGGTGCGGGAGCGCTGAGGTGAACTCCCCTGGATTTTCAAATAGGTGGAATAATGACTTGGCTAACAACTGCAGAAGCTCCTATGCTGGAACTGGCATCTCTTGGTTTAAAACAAGTTCTAAGAGGGAAGTAGCACTTGGAAAACACAATCCCCGTGCTGCTGCTGGCTGCTCCTCTGCTCACACTGAGGTTCAGGAGTGCACAGGACAAGGATGAGCTTCCCACCCACAGCCCAAGGATCCCATTAACCACAGGCTGCTATTCCCTGCCTGAACTTCTGTCCTGTGCTCCTCCCAGCTCCAGCACAGAGAACTTATGCACAATATGGGAAGGGAGAGGGCACCTTTTAATATTTAACGTTGAGATGAAGCCCAGCATGTGAACACTGACAGCTGCCCCCTCCCTGACTCCCTCCCTCACTGGCTGGCACACCTTTTGCCTTTCAATTCAGTCAGGAGATGTGCAAAATTCTCACTCAGGAAGGCTCCTCTGGATGGGACTGCACAGGACTTTGTGCCTTGATGAAAGCCAAACCATAATAATAAGGTTATCCAGGTATTCAGAGTAAGTGTCCATTGTTAATAAGGAATTTTTCAGCACTTCTAGTTTGCAGCAGTGAGTTCCATGAAGCAGGTATCTCTCTTTTTTGTAACCTAACTTTACTGCTCTTCAGGTTTCACTTCTTCATTTCACTTCTTCACTTCACTTCTTTCATCTATTGGCAAGAAGCATCTGTTTTATCTTTCCAACTCCCTGCACTAACCAGCCTAATTTTATCCAGCTTCTCTTGTGTATTTTCTATCTGCTATCTTTTTGACTCTAATCCCTTGCAGCATGATGGCATTATAGAACTTTTGCAACTTTTCTTATTTATTCCATTCTCCAGATGTGCCATGATCCTGTTGGCATTAAGGGATAGGCAATTTTTCTCTGTATGGTGGAAAAAGTTAAGAAGAAATCAGCTAAATTAACAGGTCAGAGATTAAAGAGAACTTTCAGTCCTGCACTTGGACCACAGGAGCACCTACCCATTGCTAATATGCTGCTTCACTGAAATTGTTTTAAGAGCATTTTAGTAAACTTCTGGCATGGTCCAGACCTTACCTCTGTCATTGCCCAAGGAGTTTCAAGCCCATAGTTCTATAAAAATCATGTCAGGTTAATTTTCTACTTTCACAATGTAATTTTATAATTTTATAATTTTCATCACTTCTATGAAGAGGGGAAGCCAGAAAGTGGGGAAAGAATCAAGTGAAGGTTTCCACTGTGAGAAAAGTTGCAACACCATTAGATGTTCATCATTAGCTGTTAAATAATACACATAAGAGATTAAAAGACTCAGTTAACACAAAATTGCTCATATCCTCTTTTTGCTGAAATCTATGTCAGTTCATAATTGGAACAACCAAAGCCAACAGATTTTCAAGATCTGCTTTGGGATTAAAAATCTCAAGGATAATTTTTACAGCACATTGGAAAGCAAAAGTAAAATCTGAAAGTCTACAGAATTATATCCTCATTCTCACAACATACACAAAATCAAAAGCACCTAAAAATAAAGATGAAGGCAAATTTAAGGTATAAATAATATTCAGTAATAACTTCATATTCACTTCCTTTTCCAAGTACTACACATGTATTAATTGCCATCACACCTGTGAGAAAGCTTTGTCTTATGGGCAGTCCTGGTTTCAGCTGGGATAATTTCTTTTTGTGCTTAGTTACCAGCTGGGCTTACACCATGAAATGGCCTTGTTTCATTTTTCTTAATCAAAGGCATTTTAATTCAATTAGCCATTCTGTTACACCTATTCTTTTTTAAAATTCCAACGTTCCCCTTGCAGAGGAGCAGAGGGGAGGGAGCTTCCATCACTCCCGTGTCCCACAGGCTGTCAGTGACATCCTGATCTCCCCCAGCCTGAGCTTTTCCCTCTGCACTGGTACTCCCTGCTCAGTGCCACTGGCACCTCTTTCTCCATCAAGAAGAAAGATGAACAGCCCAGGTAGTCAGGTTCAATTTCACTCCATAGATCAGCTAACTAAGGGAGCTGCAGCAGAGCATAATTTACATCCCCCGTCAGAAGTCTGAGCGTAGCTGACAGCCAGCTTCACACAGCTTTGTCTGATCTTAATCCATCCCTGCACTCTGAGTTCCAGCAGCAACCAGCTCAGCCCAACTGAAACCCTTTAATGTCTACACTACAACACAAACTGCTCCACTGCTAGGGAAAAGCCCGTTCTTTATGGAAAAAAAAAAAAAAAAACCAAAAAAACCCAACCAAATCAACATAGCACAGAAAAATATAGATTAGGCATTCAGCTGTAACAAGCAAAGTGAAATCCAGGTGAATGTCCCCTAGGTGAGTTTGCTAAAAAAAGGGCACATCTTTCTTAATTCTGAGTACTTTAATACAATTTTTGAGAAGCAAAAGTTTGTCTTTATTAATTAGTTACAAGTGACTTCAGCTTCAAGCAAAGCTCTCTTAACTTTGCAGGCAGCACTGCTATAACAACACTTAACTAGGCTGAGCTTTTCCACCAGCAGTGTCTAATGGCTTACCTAAAAATGGCTTTGCAATGAAATTCTATTAATTACAACTAATTCTCTCATATTTGATAAAAGAAAACTGCAATTTCCCCTGTGCCTGTTCAGTGACAGAACCTGAGTGGCACCGCCCAGAGCAGCAGCATCTTGCTGGAACTGTCACCCCACATCCAGCTCAGGATCCTTCACAGAAGTGAAGCTGAGTGACAGTGAGGTAAAATTCAGCTTTTAGCTCATGCTAGAGATTGGAAAGTCAGTGAAAACCTTGTTTCTTTCAGAGCCATTAGTGCTCAGTGCTTCTATAAGAACAGGTAGAGCTGCTTGAAATGCCTGAAGCTCACAAACACCTGAGAGAGGAGCCTCTGCTGAGGAGAAAAGGCTTTACAGGCAGGAGTTTGGCTGGTATCTTTTACTACAGAAAAACAGCATTTTCTTTTGTAAAATCGGTGTAGTTTATCTGCCCTTCACTGATTTACAGGACAAACCACAGAACTTTTTATCAGATCATCAGAGACACCACCTAACATGCGGGGAGACTCATGCTCAGACAGAACAATCCTTGTTGCTTTAACTGATGTTATTTAGTAGCTAAGAAGCACAAAAGCCTGACTCTGGGTGTGGAGTCCATAATTTTACATCTCTGGATTTCCAAGATTTACATCTGTCATAAATATCAGGAACATGAATCTTGGAAATCAAATATTAAAATGAGGGATGGTACTGTGATGTGCTGCAGCACAGGCAAATTGCTGCCATTTCCTGAGAGGTGGCAGCATTTCAGTGGTGGCTGATTACTTTATTATTATTGCATTCATTCCCCATCACTGATGGATGCAGGTTCATTTTAATTTTTAAAAAGTGGCTCTAAAATAAAATTCCAAAATGCACTGTTCACAATCACATGTGATTTTGGTGAATTCCTCATCTTTATTTAGTTCCAAACTTTGTACAGTACTTTGAGGTGTGGGATAAAAAAGACACTCATCCACCTCCATAGGCAGTATTTATAGATGTGTACAGCATCTCTACTAATTTTCTGTTTCAGTCTCTCCAAAATATGTCCAGCAATGGAAACCTTAGAAAGTACATTAGCATTCCATTCCAGTATGGCAAATTCTCAAAAATACTTCTTAAATATACCTACTCATCTGCCCTCTCCATTCCAGAGAAAGGGAAGAAGAAGGATATTTTCATTTCTGGTGAAATAAATTAATGGAAAAATACCTGCCTATATCCTGCAAGGGGAGCAGCTGTTGACACACACTTCATTACCATCAATTGGAGTGTTCTTTGCTTATCAAAATATTACCACAGTGTGTTGTTTTTAACAGGGGTATCTGAATATTAATCCCACCTGTGTTTAGTTGTTTACTGTTCAATATGTTTTCCTCCTTGTACACTAAAGGTTTGCTGGAAAACTCCTTGCTTGGGTCAAGCTTTCTGTGCAAAAAGGCTATTTCTGTGCCCATCCCTACATGGGATTTTCCTCTGAATTTTATTTACTGCAAGCAGGGGAACTAAATCAAAAAACAGTTCTATAAATACTACCCACACTGAGTGGGAAAACACCAACAGCACAAGTCATGGCTTTTAAATTGTGGCTTTAAGAGAGCTGAAAGTCCTCTGACCCCATTTTAAAAAGCAGGTGCTTTTTAAAGCAATATATGCAATTTGCTTTGATATCCTTGTTATTTGCTCCAAATCTTCCCTTTTTCTGCAGCTGTGATCTCATTGTTCTGTATTTGATTTCTCTAAGTGCAAAGGGAAGCAGGAAAAGTGGTTTTCTATTCAGTGTCAACACACCTGATGGCAGAAGTGACCCAGCATTGTGTGAGTAACAGGAGCACACGGCACAGACATTTCTCAACCCTCGCCAGACCTTCACAGTCACTAATTCTCCTCTCTATATTGCATCCAAACCATTTGTGGATGCGCTGGAACTCCATAATCACACAGAGCCACTGGCAGAGCCCAGCATTATTAAACACCCCCAAGCCTCCCTTTGGTTTCCTAGACAATGTGCAAAGGTGAGGGAAGACTAAAACCACCCTTCAAGCTGCCATAAACCCTCTCTGATAAACAATCAATGCCTGAAAATCATTCTCAGTCCAAGTCCAGAGAAGAGAAACCACTTTAAGGATCTTTCTCTCAGGTTATTTCCAATTCCATGGTAGCAAAAGGAGGTTTATTTTCCAAACAGGTTAATTTTAGAAACCTTCATGGGAAATCTGTTATGGAAGAATGTGCACAACTTTTTCTCAGGCAAATTTCAGACTGCTGTGAGCAAGGATGGAAGTGTGAGTGGGATTGAGAGGGATTTAATAAAGGAAGGAATAACTGAGGCCATGGAGGGCAAGCCAGGTTTGTAGAAGGCCTCTCAGATGTAGCCAGAGAAGCAGCCCTTGCACTTTCCTAGCAACACCTCCCTAAACCAATTAAGGAGAAAATCCCAGAAAAAGGAGCCCATAAAACAAAAAATACAAGGCAAATCAAAATAGATGCTGCAGTTCAGTGAGGCTCCTGACACTGCAGGAAAACAATATATTTCCATCCTTGAAACAAATATACTGATATGACTGGTGGCTGACCAGTGTGTAAATTGTGACTTCAATAACCATATGAAACTTTGTTTCAAGATTACAAACTGCTTCTTCCTGTAATTCATAAAATTAAAGCTTTGGGTCTTTTCCATTAACTGCTCTGATCTGTCTCTCATCCTTGTGGCACTGCTTATGCACCATCACCTTCTATTCTGCACTGCTGGAATTGCTCTTTACCTGCAGCCTCTGGAAAAGCATTGCAGAAACATTATATTTAGACAGAAATGGGAAAAATACTGTAATGATGCCAAAGTGCAGTAATTAAAGTGAGACAAATTAAATTGAGAAGACACTGAAAGACAATTTACTTGAAGTAATGTACTGAAAGCCCACCTAAGGAAAAGAAAAATCTAAACAGTTTTTCATTTAGGATTATGGTTAATTATTTATGAAGGTAAATCCATAAAGCCTAACAGCTGTATTAGAGAAATCTTCTGCCTGTGCATTTGCAAACACTGCAATTCCCACACTCCCAAGTTACTTCTGGGCTGTAAGTGTTGATGGGGAAGTGAGGAAGAACAGAGATTCTTCAGGAATATCCCACTAAATCAAATTTTGAAAGGAAAAATTTTGATTTAGATTGAGACTATAAAAGGAATTGAAGAAAACCAAAGTGTGGTGCGATTAGAGTTCCAATAGTGGTGAAAAAATTCCCATTTGGGTGTACTTAGACTACAAAGGATTCTCAACATGCAGGGGATGTTTAGTATAAAGTGACAAATTTAAGCAGATGTTTTCAAGGCAATCACTCAGTTTAGGAAAAATGCACCACTAAAAGTGCTTGATTTGCTGCAAGAATATTTGTAAATAATTTAAGGAAATACCTGAAATTACAGACCAGTTATTATGGCAATTGATTCAGCATCACAGCATCCCTCAAAGGGAGACAAGTCAGAAATATGAAACTGTCAGAACTTCCTTAAAACTCTAGCATGATACAGCCTAAATCTGCCACACAGCTGAAAAAAAAAGTGGAAGAAAAATTAAAAAGAAACCTAAAACAAGGATGACATGATTTCTGTGTGTGCCTTTTGGGACTTAAAGACAAAAAAAAAAAAAAAAAGGCATTTTCTGCCAAAGTCATTTGACGGAAGTTGTTCAATCCCAAATTTCCTTTCTATCTGCCTTGGGCAGAATTCTCAATTTCCTACAAGCAGAGTCCAAAGTGGGTTTGGAGGCTCCCTGGCACCTCCAGAGCTGTGCAGATCCAACACCTGCCCCTGAAGCCGCCTGGCGTTTTCCCCGATGCCAATGACACACTTTCCCTACTTTTCTCTCTCTGTTAACTCATAAAGGGAAAACTGGGAAGAGAGCAGCTCCTGCTGCAGGCTGGATTCATTAGAACACCCTGACAATGTGCTGCCAAACGAAGGGAGGCAAAACTGCTTCAGAAATATTTTTGTGTTTTAATTGTGTCGCGCTGCGTATTTTACCTGCCGGAGGTGGAAATATTTACAGCCTTCCATGTGTTTATAGAAAGATGTACATCTTTATCAGAGACTGAGGGGAAAAAGAAGAGAAACAAAGGTTTCTCTCTGTGAATATGGTCATGTAACAGGACAGTGAAGAACCTGAACCAGTTCAGAGCAAGAAGGATTTACAGAGCTCCAACTCCAACAGCAGTTGCATTTCTGAAGCAGCTTTTCCTTTCTCCTCAGTAGCAACTTCCATTTCTATGAAAATAAAAATGTTAGAGACATTCCCATTTCCTCCCATTCCACAGCCACCCTGCCTTTTTCACTAACAAAGAAAACCGTGTGCCTGTGTGCTCAGCAGCTATTTGGGTGTTAAATCCTTACCTGCTCCTCTTCCAAAGCCCTTCCAACAAGGGGTTTGCCACATCTGTCTTACTGCCAGAAGATTTTCACAGCATTAAACTGCCACGTCTACAAAACACTTTGTGTTGACCATTCTGAAAACCAGAGACACCTCACACTGAAAGGTGCATTTATTTACATTTAAAAGATAACCAGAGAAATCACTGACATTAATTTATTTCCTTCCAAGAATCCTTCCCCACCCTGTAAGCAGCAGACCTGGAGTCACATATGTTTATTCTTACAGCCAGGGGACTAAAATCCCTTCACAATGACAAGATATTTAAAATCTCTCCTTCTTAGAGAGCCAGCTTCATTTCAGGCTTTATTTAAAGAGAAAATCACATTCCCTCCACAAAGTGCTCCTTTAAGAGCCTGGATGTGGCTGATGCAGTGCCCAGACCCCAGCAGTAACTGGAATTTAAAGCTTTTAGACAATCTGCAGCTTTGTCTACTCTGCAGTATTTTGCGGGTTTCTTGTCTAGCTGGAGTGGGGAAAAATCCCCAAACCTTCATCTTGAGGATGGTGCTATTTTTTCCCTAATTTTGTTTATCTAAATGTTGTGCTACGGACAGGCAGCTGGGCCACCCAATTTCCTGAAATCACTGCCACGTCCCCTGCCCTCAGCTACGTCACCAGACCACTCACACACTAATGAAAGTGTGTGAATACATCATTTCAAAGTGTAAATTCTAGGAAAAGACATTTCCATACTGGATGCAGCTAACAACAACTGTAATTTAAAATATTGTCTTGGTTTAGTAACTTCCTGGAATTTGTGTGCACTGATTTCAGCAGATTTATTTTGACACAACTGAGAGGCTGAGCCCACCCCACTGAACGTGCAGACCTTTTGCATTATTACAAAGCAGAGTCCCCAGCAAATCTGCTTTAAGTGGGGCAGCTCTGGCAAACTAAAAATTAATCCTCTCCTCCTAATTTGTCCCAGGAGTGTGAACATTTTGTGGTAGATTTCTTGATTATGTGAAATCTTCCTGAAGAATCTTCACTCTGGATCTTAAAGAATGACACCACACATCAGACAGGTGCCAGACAAAATATATCTGTAAATTGTCCTCTGATCAATCCACTACTTCAAAAGTCAGATTAGAAATGTGATTTTACAAAAAGATGTTTATTCCCCACATCTTTCTTTATGGGGAACAGCTTCTTCCTTTAAGTCAAAATCCTTAATCATGAAGTGAGCCCATGTTTGTGAGACTAATTCCATAAAATCTCTAAGCTCAGAGAAACCCCAAGTGCAAGGTTGGTTTGACTTTTCCTGCCAGCATCTGGGTTGCAGTAATTCAGCATCTGGAAAGGTAAACAACACCCACTGGAGCCACTGGTGACCCTGGCCAGTAAAAAAAGCAACCTGGATAGCAAGAAACCAAGGCCCACAGCCAAGATAACTTCAAGTTATTCGATATTGATTCAACATTAAAATCCTCCTTGTTCTACTAAAGTCAAAATGAAATATTTTTATGTATTTTGAGCCTTATTAACACCTATTCTTCCTTTTTAAAACAAAACTTAATTGAAACCAGCTAGAAGAAGAAAGCTTCATTTATCACAAAGTGACATTTTGTAATTAAAATACAGTTCAGAACAAAATGTTTAGCTGCAAAGGCGTGAATTTTCCCTTCTTCACCATTGCTGCCAACTTGCTATTATTATGAGAACCAGAAAACTGGCTGTTGCTTCTTTTCACTGAAAATTAACTGGAAGGAAAGCAGGGATTGTTTGTCCAGAAACAAGATGCCAATTTGTTCTCTTTTTAAAGCATGGTGGAGATGCAGTGCTGTGACCATACACTGAGTTCTGTGGGGCTGGTCCATAGCTAGTGAAAAGTAATTAAAAATAGCAACAATTCCTTCACCTTTCTCACTCTTGCGTCGTTGAAGTCTCCATTTTCAGGTCAATTTATCTTTTATTGGCCCATTTGCTCTGTGTGACTTCCTCTAAACATACCCACAAGTTCACAAGGCTTTTCCCAGACAGCAGCACCCCCAAAATCAGTCTAGGAAATCTGGAAATTTCATTTGCAGGAGGTTAAAAGCAGGAAAGAAGCATCAGGTTACGGACAGCTGGCAACAAACCTGACCATTCTTAAATTTCTTTAAGTGGGTGTCTAACAAAAGAATCAGGTTGGTTTTTGAATGGAATCTTAAGAATTTTCATTTCAGAATGGAAAAGAATCCATTGTAAAATGAAAATGAAAGATTCCATTCTAAAATGAAAACTGTACACAATGCACATGAGCACTGCCTTTTACACTCACTTCTTGTGCCTAAAATGCTGAAAGGGCTCTGCTTGTAATAACTATAAGCTGTTGTAAGCTGGAAACCCAAAGCTGACTGACAAATTACTCTGGGATATATCAAGCCATTCATTCCTCTTCCTAAAACAACAATCTGTGTGCTAGAAAATCTCTGTGTCTATGCACAGCAGAAATAAATACAAACCTTCTCACAGAGGCACAGAAAATGTACAAGAAACTCTCATTCCTCTAAGCAGAATGGAAGGAGAGGGAACAATCATTTCCACTGCACCTTCCACTTTGAGACACAAATAAAAGGAGCAGAATTTGGTTTCAAAACCTGGCAGTGAACTCAGAGTGCTGAAAACATTCTTGCTCTCCTCACCAAGTGAGCGTGCTCCCAGGGCTCTGAAGTAGGTTAATCCCATGATTACAGCATTTGCAGAGGTTGGCAATGCTGCTCCAATCTCCTGCTGTACTTAGACACCAAATGAATAAAAATGCCTCTGGTACAAAGGTTAAGTACATTAAAGAAGAGTCATATGAAGCTTTAGCCACACCTCTGTCCGACACCAGAAAAAAAACCTGCAGGATCCAATGGATGCAGCTACTCAGTGATTCGCTGCTTTTTGCACAATCCTCCCACCCCAAACGCCATTTAGTGTTTTTTTTTAAAAAAAAGGGAGCACAAAGAGCACGTCCAATCACACAGTGAGTGCAGGGATTCACTGCCCTGGAGTGATCCAGTTCCCTTTCCAAACCTGTGTGTGAAACACCATCACTTGGAGCAATCCCTCCACTGCCAGTGCAAGCACTGGCCCAGCTGTGCACTCACTGGGGCAAGGCTGCTCCAGCTGCACTCCACTCTCACATCTAATGGCTGAATTCCAGACTCAAAGCTAAAATTTTCATGAAAGAAAAGTGTTTCCCTCAACAATACTGGCTTAGCAGTCACTTAATACTACCCTCTATTAGTAAATGTGTAAATTGATGTATCTAAGTAGATGAAATTCTGATGAACAGGAACATATTGATTATGAAATCTCAGACCTCAAAGCCCATCACACACAGCAGATCAAACGAAGATCCTGCTCCAAATGCTGGCAAAAGAACTTTCAGAGGTGATGCACTTGGAATATTTTGGCTTGGTCATGGCAGCATAAGCATATTAATGTTTTCTAGACATTAAATATCCATATTCCAGGGATGCTCAGTTTATATAAACAGCACTGGCAAGAGGGAACTGCTTGTGCTATACACTTACTAATTAAGATAATTCACTTTTGAGTGTAAAAATACTAAAAACTTTTTTTGGGAGAAAACACCCAGGTCCTTCTTTCAAGTCTGTTGTTTTTTTTTCTCCTCACAGACCCCCATTTTCAAATCTTTCCACTTGTCAGTTCTGAATAACTTGGTAAAAAAAAAAAAGGTATCTAAAGGGTTTTGAGTTTAATGCAGGCCAATAACCTTGAATATTTTAAAGCAGCTAGAAAGAAGCTTAACCACACATTTCAGCAAGTCTAAAGAGACATAATTTGAAAGGTATTTATAGCTAGTGCCTCTTTATTTTCACATCTCAGGCTTTTAGAACCTTTGCTCTAAACCTAAAGGGGAAATTTTCCCCCTTTGAACTGGGTTGCTTCAAATGGAAACTTCATTACTAACCTTAGAGAATTCAGCCTCCTCCAAACATCATCTGCTTTGAGAGAAAAAAGTAAATCAGCTTGTGTTTGGATATAATTAGTGTGAAATGACAGAAACTACAAAATCTGGCCTGCAGAGGTTATGGGGCATTAACAAAAGATGATGTTGTAATAGTTTAGCCTTATCAGCTGGAGATAGCCTGTGTGGAACAGAGCAAGAAGAAAGCACAGAAAATGTAAGGCTGCCTTCACAGAGTTCATCTGATGGTCAGTGAACTCACTTGAGCTTCAAGGTACATTTCTGAAGATAACCTCACATCCGTGAAAAAACACATGAAGAGATGCACCTTTGGGGTGTTTTCCCCCAGCTCACTCTCCAACCAGAGCATTCCCCTGTGATCCAGCTGTGGAAAACAACATATATTCACATATTCACAGCACAAATTTAATAAAAGATAAAAGTCCTCTTTGATAACTTCACTCCAAGGTGTAGCTCCGACTTTCTCCCTCTTGTCTTGGCCAACAGTTCCAAATGAGCTTCCTCGTTATGAAATATTCAAAACCAGATTAAATGTCCATAGAACCTCCCTGGAAGCCCAACTGTGAGTAAATGGTGAAAAACAAGTCACTTTTCACAACTTCAAGGCTTCATATTTCCTCTGTTGGGAACATTTTACTACAAAACTGGACTCCAGCAGCAAATGTCATGTTACTTGTTACAAGTGACATCTTTATCTGTCAATCTTAATAGGCAACAGGAAATACATTTTCCACAGTGTGTTTATAGAAGTGCTTACTGCACCTTTAAATTTCCATTGATTGCTTCATTACCAAACAGACTAATAAATCTCCCCTCAAAATTCTTTTTTTGTAATTAAATTTTGTCTTAAAAACAGAGGAGTTTAATACAAAAACGTGAAGTATTTTATATCAACACACAATAATTTCGCATACTAAAAATCCAATATCTGACTTCTCTATGGACATTTAACCCCAAATAATTGGTTCCACCACAAGATTAAAAAAAACCCAAACCCAAACCTCCTCTTTATCTTTATAATCTTTTCAGTACACCAGCAGTTTATGCATTGAATAGAATATGAGGAATTACTGAGTTAAGAAATTACTGGGAGAGTTTACTAGGTTTTTAAATATATGAAATATATATTTACTTTATCTTTATTTGCTTAAATGACCATGTCCCTGAAAATGGTTGTGAGATAATTTAAAATGAATGATGAAATTAAGATAAAATCCTAAAGGTTCTGAAACACAATAAAATAGAAGTTCATTTCTTCCATGAGATCTGACTCCAGAATCTTTGTTGTTTTTCTTAAATATGTCTGCATAAAAAACCCCCAGACATGACCCCTTTTTAATTAGCATTAAAGTGAGCTTTCAGGTTGGTAGGACTCCTTTCAAGCTGTTTTTGAACACCCAGACTGTGTTTGTTTCACTGAAGTAAATATCTAGCACTGAGTGGGACCACCTACACTTGTCTTGTAGGAAATGACTTGGCCTAAAAAGAATTATTATTAACTAGCATTATCCTGGACCTCATTAACACATGCACATGCAGATGAGCTTCAAAGTATGGGCCTTTCCATCATTTTAGAGTTAGATAATCTCTAATAAAGCTCAGATTGTTCATCCCCCTCAGCTCTAACCCTGGGATCATGTTAAGCATCTGTATCTTAACCAACTCTCAGTCTCTTCCCATTTGTTCCTCTGCCCAATTAATCCCTCCCAAATCCTGCTCTGACTGCACTCCTCTGAGGGCTGCACTGATGTCCAGTCATTCACACTATTCATTTTAAACTTATTTCAGAGGTATGTATGAAAGGAATTGCTCTGAGATGTAAGGAATTCAGATTTAGGTCCCATCAATAGCCACACATCCACATTCAGGCTGGGGTGTGATGCAAACAAAGCATCAGCTCCATCCTGAGTGCCAAGCACAGACAAAATGTGCCCCAAATGGAGCTCATTCCCTGACCACTTCCTTCCATTCTCTGAGCAGGACAAAGGTCTCCAGGAAACAGCAAGATGAGCTCAGCTCATTAAAAACTGTATGAAAATGTGTATCCTGAAGGGATGTTAAATGAGGCTTACACAGGCAACTTTGAGGCTCTGCTTCCTTAGAATTTTAGTGCTTAACCTTAGAGCCCCGGCATTTCTTTAATGCAATTAAACAGAGGCACAGATATAATGGATTGCTTTAGTTATAGTCTAGCACAGGGAAGGAAAATAGGCAGGAGAGATAAAGAATTCTGTAGGTAGCTTTCATTTTGATCTCCAGTGTCTCTCGAGCACGGCCATCCCTCTGACACGCTCCCCACAGCAGAGGCTGTGTTCTTCCACAGCCAATTTTACTGGCAAGGGCTGGGAACATGATTTTTAAAGAGGCATTTCAAATAGGTGCAATTTATAAAAAGAACTATAAGCCATAAATATCCTACACTATTAAATACAGCAAACACTGAACACACAAGGTAACCATGTCAAGATTAAACTTAAGCCATGCCTGAGTTCAGAGTACACCCAATTTCCCTGGTGCATTTAATTCACTTTATGTGACTTTGGACATTTGAATTCAATTTAAAACTTACACAGGAAACACAAGGCTGCAAAAAAAATAATGGTTCGTCCAACTACTACTGGTGTTTTTGCCTTCCACCCAGTTATCAGCACATTATTGTGACGTGTGAATATTACCCTCTTATTACTTCCAAGGCAATTTTATATTTAAAATGAAATTAATAGTTAACCTCAAAAGACTGCACTTAATTTCATTTCACTCCCTGAATCATCCTTTTCACTACTCAATTCTCCCTCTAACTAAACTAAGAGCATAAGAGGTGTAATTATAGATCACAGATTAGCTGTTCAGCATTTGCTGGTGGTTAAGGCAGGGTAGACTTTAAAGTAGGCTCCAGAGGAAGCTGCTGCTCTTGTCACTTGTAGAAGAATTTGCTGTGAAATGTTAATATTTAGAAGTCAAGGCTGGAGCTATCTGTGCTTTTGGACAATTTTGCAGGATATGTAGAGCCACTGGCAGGAGGATCTGGGAGAGGAAAAATCCCCCCAAACCCTGCAGCTCACCAGATTCAGTAACCCCAATGGAAGATGCTGGAAACACAGTAATGCAAATTTCTTTGGTTCCACTCCTAATGACTTTAGTATTGATGGAGCAACAGCTTGTTTTCATCCCTGACTGCCCCATCACAAAGAGAGACCACACATCCTTCCCACCTCTACCTCAAACTTGATCTACTGGGAGCAAGGACAGGCAGTGCTGGGACTCTGCTGCCAAAAGACAATTCACCCTCCTTCTCCTGTTTTTACTGCTGTTTTGCAGCAATGAGTAATGCTGTCTCTGGGAAATGGAAGCGAAAGCTACTCTGTTCTTGTCAGAATAATAATGGATATTGTGTTGGCAACTGTTCTCCTGCACTGCACAACTGCATAAATAAAAGGAATTGGGAAAAGCCAATACTGGAGTAAATAAAGGGGGTGAACTGCTGCTTGCAAATAAGTGATAATTGGGTTTGGTGTTTCAGCCTGGGCAGTGAGAACAGGATAAACACAGTGGCTAAATCAGAAGTGATTTCAACCCCACTGATCCTCATCTGTGGAGAGAGGCTCTGGGGAGAGGCTCTGGCTGCTCAGGAGGCTCAAAGCAGAAACATTTCAAGAATTTGAGCATCTCCACATGAGGTTTTACAGCCAGAACCAGACTGGAAATGGCCTTTGGCAGCTCTCAGGTTTAGCTCAATAGTGGGATATCCCAATCCTGGGCTATCAGCTCTGCCCCTACTCCTGTTGCAAGCAGAAGGAAAGATCCCAATGAGCATTCCTTTATTTTTCATGCAAAAGACCCCCACAGACACATTACATAGTTAAGCAAACTAAATATTGTCACACATGCAAAACAAAGCAAATGTAAAAGCAGAGAAATGCTCCTTTTCCTGTCCTTATACCAACACTAGCTATTATCTATAATAATGTTCAGATAAAAATAATACAAATAGGATGTCATTATTTCTGAGGACATGTTTATCTCTAATTCACTTTCAAGAGAAATGTGATGCTTCAACACATTCACAGAATCACAGAATAAGCTGAGTTGGAAGGGACTCACAAGGAACATCCACTCTATCACTTGACAACCCAAATACATTTTATGTATATATAATATATTACCTTTATTCTGGAGGACCAATAATGTCCATATTGATCCTATACACAGAATCAGGCGTGAGGGTCACAGCCACATCTTTTCTTCACTCCTGAGGAGCACAGTGAATGTCTGCCCTGACATATTTATCACAGGAAGTCTGAGCCTATTACGTGGCCAAATTCCCTACATATTTCTTTGAGCTCTTTAAGAGGAACATACCACAAGGCATGAATGAAGGGCTTACAGTTTCTGTAACAGTATTTCAAAATGGCACCAATTCTGTGGGTGACTTTTTCTTAACCAGAAGTGGTCAGATTTAAATAAACACTTCTAATTCAGGCTGGTTAAACACACAAACCAATCCCTGTACATGTCTGTTAACTTGTACATTCCTCCAAAGGTTTTTCTTCACAAGCTGATTAATGAAAATACTGTGATGTCAACACTGAGAGAGTGAAATGTGCTGGTTAAAGAACAAAATAGGAATCAGGATCCTCAGATTACACACCAAGCTCTGCCCTGATTTGTGCTGTAATCTTTGGAAAGTAAATGAGAGATCAGCACTGGTTCTTGATGCAAGGATCTGATCACCACTGAAATCAATCTGCATTTCCCCTATATGTACATAGGTCAAGAAAGCTCATTATTTTCCATAAAGTACATAAAATTATGTAAGATTGGAGGAATTTTCCCTAGTAATGTAAAAAACTATATACTACAATAATGTAGACACCAATGCTAAGTGCTATCTGTTTATTTCAGGGAAAATTAGTGAGCAATTTATAGTGGGATCAAACTAACATTCCAAATTTACTTTGATATCCCTTCAGCAAAATGGGAGCAGTTATCAACACAGCTGATACCTCTAATCTGTATTATACAGGTGAGCAACACTTTATTGCATTTTATAGGAAATTCTGCAAGTAGTACTAATAATGTTGATGAAAAAGGCAAAATGTTTCAGAAAATTACAAATGCCCAAATGCACATAGTGCAACATGCTGACAGAAATGTTATTCATTAATATTTATTGGGCAAGAAAATATCTTTGGATGAAGAATGCTACAAAAACATTATCATCACCAGCATACTTGTCCCTGTAGAATATTTTTCTGTGAGCCATATTAGGAAACTTCTACTTATCCAAACCTCTGGAGGTATTTTAGCTACTAATCTGGATGAATTAGGTCACTCCTGCTCAGTTATTCATTACACAATAGAATTTTCTTCCCTGAACTCTCTAAAACAAAAGTTTCCATTTAATAAAGTTCTTGCATGAATTTTGCAATTTTGCTGAGACTCTTTTCAATGACTGCAAGCAGAGAAAAAATTTTGCTGAAAATGAATTGATTTGCCTGTTTAGAAGTTCTCCTTCCTTATCAGCCCCAGCCCCACTTTCTCAGTATTTCAATCAAATCTCAGGGGTGGTTTTAGAGCAGAAGAGGATGAAGAAACAAGGTACAGCACAGGATGCACAGGTGATGCTCACAGCAGGTCCCCCAATGCAGAGCACTGGAGCACAGCAACACCCACCTGCATTTATGGATTGATACACGACTCAAATCCTCTCTGGAATATGCACTGCATTGAGCTCCTGATTACTCCTTTAAACTGAAATGCTTTGATGGCTGTTAAATCATTGAGAAATTGTAACAGAAGCTCTTGAGAAACGTTGTTCTTAATATTCAACAGATTATTGATTCCTCTGGTGAGGAGCAGCAAAGGAACACCAGCCCCAACCTTAGTTTAGGCAGATTTCCCTCAATTAAATACAACAATAAACATCATATCTGCAATAAGAGACAACATCCATCACCCCCAAAGAATCCTTCAATTAACAACCACAGACCCCCTTTGGTACATGGTATTTAAAACAGAATTCATGAGCTCTCTAATTGATGATAGGTTATTGGATAACCCTTGTTAATTATAGCTACACAATGTCAAAATTAATGATTTTCCCACCCCCTTTCAACTTGAGAATGAATTCATAACTTATATCAACTCACAAAAGAGGTGCAATTAATATTGTCAGTAATCATTTCACAAAAGAGATTTGTTAAAGGCAGGCATGTGGACACAATTAGTGTATCAATTAATGTTGCTGTTACTTGATCTATAAATTATTGAAAAACTCATAGTTACTGCAAGGAAACAAAGCAAATCCACTCTCAGTCAATGAAAGAAGCTACTTTGTTCATTACTCTTTAGATCAGATTTAAATTTTGCTGGATTCCATGAATCTTAGCTACATAATCAGAAAACTAAATGAACCTATAGCAATGTGACATTTTGAAATGCCTCATTATGGTGATGATGTTTTAATTGTTGGCAGTTGATCACAAAGTTTCTAAAACTAATTAATTTTAAAAGTAATCCACCATCACTATCCAATTCATTTAAAAAGTAATCCACCATCATAGCAGTTATTCATTTAAACTGAAGTTCCAACCTGGAAACACAGCTGCAAAAACTGCACCAAGATTTCTGTGTGTCAGCAAAACTGTAACTTTTACATCCATCAGAAACCTCCATTCCACTCTGGGGTTTAGCAATGAAAAACTGGATTCAAATGAGGTCTGAGAAACCCAAAACAGGGCTGAGGTAGCATCAGGCACCTCTGATGGAAACTGACAATGACAAAACGTAACCTCGTTTAAAGGCTTCCTATCCCCAAAGGCTTTTAAACTAACTAGGTAGCTCCTGTTTGATCTTAGTCTGACAAGAGTTTTGCTCCTGGGGATGCAAAGGTTTTCCTTTAGATAGTTAGACAGACCCCAGCCTCTCATTAGTGCTTAAAAGACCCAGGAAATAGATGTGGCTCTGCCACAGGCCCAGACTGCACACCAATGATCCTGCAGCCCCTGCTCTCCTTTTAATCAGCACTCAGGAGAGATAAAACGGGACAATTAAGCTTTTTGCCGTCGTGATCCCAAGAGGATCAGACTCCCATCTCCCACCTCCAAGCCAGCCCTGCCACGCAAACCCCCCTGGTGTAAACTCCTCACCTGGCAGGAACCAGCTCTCCCTCCTGGAGCAGGGCTTGGGCACCGGGGTGTCCATCCAGCCTGGACACGGCGCCCAGCTCCAGGCCAGGAGGAGAGCTCCAGCCCCAGCAGAGCACGTCCCACCCTCCCTGGATGTCCCATCGCCACTGGCTGCGTGCAGCAATCCCCAGCTTGGCGCCCTGCCTGCCCTGAGCTGCCCACGTGCTTCCCACACGCTCTGGAAACCCAATAAACATGAAAATCTCACCCAAGGGGAGCTGAGCATCAACCACCATCATGCTGAGTGCCAACGTGCCAAAGCTCCTCTCTGAATGTGCTCCCGTTCTTTACAAGCCCCTGTCATTCTGAAAATTGACTCAGGAGTCTTATAACGGGGATACAATGAGATATTGAATTGCAGAACAAACCCTAAGGTTCAAATAGAAAAATTACAGAATTTAAGTGCAAGAGGAAGAGATTAAATCTCTACAAAAGTCCCCATGTTTATTCCCCAGACACAGATCTGTGCTAAAATTTGGTAGCCTAGCTCACTTCTATACTGACCTCCCATTTCAATTTTTCTGTTCCGCTAATTTTGCAAGAAGGGATTTTCCCAGGCAGTTATCACTGTGAATTCAACATCAATGCACCACATTTCCCCCAGAGAGGTTTCTAAATCAATTTTAATTCTGATAGGCTCAAGTAAATGTTTTCAATTTGATTCAATAATCTATACATACTTACAACAAGGCCTTTCCCCCATGTACTACAAGACAAACATGGTTTATGTTTCTAACCACTCTGGCTAATAACAAAACTCTAATTTCCTATCCTGAACGATAAAAATGCACAATTTTTATCCACTTCTTAATGAACCAGATGACATAAACAAACAAAATAACATCAGCATTTAAGAGCATTAGTTATACCATTAATTCTCTAAACACTTCTTAAAGAACACATGACTTCTGGCAAACTCACCAAAAAAAAAAAAATTGTATCGCCAAAAAAAGTCCTCAAATTGAGCTTTCTAAACCTCCTGAGAATTTTTCACCATTTCCACTCAGAGAGCAGCATGAAACCTCTCCAGGATATCTTCTAAAATGTGAGCAATAAAGATAATTACAATGAAGTTACCAGCAGATATCAGCAAGAGCGGCATGAAGATTAGGGCTGGAGGTGGGGGATGGCAGAAATATAATCTCCTCTAATAACACCTAGTGCACTGTAAGCCTGTAAAATGGAATAAAGTGTAGGAAGGGGGGCTCTGGAGGTCAGGGTGAAACGCTGCTCCTCAAGGGACAAGGCGCTTCACAGCACAGAGAGGAAAAAGTGACAATCTGGGGAGGAAGGGAGGTGCCTGCCTCACTTCTGTTCCCATAATGGTATTTCCAGGCCAGTTAAAATTCCCATCCCTCTGCCAGGAGTGTGAGCAGGAAGCACCTCTAGAGCCCACCCAATCCTGCATCTGTCAGATCAGTATGGGCTGAATGCAAGGCAAAATTTGTACCTGATTTTTCAATAGCCTGCTTTTAAGGTTATCCAGGGTGATAATGTTAACATACAAAATTACAGTCTGATATGATCGTGTAAATATTGAATTAGCCACAGAACATCAGAGCTCCTCAGCTGTGCTTCTGTGCAAACAGAGAGGGTTTTGTATTTAAGTTCTTGACACTGCCTCCCAAACCAGCTCAGGTGACAGAGCACACACTGCAGAGCTGGACACGACCTCAAAGCTCATGGCTGTAAAAACCATGCCTAAAGAGAAGTGATCCAAAGGGAACTGCTCTGCGTGTACCCACAGAAAGAGTCTTCTGTGTGTGCCCAGAACATCAAAGAAATATTTGGTCAAATCTTTGCACCAGCATTGTCATTTGCCCCATCTGCAGCACAAACCAAACTATTTCCCTGTCACCCAAAAGTCAGCAGTCCATGCAACAGAGCCTAAAATCAGTTATATGAAATCCTAAGGAAACTTCAACCACACATTCCACCCTTCTGGCAGGGAGTTAGTCCATCCCAGCAGCAAGACTTTGCATTCACACTCACTAAATATCATTAGACTCCTCCTCGACTTTTTTTCCTAACCTGTCCAGGTTATTAAATTGTTAACTCATGACATCACAGTGGTATTAACTCAACGTAGGCATTATTACCACAAATGTACAAGTCACTGCTTTCTTTTTGGGCATTGTACATCAGTAAGAAGAGCTGCTCACATTTATCTGACACTTTATACTTTATATATTATATATAAAGTGTATATATACATATATATATATATATATATATATATATATACACATCTATATGTAAAGTATATATATATTTTTTAATATCTATACACCTTACAAATGCTAGGAATTAAGCTTTGTTTTATTTCAACACTCCACATAACAAACACCACCTTACTGGATATTTATGCAGATGAAGAGAACTAAAGATTTAGCTGACTCTACACAGAAGATTTAGGCTGAGATCAGGAAAGAACCCAGTCCCATGCTCCATCTCCACACTAATCCTCATCCCCTCAGAGTCACCCCAGAGCTCCAGAGTGGGATACAAATGTGGGACAGACATTCCATGCAGTGCTGTGAACTGCAGAAGGCAGGAGAACCACCAAAACAGTGGATAATACAGCAAAAGAAGCCTGTCCCTGCTCTGGATGGAGAGGGATGCATGGCTCTTCCAGAAGTGCAACAAAACACTGAGCTGAAAAAATAAAAAACACCACAGTTGAAATTTCTGTTGATACAGCAAAGACTGATTTCCTGGGAATACTCAGTTCCATTGCATAATCAAACTCATTGATTAGCAACATAAAAAACTTCATGTTAGCACTTGCTACCTGCCACTGCTCGCAGTTAATGAACTTGGGGGAAAAAAGGGAAAAAAAAATCCCTGTTTTTCACGTGTCCATCACTGCCACTATAGAGAGGAGGGCTCCTTTGTTGGAACACAGGGAAGTGCGTACAACTCAATGACAAGTAAATGAGCACACCAAGTTTCTTTTGACTGTGGCTCTGTGGGATTTGAATAGCAAACACTGTGTGCATTGTGCACCTTGTCTGTGTGCAGCATTCACTGCCCCAGCCCTGGGATGGCTCAGACTGCACAGACAGCGCTGATTCAGAATATCCTGGGATGTGCCACTGCCATTCCCTGTCCCTTCCAGCTCTCCAGACTCTCACATCGCTGCCACACAACATATTTTATTCTCCCCCTCAGCACTGAAGGTAATTTTCAGAATTTTCATTCGGGGGATAGAATCAGATTTTGGGCAGAGAAGTGTTCAGCTATTGTGATTTATGGAAATGTTTTTACACGTTGGATGCTGAATATTTTATTAACATAAATATCAAGTTCCTAAAAGAGTTGTTTGCTGGTATCAGAAGTTTCAGCCTCCAGCAGAAGAAATAACATAGGAGACATACATCAAAAAGATGTTATCCATATTGCAAAGAAATGACATTTTTTAATTTCCTGCCTGCCCCCAAAAACTGAATGATCACACAACCAAACCACTTTAACTTCATTTGCCTTAAACATCTTAGATCACATTCTCATTTACATCAAAGTTCCCCTTTTCTTGCCTTTCCCAACTGGAGCTTTTTAATCTTAAATGAATCATTTTTGATTTGTGAGTGCAGGCCTAGAGCAGTCATAAGGTTTTTAAACTATCTTCCTGAACAAACACTGAAATTTTTTAATTGCTGTGTTTTCTCCAAACTCTCGGATAAAGATTTCTGATACAAAAGCCAAAGGGAACACAAGGCCTTAGTAAATGTTTTGGTAGAACTGCTGCAGTAAATGGTATTTCTGCCCAGCAATTCAAGTTTACTATGAGTAAAATTTACATTATACATGATAAAGTTGCATTATACATGACTAAAATTGCATTATACATATATAAGCAAAGATGTTTTTTTTTTTTGTTTTAGGAAAATGAAAAAATGCTCAGAAGTAAATGGCTAAATGACACATCCACAGAAAGAAACAGAATTACAAACTCTAGAGCTCACATGAAAGTTCAAATCTTGTTGTGTTGTGTATTAAAACTATTTAATATGATTCTTTTCTTTTTGTTTTAGTTTTATTTGAGTAATTCATATTAAATCTGTTTTCAATCTCAGTTTCATGTGAATGCTTAAAAAAAAAACCCAAATATGGCTACACAGAGCAGCAAGAGCTAACACCACAATTTAAGGGCTTGGGCTCCAAGTTCATCTGTACTTAAAACCATAAGCAATAAAAGTACTAATAAAAATGTGAGGAGAAAAATCCCTACCAAAAATCTTTAAATAAGGATAAGCACCAAATTCATATGGTCCCATTTCTCACACTCAGCACTCCAAAGAACTGCTCTACAGTCTGAGGCAAAATTGTAAATACAAATATGAACTAATCAACCATGCATTTCTCCACAGCTTCTCCTTAATTTTGAGTTTTCTTCCTCCTCATTTATATTTCCACATACCAGATTACCAGATTAAATACTCTCTCCACAGATTGCTACTGAGTTCTCTAACTTCACAAAGGGTCAGTAAAATTCAAACTCCACGAACAGAAAGTGCATTTGAGCTCTGGTTAGTTCAAAACAAAGCAGAACAAAAAGCCATTAGAAGAAAATGTGTTTGTCAGCAGAGAAAAAGAAAAGTGATCTTTTGTTGAGTAATTTTAAAAACAGTATTTCTCTTTGTGAACCATAAATAATAGGCTAATTTTTTCTCATCTTTCAAAAGGATATGTTTTTTATGTCAGAGAATCAAACCCCATATTTCTGTAGCAGACTTCCACTGGTACAAAACAAATCCCACTTTCACTGAGCACACAGACAACAGAAGAGCCACAGATGTGCCAAAGGTGGCTGATGTAGGAGCTGATTAAAGTACAAAACACACACAAATAAAGAGAAATGAGTCACTACCTTTCTTTTTGGAGTCTTTCTTTGTGCTGGTTTTAACAGCCACTTGAAGTTCTGTCTCAGTTGACATCCTATATCCTTAGTCCTCTTCACACAGATCCAGGATCTCGGTCAGGCTCATTTAGAACGTCTCTCCAAGAGAATAATTTAGCCTTTCAGATACTATAACCCAAACAGTTCATCTCATTCACTCCTTTCGAGTGCTGTTAGGGAAGGAAACAAAAAGGAACAGTCATTTTCTGGGTTTAAGACATGAAAGGAAAATAAAAAAGCCAAACCATTGCGAGGGAGGAACACATGAAGTTCTCCATCTACTGAGCCAGTTGTCCATGACTTTAGATGCTTAAACATGATTATCTGTGCCTATCTCAAACATCTATATTTGAGTGTTTTGGCATATCCAAATGCCTTCACACTGCTTGGGGTGTAGAGAAGACCAGCACTTCTGGACCAGCAGCTGGAGGACACAGACCACAATGCAGGAAGTATTCCAATGCTGGAAATGTCACCAATAGCAAAAAAATCTGCAAAGACTCAATTCTCAAATGCACCGATTCCATATTGCCAGCGAGTAAGTACAGATTTTTACTCCTTCAATTCTGTTTCAGTCCTCTCATTCTCCTACTTGAACAAAGACAAATGAAAAATTAATTCATTCCTCATTCTGAGAACATCATACTTTGCCAATCCTCTTGCTTATGATAATGTTTCCAGCATAAAAGACTCTGTCTCCACATAAACAAAGCTGTAATTTTAACACCCATCTAGTAATCTTTCTTGCAAAGATCTCTGAAAATAGTTAACTAAACCCATGAAATATAAATGGGATAGGTGTACAAAGATAACATCTAGAGAGATAACATTTAGGGAGAAAGCTATGTATTTCTTGGGGACAAAAATGCCCCAGGTGTGAACCCACAGCAGGAATGTGCTGGAGCAGGATGAGGGAGGGAGGACTGGGGATGTCAGAGCTTTGGAGGCAAAGAACACACAAAGAATAAACATCTAAGCCAAAAAGAACCCATTGCTCCAATTCTCACTGCTGGTCCTTCCTGCTTTGAGGGATGAACCACTTACTCCAGCCAGTCTGTCGAGGGCAGAGGACCAGACTGTCCTGAAGCCATTTGTCAGGATGCTCCCTCACCAAATGCATCTTCTTACTGCCCTTTCTTTTTGTGAGAAAGTTCCCATTATTAGCACAATTACAGAGAAGTCCATCTGGCCTGTTGGAACAGCTGCCCACTTATTAAATAAGCATTTAATAAAGATATTAACCCAGCATATCAGCTGGTTAGATGGCCAGAGATTAACTGCAGTTAGAGTTATTTACTAATGTCCCTTCTTTGTCATTTAAGAAAGTAACAGACTGCAAACACTGGAATAGTTTTGACACTTTAAATCACTTTTCACAGTAAGGGCTGTGAAGCCACCAGCACTTTCAAATCCAGGCTCTTTTAACATTTTAAAATGCTTCAGTAACATTACACTGCCATGCACCGTCTGAAGTGATTTAATATTGCTGAAGTGTGTCAGGGGCTTTCTTTAATAAGCTCTTCAAATCTGTCTGTGTATTATAGAATATTCAAAGATAGCTTTTCAAAATCTGCTGAACTGATTTTGAAATACAAAATTCCCTGTTCCCCACTCTGTGGAATCTGAATAAGCACAGCATGGCAAAAAAAAAAAAAAAAAAAAAAAGGAGGAAAAAAAATCAAGCAAGGCACAAATTGAAGTTGCAGCGCTTGCTGAACACACCTGCTTGGTGTTGCAGACCTGAATAAACCAACAGCATCTCGCTGAAGCCTCTCAGCTGAGAACAGAGCAGGAAAGGACAAAGCAAATGAAGGCTGGTCAGGGAGGGAACAGCTCCCAGGGTGAGGTTTCCAGGAGCTCTCTGGCCGGGTGCGTGGACAGGGAGCCGCCTGTCCCCAGGCACAGCTGCTGGAGCAGCGCTGGGGGAACGCCCTCGCCCTCCTCACTCGCGCTTCAAATCCCCCCACGAGCGGGGAGAGAGAGGAGCTCTGAGCAGAACAGATGTCCCTCACAACCCCCATCTCCTTCCCCTCCCCCTGCCCGCAACCCAATTTAATAATATTTAGTTTTACAGCACAGTAGGGATGCATCAGCCTTTACAGCTCAATGGCACTTACTTAAAGCATCTCTCGAGTCACAGCTGGATTGACAGTTTATTTTTCGAGAATTTGGATTTATATTTACCCAAAGGTTAACTGCATAACTCTACAAGGAGCACTAACATGAGCCACTTTGCAAAACGGATATATTTATAATAGATCCACTTATTAAAAAATAAAAAAAAATACCAAATACCCCTGGGGTCCGTAGTTAAGCAAGTTTTAATGTCTTAGAAGGCCATTGTGGCTACAAAGCATCAGGAATGTCATCTCCTGTTGTCAGCTATTTCCAACAGGACAGCTGAAATAGTAGCATCTGAATGGCACTGAATATTTTAAAGTAACAACATATGACTGCTATCTCATCTGAAACTCTCCAGAAAAGCTATATCCCCTCGAGGCTATCCCACTGAGTAATATTTTTTAAAATAAATGCATGCCTGTTTTTGGACAGGTTCACATATTGATTTACTTTCAAACCTAATCAGGTCATACTCTCGCAGGCTCATAGATCCTTGAATAAAGTAATAGGTATCTTTGTAAAGGAGCACATAAACATCTGTCAGACACCAGCCATAGTTCAAACTGAATTTGCTACTGAGACAATTCCTCCAAAAGTATGGGTCTTTATGTAAGCCACATTAGTAAACTTCCATGCACTGTCCATATTTCAGCCGTTTATTACCCAGATGAGAATGGCAGTCAATCTGCTCCTCACTGCAACAGCTTTCATTGTCTCCACCAATCTAGGTCACCGTTGTTAAATACCACAGCCTCCTCCCAACTGTGGGAAGTACTGCAGCATGTGTTTTATCAATGAGGTGCTATTTGCTTTGATCACTTCTGCCACATTTCTCTCCCTGCTCTAAAGGCAAAATTTTGTTAGCTGCATTTCCAAAAAAAAAAAAAAAAAAAAAAAATCCATCATCTTACACATATCCATCCACTCTAACAATCTCCTTGTGTGCCTTGCTACTGCTCCAGCTATTGCAGTGTTATGTGCATGCCTCAGCTTTTCCTAAAGAGGATTCTGAGCTCTTCGTTTTAACAAAATACTGACATTTTCCGTGGCCTTATTAAGTGGCTACAGCAGGAACACAATCAGCGCATTCTGGAATTAACCGGCTCTTAATTCCAGGAGAAGTTCTTAAGCCTGTGTTCTCTATTACTCCTACGCCAGCACAAAACCTAAAGCCTTAGCAAAGAAATATTTCTGTAAATTCACTTTGCAGTTAGGATTAACAAAGGTTGGACCCTTTATGCACGGGGAAATTAGTCCCAAGCTCCACTCGCCTCCCCCACACGCCTGTGAAACAACAATTTCTGTCAAATCATTTGTCTTTTCAACCACGCTTCAGTGAGCTCTTGTAGGGGTTATTAGGAGACTTCCCTTGGCCCAAGTTATGAAGGAGGTCAGACAAGATGATCATAATACTTCCCCTCTGGCTTTCAAATACGTGAATTAATTAATTTTCTTTGGGACTTCAAAACTTAAGAAGTTCCCTCCCCTGAAAGCAGTTTCCATCTGCTTATATAAAGAAAAGCAGTCTTAGAAAGGATTTGCAACTAAGCCCTGGCATTCCCTAGGTATTTAACTTCTCCACAGCCACAAAGTGGGATTTGACAAGAGGATGGCACCTCCCAAACACTGGTTTGACAAAACAAAAGCTGTGCTCCCATCCTTAGCTCCCGCTTTTATGCCTCTGGAGTCCTGCAATTAATTTTTTCTCCTCCAAAGCTCCCAACATAATCATGTTGATGCCTGTGGTTTTACAAGTGTTAAGCAAAGCCCAAACATACTGAAAGGGTAAAGTGTAAGTGAAAATAGAAGTGAAGAGTGCTGTGATCCTGGAAAACTAAAACCAGTTCAAGTGTAAGGGTCTGAATCCTGGGAGAAAATGTTACTCACCCACTTCCCACCTGCCCTCAAAGCCTAACAGAGAACAGCAGTGGGACCACACACAAAGAGAGGATGGAAAACCCATCCTTGCCACCAGTGCTCTTTGTACCCTCCAGGGAGAAGGGCCAGGAAATCCTCGGGTGCTGCTCACACTGTTTTGTACTCATCAGCTCATTTCCCCAATGGTCAGGGCTGGCGAACATCAGAGGACTCATCTGTCACAGCAGGCACTGCACTAATTCCAACAGGAACCCAAGGGACTGATCCAAAACCCACTGATACACTGCAGCTAACAGGGCCTGCAAGTAAGGACCAGAAAAGGACAAAGCTGAGGTGAAAGAGAGATTGAGACACTGACAGAGAGGAGAAAATGAGAAGGAAACAAAAGCAAACAGGAGAGCTGCCGGTAACGCTCCATTACAGCAAATTCTGTCAAGTGTTTATCAGGACTGTGCACTGGAATTCTGGCTGCCCTGCCCAGCCTCTGTTGGATTGTTCGTGGGTCTGTCCCTCCCCTCTGTTTTGCCATTTCCCCCATAAGAGCAGAATGCACTGCTTCCAGTGACAAAGCCAAAGGAGTCTCTTTCATGGCGCTCCATGCGAGCACTGCCTTTTCCTGCCGTTTCTTTACTGGTATTTCTGCAGCCTGTAAAGGTGAAAGGAGTTTTACTGTTGACATGCACAAACTGAGATACTACACAAACATTTATTCCCCTACAAACCCTCCCCTGGAACCCAGCACCCTTCATCTCCCACTCACTCCCTAAATTAGACAGCTTTTAAAACTCACAGCTGCCTCCAGATCTCATATTTAGTTTTGTTTGCTCTAAAATCAGCATGTATTTCCCTCCATCCCTGATTTTCTATATATTGATAAAGGAACAGTTTTATGTCCTTTATGCAGTTTTCTGTACTATGTCGGTAGTGTCTTCCAGAACAACACTGCCAAATAACCCTTTTTAATTCATCCAATATCAGAAAAATACCTAGTACTCCAACCACAGCATTTAATTTCCCTTAGTATTTAAATGCTGTAGTTGACTGTATTCATAAAATACTTCTCTTATCTCCTGAAAACAAGAAGCTCTTTTTTAAACAAAATCCTACATGTAACTTAGGCTAATAACACATTTTATTAAGGTTATTGTGGTTTAAACTATGCTTCATTTTCTGTCTCTAGGACATCTTTCAGGCATGTTACCCAGTCTCTCAGATGGGGTAAACAGCACCACTGAAGCTGATTCACCACTGAAGAGCATCTTGGCAAAAAACTGACCTATACAACATTTCTAAAGTAAGATTTTTATTAGTATTCCAACGATGGCAGGAATAATTACTGAAATTCCTCCTGGAAATCACTCCATGTCGTGGTGAATACTGCACTCCACTCCACCAATTATTCACCAGAAGTGCTGTGAATTTTCTACTCACAGAAAATGCTGACCGGATTAAAAAGAAGCTTTTCAAAGGAATGAATTGATTTCATCAACATTTTTAATGGCAAATTACTAACATTTCATTTTAATATTCCAGTTTCTATTTTCTATTATACAGGGCAGCACTCATGCAACAAAGGCAAAATAGAAGACACGGACTTGCTTTAAAGGATTTTTGAAATATTGAAGGTATGGCATTTGAATTCAGGAAAAACTACATCTCCTCTGCCCATGGAATGCAGCTCCAGCCCAGAGAGCTGAAAACCAGGAACAAACCCAGTGTGCTGGGGTATAGATACAGCACTCATCATTCCTTTAAATGCACTTTCTCACTCAAAACTCCACTCAGAGTGCTTTTGTAAGCTTTAGCAGGGTATCACATCAAAAAGGAGCAGGCTTAAAAACTCCACATCATTCCTCTGATACCACATAGCAGATAACAGAGGAAATCATTCAGATAGGACTAGAGATTGCTCAGTGAATTACCTAATGCTTTTCCCACAGGAATTGTTCTACTCCAGGACTTCACTGCTCCCAGATTCCCACACTGCTGACCCTGGAGCAGAAAAGAGAAGGAATTTCTGATCATGCTGTGCCAGAGCAAACCAGAAACCAAAGTCACAACCACTCCAAGCACAGGCAGGCTGTGCCTGTGCCCCGAGCCCCGGCAGCAGAAACTGCCTCACCTCTACCCAAGTCAATAAAGTCACACCAGCACAAAATCAATGGCCTTGCATTTGACTCATATTGGCTAATTCCAATGATTTTAATGGAGCTGGAGTTACACCAATTTCATGCTGGTGTATCTGCATTAGTGTCAGAGAAGTTATGCCAGCATGACTGATGCAAACAAGAGCAGACAAACCAACCCCTCCATGGCTAAAATTCAGTGTCATTAACTCCAAAGCCACGAGAAAATGCAGATCTGTACGTTACCCAAGCAGGGCCTTTGGAATTTATTTTTGCAAAGCAGAAGAACAGCTCTTTTGTGATCCTCTCAGCACCAAAGAAACAGGGACTAAGAAGGCAAAGAGGACAAAGTACACAGTTGGGAACACAGTATTCTGTAATTAGAGCTGTTAAATGATTACTAAAGTGCAGTGGTGCAATCATCACACTGGAGGAAAGGGAGAAGCGTGCAGTCAGGAGCATCACCAGGGAGAAGGTAAAAGCAATGTCAGACACCACGTTTCATATTGGAATGCAAATTCCTCACAATCAGAATCTGTGTCTTCTAATTGGAAGAAAAGGTTATGGAATTAAACATCTCACATCCTGGACAGCTCAGCATGTTTTGAAGTGGCAAGTTGCAGGAATCTTGTTCAGCTCCTGTCCTTCACAGAAATATCTTGATTCAGCTCTGTTTCTTGTTCAATTTCAGGATCATTTTCTTAGTATTTCAAGTGAGACTGAACTGAAACTCACCTTCTCATTCCTTTTAAATAAAATAACAGCACTATAACTTAAGCTATACTTTGAAGTAAAGTTTGGAGTGATGCCTTACACTGACCTTCTTAAAGGATGTGAATTTTGCACCAACTGTTCCAGGTTCCTTTGAGATTGGTCCAGCCACAAGAGTTGACCTGTACATTGTGCCCTTCCATTCTCTGAAGCTTCCTGATACCACAGCAAAGCAAAGCAAACCCTCCAAAGGCCAACAATAACAAAAAGCCCCTTTGCCAGCATCTTTGTTCACTGTTATTTTTCAACACTCAGCCCTTGTTCCCTTGACTGTTAAGTATTGGGAGAACTGATCAAAGGAATTCACCTTGCTGGAAATGGACTTTTGCTTTATGACACCAAACTCAACCACCTGACTCCTACCAAAGTTCATTGTCTAGCACAGCAAAGGGAAAAAGCAAGAAGCTTCAGGGACTGTATGAATTCACACAATCGGGCAATAATCACTTTTACATTTGTGTTCACAACTGACAAATATCAGTATTTTGAACTGCCAAGTGAGCTAAGTGTGGCTTTCCAGCACCTGAAGGGAACCCACAAGGAAGACTTTTCACAAGGACATTTAGTGACAGGACACGGGGGAACAGCTTCAAACTGACAGAGAGTAGGTTTAGAGCAGAGATTAGGAAGAAATTCTCTCCTGAGGGGGTGGTGAGGCCCTGGCTCAGGTTCCCAGAGAAGGGGGGGCTGCTCCACCCCTGGAAGTGCCCCAGACCAGGCTGGACAGGGCTTGGAGCAGCCTGGGACAGTGAGAGGTGTCCCTGCCCATGGCAGAGGGGTTAAAACTCAATGAGCTTTAACATCCCTTCCAAACCAGGGCATTCTGTGATTCTCCGATGAGTTTTAGCTGCAGAATTACTTTTGACCATTCTAATTGAATAGTTCAGTCTTCAAACCACTCCTGAATGCAATCCCTCAGGATTGCTGGGATGAACAGCAGGCAGGCTCCTCCATGATACCAAACAGAAGTATTTGAGGACAGCTGCTAGATTTTCCTGGAGAAATTTCAAATAAATACTTTTCTTGGAATCACTTATCTATTCTCATCTCATTTTTATCTGGTTAGGTTACACACCGCTCCACAAATGCCTCTGCTTTCTATCACTAGGAGTATTAACATTTGTTAAAGAAAGGAAGCATCTTCCCTAAAAAATTTCCAGGCATTTTGTGGTTAGAGATAAGCTCAGCAGCATTTCTGAATAATAACAGACAGTGCTCTTCCCACAACTGGAAAACATACTAAAAGCAAAAGCAAAGCCACACAACTGTCTAACCCTTTGAACTGTGTGGGCCAGGTGTTGTGTTTGCTGTATCATAATTCCATGCAGAGAGACATCCATACAGGGTCCCCACTGTGGCATAACCAGGTGTAAATGAGCACCTCACACCCTAACAGGATGAAAGCCCAGCTGATCAGGTTAGGGACTGCAAAAGGAATCACTTCCAGGAAAAGGAGCCACCAAACCACTGCCAGGCTAACATACCAGGGAAAAATAAAAAAAAAAGGATTTGATTATTCAGATGGGGAACTCTTAAGCAGTTAAATGAGTACAAGGATCTGCATGAGTGGTAGCACATCAGAAAATAATGCTTATTTTCGAAATATTTAAAAAAATCACCAAGCAGCATGCGGTGAGGAACCATTCACCTTCCACTGTCATGCTACAGTTTATTCTCTCTTGGAAGCAATTACAGGACAAATGCCAAGCTACAGAAGGTATTTTTCCAGCAGCAGCATCTGGCTTCTTGGCAGACTCCTCAGGCAATTTTATTGGAAGCTTTAGAGACGCTGTTGGGTCAGTCCTGGTTATATTGCTTCAGAACTGCCTGGCAGATTCCTCTTCCTAGATGTCATAATCCTTCTGATTTACCTTGAAGGAATTAGCACACTTTTATCCATTTCAAGAACAGTTGACCTGCAAGGCATTTCGGGGCTGCCTACAGAGACACAGTAACAGTCACTGGTGTAAATCTGTGTGCCTTTGAACCAGCAGAATTTCAGCACCCCGTGCCTGATGTTTCATCAAGGAAACAAGGAAGCCATGCAAACATTCTGTGTGTGTGTGTTTTACAGTAAATCGAGTGCATTCTTTATGATTGAAGGAAAAAAACACAAGATGCATGGAAGATTAACTAGTTAAAAAAAATAAAAAGAGGTAGGAATCTGCTCCTTCCAGCTCTTTCATAAAGGGCAGGAGGGAAGACAGGAGATGTCCTCTGATCCCCCCACAGCCATCCCTTCCCCCTCACCAGCCCCAGCTAAGATCTGCATTATTCTGCAGCTGTGATCATGATTAATCCCCATCCAGAAGGATGAAAGACAGGATGCTGGTTCTGCCCGCCCTCTCTGCCTACCAACAAAATCAAGTCCACAACAGAAAGGCTTTCTGTCAGTTTGGGGCTGTCCTCTGGAATTCACACAGAGAAAAGGGACAGGATGCTGTACAAAGTGAATTTATAGTCCATAACACAGGTGGGACCTTCCTACTCATAAAGACTTTTGTGCAATCATTTACATGAAATATACTATATTTAAAAAATGCAGATGTGCTCATTAATACTGCTTGTTTTTTTAAGGGATTCCCAGATGTGGTTGGATGATTTTTTTTTTTTTCTTTCAGAGAGGTTTCAGAAGCTCCAGCAAAACCCTGTACCAGGTTATTTTCTAGCAAAAAGAGTCCTAATGCCCAAAGGTAAATACTAAAGGAGCAAGTAATGTACTCTATAATTTAATAAAGGAATACAGATCTTGGATTTTCAGTAACAGGAGTATTCACTGAGCAGCCTAAGAGCAGACTGACAGCACTAAGGAAGATACACATATCCAGGTCAAACAAAAAGCCAAACAGAGCTCTGTCATCAGCCCAGTGCAAACAAATCCAACCAGACACAGACCTCAGACTTGGCTAATGTGAATTGACTAACAGAATTCCATTTTAGGTGCCAGGGAAAAACATGTTCTGATTGCAAGCCAGCACTGCTCACAAGTTCTTAGTGTAGGTATCAGTAGGGCCAGGTGAACCATGAACAAATCTGAATTCTATCCATATCAAAGATTTGTCCTGTCCAGAAATTACCTTCCCAGATTTAAACCAAGCAGTCACTCTCATTACTGCCTACAGCTTTTGGACATCCCTATTCATTAATTAAAATTTCTGCAGAATCACAGTACTCATCGACCAGGCAGCCTTTAAAACGTTGTGCTGTGGCACACACTGAAAAAATCAATTATTTAGGCTCCAGTACATGAACAGAAGTTACTGGCACAGTAGAAACCAAGCCATATTTTAAGGGAGTTGTAGCACAGATTCCCTTGTTTACCAGCTGGTTCCTCTGAAGTGCCGAGCAGTCTCCATGATCAGGTGAACATTTGGATACACAGTAAAAAACTGAATTTCCAGCGATGCCCCAGATTTCACTGACTACACAAAAGAGATGAAAGCTGCACACAGAGGCAAACAGAAGGTTTCCTGGATGCAGCAAAGATCTAAAATATTTTTATGAATTGCCTTTGATTCTACAGTCCCAACAAGGCCTGTAAACTGAGAGAGTGAACAGGAATAACCATCAAATGGGGACACTTCAGTACAGCCAAGAAAATCAATTAAAAATAGAAGTAAAATGTTGCTCTGCCTTGTACACTGCTCTCCTGAAACACCTGGCACACTTAAAGCAATGTACATTACATTCAAGGCTAATATAGGCTGATGTGAATAAAGCCCTTGCTGTAATGAGAAACAGTTGTTTTGCCAGGAGAGTTTAAAGCCAAAAGGTGAAGAATTCCAAATCCAATTAAAACGAGAGGGAATTCAGGAATGCAGAATTTAATTACTCCACTTGGAAGGCGGCCAGGACCATGGGTTAAGCACCCATGGCCTTGTGAAAGGGCCAGGGGAACTCAAAGGAATTCCAGCAGTCAGGCCCCCAGCTCCTTTCTCCTTTGAGCAGGGCACCCTTGGCAGCCCCAGGGAAGAACCAGCTCCTGGATTCCAGCATTTCCAGCAGCTCCTGCCTCCCAAAGCCCTTGCCCAGCTTGTGATACCAGGCAGGCTCTCAGTGCATGGTGGGGCTGCAGATGATGCCCAACTAAAGCCATTCAGATAAATGCACGTTCAATGAAGTTATTGCCTATGCAACACTTGAACATTTTGGTTTGGGCTTATTTTCAGATCAACAGACTAAATGGCAGGCAGTAATAATATTAATTTTGGAAGAAGCGTGATGTTTGTGTTACCCACTCAAGTTAATTAATGAAAATAATGACAGAGTTACAAAATCAGGGATGATTAAGAACTTGAAGACCATCCGACCCATTCCTGTGCCAAGGAGGATTTGTTCTTAGCAGCACATTAACTCTGTTCGGCAGCAAACCTTCCCAAATCACAGGAGTCCCATCAGAGGTGTTCCCACTTTCAGGCTGATTCAGAGGAAGAAGTAAAACCCGGGAAGAGAAATCCCAGCAACTCCCCATCATTATTGGGAGTTAACCGCTCAGAGATTATCTGGAGCAATTACTCTCATCCCTTCCTGCACGCACATTCCAAATGCCTGTAATCCTCACTCTGTCAGTGCTAAAGCAATCCATCCCCTTCAGGTAAGATCTAATGGTAAAATCACATTCCACTGGGTTTATATCCCACACTATCACAGTCTCCATTATTAAATACTGCTTATTAGTTTGTACTTACAAAGTCAGGGAGGTGTGATTTTATTGCTTGCAAATCATCCTTACGTGAGTCTTACGCTGTACTTACACTTCACTCTGCTCTTTCAGATAAGCTTTGTGCTTTCTGCATATTTAAACAGTAACTCTAATTATCCCTACTTGATTGCCCTCCTCTTGCAAAGCCTTTCCACAGGATCATCTGCAATGAATTCTTCATCCTATTTAGATTTTAAGAAGCCTAAGATACATTATATTATTTAATTTTAATAAGAGCATAGATATGTTTCTTTTAAAAAAAAATATGCATAATGGGTTTCTTCCTCAGATATATTTTTATCAAAACCACAACAAGAATAGCAGAATAATGATTCATATTACACTGGGCATAGTAACATGACAAAAGAGTGCCTAGCAATAAAGTCAATTAAAAATTAAAAAACAAAAATCAACCAATCAACAAGAGACTGACACGGTATCACATTGGCAAAGAAAAGTTCACTTAATTTTCTAAAAAGATTGCCTCTTTTGCAAATAATGCTTAGAAGAATTTTCTAGATTTATTTTAAATCACAGTTGTGAAAACACTTTATACTTGGAACCCACAGGTACACAGAAGCTACAGTCACCCACACAGGAGCTGAAATTAAAGGTACTTAGTCCCTTAGCTCAGGTAGTCCAACCAAGGAAATGCACATTACAGTAGCCCAAAACATGCCAATAAAATCTGAGTTAAACCTAGTACTTTTGACAAGAAATATATCAGTCTTTCTGACTATTTTAAGAGAGATTTGGTTACTGATGATGTTTGGTTTAATTATAGGGATGTCTGGTAACCACAATGTGTTAAAGATGAGTGATATTTCCCTTTATGAGTTTAGGGTTTAGCTCCTTGTACCTTTACCAGAGCGAAGTGCCAGGGCTGACATCTTGCATGAAACACACAGCAGCAATGGCACACAGAGCTCAGCCTCCAGGACCTTGTCCTGCTGCCCCAAGGCGTGAGATCATCCCTCCTCCTCCTCCTCCTCCTCCTCCTGCTGCTGCCCTGCTCAGCCAGCGATGACCACAGACAGTGGCTGCCTTCAGCTCACAGCCCTGACCCTGATCCTCCAGCAGGGCCTGAAGGTGTCACGAGAAAAGAGAAGTTACTCTGTGACTGCACACACAACTTTTCATTCCACCTGGACAATGATAAATTCAGCCTCTCTACAGATGTGCTTGGCTCTGGAACAGTCATTTACTTCTTTTTTTCTTTGTGTGTGAGTATTCCATGCAGGCAGCAGCACAGGTGTACAACAACCACACAGCAGCACCTTCCAGAATTCAGCTCCAAAGCTGCATTCCCTCAGCACCTACTCCTGCAAAAGTGACATCAGCAATATGGGATTTGGGTCTGGCAGCAGGGATTCACTTTCAAACATGACTTGGGAAAAACAGGGTAGGGAAGAAAAGCTGGATATTCAATTCTAACTGTGACTTTCAGGTCTCTGTGACACTCTTTCAGGTGTCAGAAAGAGCTTGGAAAGACAAAACACAGCCCTGAGCTGGGAATGCTCAGAGCATTCACTACTTCATTAAATACTACATTACTGAGCACTGTTTTATTAAATAAAACCAACCAACCACACAGAGACTTCATGGTGCATCTTTAAACCAAAGATTTCCTTTGGGAAATAATCCTAATTCCATGCAGAGGGACATCCATACAGGATCCCCACTGTGATGTAACCTCTGTGATGACGACCTCACACCCTAGGCAAGATAAAAGCCCAGCTGATCAAAGTTAGGGTCTCTGCAAAAGGAATCACTTCCAGAAAAAGGAACCACCAAACCACTGCCAGGCTAACATATCAGGGAAAAGGGAAAAAAAAAAAGGCTTTCATTATTCAGATGGGGAACTCTTAAGCAGTTAAATGAGTACAAGGATCTGCATGAGTGGTAAGACATCAGAAAATAATGGGAAATGTGACATTCAACAAGAAAAAAAGTCTTCCTCTCATCTCCTCTGGTCCTTCCCATGAATTACATCCCACTGGGGATGTGACACCGCCTCTGGAACACAACAAATACCAGGCTCAGCCCTGAGCCAGCTGATTTCAGGTGCATTCCCCATAAGGAGGCCCAGCTCAAGGGCTTGTTCTGTCCAAGATGATGACAGAGAGGTTGAAGATAAAGTTACACTGATAACTGATGTTGAACACCTCAAGGCAAATACTTCATATTGTAATAGCCATTAAAATGTTGGCGTTTTTCACCAAACAGGCATTCTTATCAGGACTGAAGTCAGGAAGGACAACCAGGTTATCAGCAATCACAGGTGAGGAAACTCAGCCTTCAGCAGCACAGTAACCTTCCAGCACTCTATTCAATAACATTCAGAATATTACTGGAAGAATAATTCTGCCTGAAGCTGAGTAAATAAGTCCCTGATTTTTTATATGAAGTAATTTGATTCTATTTTTAACCATTAAAGAACATTTGGATTAACAGATTGAAAAAAATTCATTCACAGCTTTAAATATACATATATATGACTGTTACAAACTCTCTCCCCTGCTGCCCATAAAACTAACAAAATCAAGGCAGAAATTACATTTACATAGGCCTGAAAATATTTTAAAATCATCATTAACATGTGTGTGATTTCATATTATTTTACTTATGGGCCCAAAGTTGTATCCTGAATGCCATTTCTATAGAAATTGAATGCCAAATATTACCAAGTTGCAATTTTATTGTCTATGTAAAAATACCCTGGCAGCATTCAGGCAAATTAAATTTAAAATTAAACTTCAAGCCTTTGCATGCCACCATAATATTTCAGGCAACAATTTCAAGAAAGGGAAAGCAGAAAACAGACTGTGCATATAGTATAGTTCTAAATAGATTTCTCATGTCAAATGGCACAGTTTTTCCTTTTTTCCATTAAAGAGTTATTTCAAATCTTCTGCTGAATACATTTACATGCCTAATGAAACCTCCTCAGTGATTTTTCTTGAATTACTCTATATGCTTTAACACTGCATACACTAATAGTGTACACATACATACAAATGCACACATAAATGCATGCACTCATGCACACAATATTCATGCAAAAAAAAATTAATGGAATTTTTTGACTGGATGCTACCCCCTGTAAATATGTTAAATGTGAACAGTGCTCATGGCTGGGCTCATTAACTAAAAATGCTGCTGTTGTCTGCACAATTCATGTTGCTCATGTGAGAAGGGATGACATGTAAAATGCTAATTTACAGATTCAGTTCTTTTCAATTTACCATCAGGGCTCTCTCTCCATGAGGAAAATCAGGGGTCACTCACAATTCTCAGGGAATAACTTGGGCTAAGACCTCACTCAGCACCTGGAGATAAAACTCTGCAGGGATTCTTCTCCAAGAAAAAGTGGAGAGAAAAGAAAAAAGGAATGTTCTGAATGAGCTCCAAACACATTTTCTGACATGTTCTAGTGGAAAAAATAATATCCCAAAAGCCACAGTCTGCTGACTGGCAAACATCCCATCTTCCAAGGGAAGTCATTACATTTTAGATTAGCAGCTGATGTTGTAGGTAACTCTTCTCACCACTTCAGCTGTTCATCATCTACTTCTGCTCCAGTCTTTTTCCTAAACTCCCTGGCTCCTGAGCACCTGCAGTCAGCTCACATCCCATCTGGAAGTCACTCTGAGCACACAGAACCAAGCATGGAACTTCACCTTATCCACAAGCTGGGACCCCACGTCCCCATTACAGGTCGATGCAGCATTTGATGAACAGATACAATTAAGAGATGACCTTCAAATCCCCATTATTCCCCCAACCCAGAACAGCAGCAGTGCCTCCATTCCCTGAAACATTCCAAGATTTCACTCCACCACAGCTGTACCAGCTGCCTCCTCTACAAATCCTTTGACACCCAACTACTCCAGAGGCCACAAATGCTAACTTGCTGCTTAACAATTAACAAATACTCAAATAATTTATGTATTTACACTTCCTGAGCAGCTTCATCAGTGGTTTTGTCTCCTTTTCCTGGATGCTCCCCTGTGCTGTATTTAACTTTCACAGGGTCTCACCACCTCCCTGCCCCTTGGTGTACAATCTATTTTGGTTTCAAAGACCTCTTCTCTACAGGGCAAGTTTTCAGCAGGACTTCCACGCCTTTAAATTCTTTCCTGTAACCTCTGTGTTAGTTTATCAGAGCAGTCATTAAGGCTGAGCACTCGGAGGCTGATGGGTTTATCTAGGCTAGCCCAACTCCAGCTAATTGCATTCAATTTGACATTCTCCAAGCACTGACAGTCCTCATTCAAGCCGAGTGTGAAAGTTTTTAAATTAGCTTTCACAGTTTGATTCACAGACAGCAAATGCAAAATGGCACAGGATTAATTTTTTTTTTTCCTCCAACAACACAGTGTAACAAAATAGCCCAAAGGCTATTTTACTTCATTTGCTTTAACTATTAGGGAAGATTCACAGCACAATGTTCCAACAGAGACAAAAGCTCCAGAGGACTTTCAAAGCTCAGTATTGCCCCCATTAATTAAAGTACCATACGTTTGTACAGCCTTTCCACTTTGTCACTGGATGTTAAAATGAAGTCTAGGCCATTTCAGACAAGCCACAGCCATTACTGCTTAAAACATGAACATAACAATACATTCTTTTCAATTTTATTACAGATCACATTTTTAATACCTAATAAAGTATGGCACTGGACTTAAAATGGGCAATAGGGAAACCCATATTTTCTTGGGGAAGTAAAATCCTGACTTCCCATGTAATCTGACAATGTGCCTTTTGATCAGTCTGCCTTCATTTGGCAGACACAAGTTAAAAAGAAAACCAGAATACTGAATTACCTATTGCAAAAGTGATTTGGTCACTCCCACCTAAGAGTGGCAGAGCAAGATGGAAATTCAGCTTTCTTGGCACTCTTTATTATTGGGTGTGTTTGAGCAGCTCCATCCACAAACTGAAAGATTCATTATAGGCACACCATCATAAAATACTCTAGACTCAGTATTTAGGAGAAAAATATTTCTCCAGTCTCAGAGGAAAACTAAAATCTCCACTAATAGTTTAGTTTATCTCACCAAAGTACATATCACATTATTCTACCTAACGTCCAAAACTCATAAACAATCTTTAATTCAAGTTAGTTCTAGTACTCTAATAACTAATAATTCCAATATAATCCAATAACTGTACCAACTGCAACTCACATTACAGATGGGGAACTACCTTAAGATATGGAAATTATTTATAGTGAAATTTAAAAGCAAACATTTGCATGCACAGATAGATTCCAGCTTCATCTTCCACATTCCAGGTATTTACAGCCAAGGATACATAGATCACATCTGACAAACTGTAAAGTCAAAGGCCCATCTGTAAATGCCAAAATGTTAGTCATTGTGGTGGATGGAGTTTAGGTACCTCTTGCCAGGATTCAGAGTAGTGATCTCAAATATCAACCCAGTTTGATGAGTATTTTCTATTAAGAAGTTACTTACTTGAATTATAGTGATTGCATATATAGTAAATAGTATATTTATTACACAGAACTGAAAAATATAATATTTTTAAAAATAAAACTACATTTCTCATGCCTTTAGACCATTAGATCTTGTGTATAACTACAGACAATATAAATCCTTCCATGATAATGAAGCTTTACACACTTTAAAATAAAACACAGCCCATCATAAATGGAACTTCTTCGATGGCAAGTACAACTCAAATGCTCCCTGAATTAACCTCCAAATCTTATCAAGCTTCATCAACTCAGAGGGCACATAACCACAGGTTATTGGAGAGCTAAACTTGTCAGAAACTGCATAAAAAGAGACAATCAATTTGTCACTGGAAGCAATTAATACATTCCTCAGGTCACTTCATGCCAGGTGCTAACAGATCTCAGAACACACTGACACGACACTCCAATGTTTGCCAATATTTCTGCTTAAGAAACTTTGAATTCTACCCAACTGTAAAAATGCCACAGTACAACTGATCAGTGCTGATCAAGGAAGTCTCACAGAATATTCTCATTAAAAAAAAAAAAAAAAACAAAATAAGATTGGGAAAAATTCTGGTTTTGGTAGAAGTGAATTTTCAATGGATTACTGGCAATTCCAGAGCAGGGACAGAGCATTCTCAAGCATCTACTAAATAAAGTTTTTCCCTCCATCACAGACACTGGCATTAGCTGGAGGCAAAGACATCAAATTTCAGCATGATCTTGGCTATTCTTTGAAAAGATTTTAGTGGATAAAAACAATTCCTGATAATAAAGAATAAGGGCTAAAGCAACTTGTATGAAAGCCATTACGAAGTGCACTAAAGGCAGCAAGCACAATACACTGTGCATTTCCTGATACACCTCACCTGTTTTTGACAGTTTTATACTTATTATACTAATTTTATATTTGGATCCTTAAGCTCTTCAGACATTTTGGTTTTTCTTTCCTCTGGGCACAGTAAGACAGGGACCTGATAGGCACCAGCAGAGACCTTCTTCTGACAAGTTTTTCTGCAGAAAAAGAAATGGATATGTGCATTCAGATCTATCTTCAGACAGCCAAAATGGCTTCTAGAATTTTTACTTTATAGTAAGTGAACTTAAACTGCAATCCACATATATAATACTGTCTTGAGTTCCACAACCACTCTCCCAAATAATTATAGTAATTATAATTTCCCTCGGATAATAAGGGAAAAAAATCTAGAACCATCAAGTGTGTTTAACAGAGAAAACACTGTTGAAGATGAGAAAGATCAGATATGAGGAGATGCTATAGACCAGCTGTTCCCAGAGTGCCTGAAATTAACAGCTGGCAGACAATTGTTGGGGGTTCCCACACAACATGTCAACCTAGAACATTCCCATGTACAAGCTTATAGTGCTAATGACAAACAAAACATCTCCTTTTAAAGGTATTTTGTTTGTTTCAAAATAACATGACACTGACACTTAGGATTTTTTTTCCCCTGCTGAACTCCTGCTCTGAAAAAAGTACAGCCCACATCCTTTCTGAGGCTGTTTTTCTCCATTTCCAATGGGAAAGCTCAGTTTTGGCCTCACTGGGACACAGTTCCTTGAAATAATGGAGTTTACTGCTGTGGATGGGCAGTAATTTATCTTCTTACTTTGGCAGGAGTAGATTTCACTAAAGTCTATCAGGGGCTGGTTTTAGCCTGAAATTGCCTAAAAATGCTTCAGTAATCAGTTTATTAACAAACAATATGCTTTACATTTAACTGTCCCAGTGACAAATAAAGTCATTGCTCAAGTGGCAAACACTCAAAATGAACAAACATGCTGAGTTTCAGAAATGTTTGGTTTTCTTAGAAGGTAGTATCAAGCTACTTCTGTTTTCTCACTAAGTTCAGTGCCTTTTTATTTTGATGGCTCTGAAAGAATCACCAGGCAGAAACCCTTCAGCTCTGCTTTGAGTTACTCCTACTTCCAAGACAACCAGCACAAAACTAGCACAAATCCAAGAAGTGCAATTTCCATAGGATGTCACACTTGCATGAGTAGCTGTTAATGCCAGCTGCAGCAGCCAGAATATGAATTTTCCCACTGCTAAAATTTTGGAAAGCAAAACATAAAAGTGAAGGCAGCTTTATCATTACCTGCCTGTTCTCATTTCAGGAAGCTGGTTCCCCTTACCTTCTTTAAGTATCTACTAACAATTTTTTTCATTGCAGTTCATCTTGAAAATTAATCATCATAAATTTAAAACTGTTTTCTTGCACATCTGTCAGGTTGGGAGTGCTATTTCATTTATTACAAGACCACATGACGCATCAGAGCTCAGTATTTGAACATGACATATTTTCACTTTGTTGTGATACCACATTCGAAAATTGTTCCTATCAATCTTTCACTGGAGCCAAAACTTAACTGTCTTGTTCACTGAAACATTAAATGCCAAGTCACACAGATGAATAAAAGCATTTGCAAGATGCAAACATTTGCAAAAGTTTCCTGTTGAAGGGGTCTGGAGAAGAGAATCCACCAAAGTGAGCGGAGCCTAGTCAGTATCAAAATAATGATCATTTGTAATCAGCTTGGCCATCAGATCTCACTGAAACTTAGATGATTTCATTAATCATCTAAGTTTCATTACTCATCTAAGGCTGAACTTCAAGTAGAATTTTGGAAGTGTTTACAGCCCTGATTTCCAAACAGTTGTGCACCTGCCAGGCTCAGCTCATGCACTGCTCCACAGCCGAGGAGCCAAACCCCAAGCAAACAGGCCAGGTACTTACAGTCCCCATAATGCATCATTTTCCCTCTAAACAGTGGCAGCAAACAGGCACCTCCAACACTGTACTACTTTCTTCTCTCATTCATGCCGATGTCACACCCAGGTTCTTTGGCTCTGGAAGAGAAGCATTTCCCAGGTTCTGAGGACAGAGGTACCCTGGCCAATCCATCATGCTTCGTGTGCTAATGATAGACTCATGCAGACGAGGCAGCAGGAGCAGTCAGAGGCAGCAGGCATGAAAAGGAGTGAATCAACTGTCAGGGGTTGTGATCTGAAGGACTGCAAGGCTGTGATTAGAATTTTCAATCAGGACTTCCACAATCCATCACGCTACAAGGGAAAGGGAGGGGGACACGCGGATTTCTTCATCAGCCCTTCCTGCTATGGGCAAAGCGAGTTCTGAGGCATTAAAAAAAGGGAATCTGAAAGTCTTATGCTCATAAGCAGGTGCTCTTCAGGGAGTGGAGAGTAAAGGATTTTCTGCAACTGCACAGCTACTATTTTTTGTCTGCACACTCAAGATTATGTGCAGCACAGCCTTTGAGATTATGAGAATACAACACAGCGCTTCCTCTCTCTCCTCTTACAGGTGCACTCACAGCTACGTGAGCAAAAAGTAACCCTGGAAACCTTTGTGTGTTGTCTTTGGGGATGTGAAAAGGAATAAAAACCTCCAGGAATCCTTCATCAGAATTTGCTAACACGCTTGGTGAAACTTTAGAAAACAAAAAAGCAGAGCTCTTCCTCTTTACAAGGAAAGGATTCTCATAAACTGTACAAAATCACCTGCAGCACTTGCCAGGAGGCATTCAGTCACATCCTCCAAATGTAAAAGGGACCAGCAAATTTACCGATGCACAAGATCACAGTACCAACCATGTGGGCTAACCTTGTTTTCCTTGTGGTATTTGTTTGCCTTGGTTAAAAAGAAAACCAGAATATTGAATTACCTGTTGCAAAAGCCATTTCTGTGAAATGGCTTTCAATATTTAGGTTATTTCACTGCTGCCTCTGACTCAGTGAAAAATTCAATTCCACAACTCAACAGGACTTGGAGCTGGGCTAGTCCTGCAGCCTACTTTCTGAAACCATGGGAAACTCAAAAAAGCTCTGCAAGTACCTTGCTGCTTCTTTCCTCTCCTTCCTCACCCATGAAATGCAGCTGTCCTCATTCTCCAGACAAGAATTTTGCAAAACTCATTCCCAAAGGGCATTTGCTGCCTCAGAGAACCTGCCTCTAAAAAAATGGCAGCCCATCAATCAGGAACTGAGTGCTGGAGGCTCAAAGGAAGTGTCCCAAGGTCTGTACTGATGTCACTACAGTTTTTGACTCAAAATCTAGATGCAAGTGACAAGCCAGGCAGACTAGACATTTATTGAAATATATGAATGAAGCATTATTTTAAAAGGCAATTTTCATGTTAAACGATGAATAATGAGCAGTAAAGGCAGATCTTATTTACATAATTAATGTTTCAGTTATTGATATTCCTTCAGAGGGGCACTAGACATTTTTCTCCAAGTTAATTAATTAATAAAGCAACTCCTTTTATGTAGGTAATTGCAATCACTTCAATACTCAAAGGCATGTAAAATATCTGGCTTTTTTTCTTTAATGTTGCAACCTGAGTGACACAATGATCATTTGCATAAATATAAACACTGAATGGGTGCATTAAACTCATGACTAGAAATAAAACCTTTGAAACTAATAGGAAAGAAATACATTAATTAGGCACAAACAAGGCAATTTGTGCAAGACTACCTTTTGTCCTTGCATCACATCATATTTTCCCTAACACAAATCTCAGCTTCAAGACATTGAACTGCTCATGGTGCAAACCTGTCCTCACTTTTAGCTGAAGACTGCTCTGAGGAGACAGAATAATTTGGGAAAAAACAGACTTTATGGAGAAACAAAGAGAAACTAGAAAGCTTTAAATGTTCAACATTTCACAGGCAACAGAAATTAAGAAATGCATTACCAGATCCTGCAAACAGGAGCCTGATGCTGCAAAAAATCTGTTACAGAAAGTCTAAGTGCCCATGTAAGTCCCACTCTAGTCAGGTGAGAGCATTACTTTGCTCAGTAGCCAAAGTTTATTTGCTCTTAGTTTATTTGCTCTTATCTTGCATCAGATCAGGCCTCAAAGGATCAGGGGATGCATTGCTTGAGGAAGGTGGGACAGCTGGAAGGTTGTGATTTTATCACACATAATATTCTTAAACCACTAATAACCTGTGCTCATCCCATTTCTATCTGTATCACCACACACTGCTGCCAAAAAAGGGGCAGGTCCAAATGTCCTCCCAAACCAAAATGTCTCTGGGCTACAGAGACTCCTCCAAAGCCAATTATTTGTTGTTAAAATTTCATCTTGAATATGTCATTTGTTGTGTGATTTAATGAATGAGAGAGAAAAGAGTAAAAGATGCTGATATTTGAGCAGTGACACCACTGACTAGCTCAGAACCAGAGTCACATCATTCTGCTATTTCCCAATCAGAAAACTGCAAATGTCTCCACTATCAAGCATTCTGAAACATAATTTGGGATTTTTTTTTCCTGTTTGATACGGTGCCTAACACCATGGGGGGAAATGAAGGCAAGGAGGGCTCCAGTCCACCTCCACAGTTCTGGGGAATGGGATAGCAATAGAGATAATAAATGTTATTACTTGTATTACCCACTCATCTGAACCATATCAGCTGCTAAAACCTTGCAAATATTCCTGACACCATCAAGAACCATTTCAAACCTGTTTTCAGACTCTAAATCTCATATCTGATCTCCATCCAAGAGATTATAACAAAATGTGAAATAACCTAAATATTGAAAGCCATTTCACAGAAAGTGGAAATGGATACTGCAGGGAAAAACACATTCCAGGCTTGCAAATTCCCTCTTTCATGTAATCCTTCCCCATATGCTTCCAGGGAACTATTTGATATCTCTCTCTCTTAGTGTTTTTAACCACTGCAGATCTTTTCAGAGCCAGTGGTTGGTTGTGTTTTCAACTGGTGGTTCCCATTCCAACCGTGCAGGAGTCAGGAATGCAGCACTGAGCAGGTTACGAATAAACCACTCAGGTTTTCTTTTCTGTGTTTCTCAGTAATTGCTCACAGCCACAGAGCACAACAGAGTTCTGCTCCTTCAGGGCTCCACTTCCAAGTGCTGCAAACAGAGGCACTACAGCATTAATAGCAAATTTAAGTGTTCCTCACAAGGCAAGAGTCTCCTGGACAGCCTCCTTGCAGGTATCCAGGAGCTAAAGAGCTGCTCTTAGTGCAAATCTGTGCCTTTTGGCCAAAATCACACTGTCCTAAACACAAAGAAGCGACAATGGACACATCCAAGACAAGATAGAAATGAAATTCCACATTAACAAAGCTCCATTAAATCAACTTAGCAATTCCATCTCCACAGATAACAATCTGGCTTACAGTGCTGGGCTAAATAATGCAGTTGAACACATTAAGAATAAATCTGTATTCAGGCTGAATGGACTGTTAGCTCAGGAATAAAAGACAGGAGGGAAAAGAAATGCTGAAGTAGCTATATTCTGCCCACAGCACATTTTCTCTTCTCCTTCATCTTCCAAAACTATCATGCTCATACATCTATCAACATATCATACACTCTCCCTGTGAAAGAGACAAAACAGGCCTCAAAATCTGTGTCTTAATGGGCACCATCAAAAGAAATATCAATTCATCTGGATGCATAAACCACCCAGAAGTCAGTGTAATCAAAAAGTGGGGCTTCTTCTCTGCCATCCAGTCTCTGCAATAGCAAGGGCTGCTTTTATATTTGATTATTTTATCCTGCAGATACCTTCACTTCCCCTGAGTGCATTTAGCAGCAAACCCAGAGATTCCTGCTCTGACCAAGAGGCAAGTTCCCCTCTGTCCCCCTGCAGTCAGAGTTCCAGTTTTTCATGAGACAGTAAAAACTTTCTCTATTGTCAGCACTAAAAGCTTCTCCTAAAGTAGTTCTTTCTCTGTGTAGCCACATTTTTTCATCAAATTTTAGTGCATGCATTTTATGAAAGTGTCTGACAACGTCAGGATTTAGGTTAGAAAAAGAAAATGAAATGTAGGCTAGGCTACAGGGGGCTTTCTAGGGAATACCCCACTAAAGCAGTCTCCTGAGAGCCAAGGTATCTTCCTTGCTACAAAAGCAAGAATTGTTGAGAACAGATTTTCAGTGGGCTCTGGAGGTTTAAAATCTTAGAAAGACCTAATTTCTTTCAAAACTATCTGCTGGTTTCCTCTGGATTTTATATCTGTATGGGTTCAGATGGAATAGAGAAGGAATTATACAGCATTATCAAAAAACTTAAGTTGAATTTTCTATCTCCTGTAAACATCATCTAATGCTGCCAGGCTTGCTATAGAATATTTATTGTTTTGACTATCTAAAAAGAATTATTTTTTCCTAAAACCAGCACTTTAAGGAGGACATAAAATTACATTATTTCTATTGCCTCAAAGTAGGCAATGAAAACTTTAATGTATCTGTTCCTATCTCAGGCATACCTATGAATATTTTTAAAGCACAGATATAACATTCCACCAATGTTTTTACTACTATTTTTGCTCAAGTTAAATTATATTTCTAACTCCAAAAGTGATCCATTTGCACAGATTTTTACGCCACCTGCCCTATTCCAATTCTTTGGGTCCAGAATGCAGAATGCAATGCCAGAATCCTGAATACAGTTACTTCACAAATATGTATAGCAACTTGAAAATAAAGAATTCCTAACACCCTGCCTTTTAATGCTTCATATCCCTTCTTTTGTGAGGAAAACCCTGTAAGTGAAAGGATTCCTTTGTGCTGCCTTTTCAGGGCATGCTGAGCATCACACACTTCCCAAAGCCTGCGTGCAGTGAGGGTGACAAGACACACTCCAGGTTTTTATTTTTTTTTCCCTTTCTCAAGATTTCAGTGTTTATGTGTGACCTCCAGTGTTTAACTGATGACTATTCAGCACATCACTTACAAAAAAACAGCCATTCTCATTTCCTTTACACTCCTCCTCGCAGAAATAAATCAGCATCCTGACTGATGGAAACACTTAGCTGCCACTCACTCTGCTTTGCACCCTCGCTGCTCCCACCAGCCCGGGAGAGCTGCAGAGATGCAGGGAAGTGATTAAATTGTAACACGGAGCCCTGAGAGCAATAACTAAGTGAGCAGTTATAAACAAATAGCACAGTTCTTCATAATTCAGTAAAATGCATTATCTGGTGCTGTGTGTGGCTCTGAAAGCCAGTCAAAGCAGCAGTGGTTTTCTGCTAATGCAATAGTGTTAATGCTTAATGGTGGAAAGCACAGGAGAGCAATACATGGCCTACAAATAAGAGTAAAATGTGCAAGCTTAACAACACAAGTTTATCTCCCTTATGAATTACCTAGGCAGTGCTTTTATCATATGAGATCCATTGTTTCCTGATCTGCAAATTACTTCCTGAATCTATTAACTATAAAGGCAGAAATGTATTTTTCAGTCTTGCCCTCAGAAAAAAAAAAAGAAAATCACAATAAATCAGTGTAAGCAGGTGAGACTGAACTGGTAACAAGTCCAAGGTATTTCAAGTGTGCAATCCCTGGCTCCCCAGAACACTGAAGGATTTTTTTTAAGGTGGGAGCACAGAGATGAAAGGATTTAAGAGTAAATTATCCAATGATAGTACAATTCTGGAGCATTACCATGTGTGTGAAGGATTATTAAAGATCAGGTAGGATTTTTTCCAGCCTTACTTCAGTCACCTCCAGGGAAACGAATTCTGCAATGCTCCACAGGAAATAAAGAACAACCTGAGTATATTAAAAGACTCATGGATATAATTCCATAAACTACAAGCTTTCTTTGTAACTCAAGTACCTCAAAGTGCACAACACTTTTATCACAGTCCTTGAGTTTCACGTGTCTTTGAAGGATGACATTTCCACTCCCTGACTTGGCATCTGCATGTCTTGAATTCTCTAATAAAGGCCCAAGAAGAGCAATATTGTATTTACACATCTTCCTCCCTCTAAACTCCAAAACCTCAAACTCATTTACCTAAAGAAAATCCTCCAGACATGTACTTCCATTAAACACACCATGATTATCATGAGGAAGATAAGAAGCCAAACACCAGTGCAGTTTCAATTCTCTCCCCCATTAACAAGAGTCAAGAGAACTCTTGGTATCAATGACCCTCATGCTCTGTCTCACAGGAGTCATCAGATAAAGCACATTTTATATTGACTAAACCAACAGTCCAGAGTATCTCAGTGAGTACATCATCTGCACAAAATCCACTCTTCCAGCATCTTTGATTTCAAGGCCTAAAATTTCACCAAAATTTTGAGCAGTTTATTTATGATGTAGCTATCAACAGTAACATTGCTAAATAACTCCCTTTAAATAAATTACTTATTTACATTTTCTCTACTCAAAGCCAGGGTAGGAAGCACCACCTGTGGATAAAGTTGGCTGACACTTCTCACTCCCTTTAATCACTTGGCAGATTTTTAACTGTTCAGGCTACAATTCTACATGTCAAGTGCATCTGCTGTGGGGTGATTTTCAGGATGTGAGGGATGAATGGGTTTAATCATTTCCAAAATTTAGGCTGTAGGGAAATACTGCGTTTTGACCACGTTAAATAATAATTGAAAACTTATATCTGAAAAGTTTGCTGAGTTTTAAAACTGGGAGTAAGATTTGGTCTTCGTATCACAGATCTGGTTTTCTTGCTAATACTAAAAAAAAAACCAACAACAACAACACCCCCCAAAAAAAAACCCCAAAACCAAAAAAGAAGCCAACAAACAGACAAAAAAAAAAAGCCACAAACCAAAAATCCCAAGTCCAAAACTACTTAAAATTAAAAAATGAGATTTTACATTTGTCCAGGATGACTCCTTTATACAAAATTCCCTCTATGCTATCACCACTCCTGCAGCTTCCAGAAGGAACTAAAATGTGCATTCACATTCCTATAAACACTGTCCTGGAAAATGGACTATTTCTTTAATTACTGCTTTGAACTGAAATTACACAGAGCAGTGGAAGTGACAGCAAGAGGTTCATCTTTCCATCAAGGCACCCAGCAAGCTGCTGAGTCTTGAATGCATAAAACAGACGAGTCAGAGCAGAGAAAAAAGGGATTGACTGTGACAGGAAGTCTTGTATCACAAGAAGCAGAAGAGAGGAATTTGTGAGAGCTGTTTAATAATGGAGGACTTGGGAGGTTCAGTCTGGGAGTCAAGATGTAAAAACAGCTTCGTGGGAGGGGCAGTGGATGGAGACAATCATTTATGAGAGAGGAGCTGCAGCCAGATCAGGAGCCATGAGCAAAGGAGAAGGATCAGCAAACTGGGATGAAGAACTCACACGAAGAGCTGGCACCTCATCTGCCTCTATTTAAGGTCACAAAAAGCACAGAAACTGCTGTCACAGCTATTCAATTAAACAAAATAGTGTAGGTCCATGGGAAAAGAAAACCTGGTCTTGATGATGCACCTGGATCTCAACACACCAGGATTTGATGTTCCTCCCCAGAAAAGGAGTTGTATCTTCTTTACTATATTAAAAGCAAGATCATCCTACCATTACTGCTGTACTTCTTGTTGAATATCATTCTCTGAATTATTCCAAATACTTAATTTCATTAGATGGATTTTCTAAGAAGACATAAATTAGGGCAATATGGTTCATAATATTTTCACTTCCTTTCCCTGTAACCCATTTCACTAGTTTTACACTTCATCAATTTAAGCATTATGGTTAATAGGTAACATTTAATTCTGTCAAAGGAGGAAAAAAATCCAAGTGTCTCATTAGGAGGCTCTGATGGCCATTTCAGAAAGTAATGCTACATTTTCTACCTAAGTCCAACAGAGATGAAGACACTGAAGTTGGAAGCACATGCAGAACTTACAGGTTTCTGTGCAGGGCAAAAGCTTTTTTACTGCTCACTTGGGCACGAGGAAAAGTGGATCCCTGGGGGACAGAATTCCTGTGAGATTTACAACTACAAACAGCACTGCAAAGCACTAAACCAGAGCTCAAAAACATTTGGTTTACCACAGCTAAAAACTGAAGGCAATCAATGTTTTATTTATGTTAAGCACAACACATTCCTACATGCATATCAACAGTAATATATGAACATTATCTAATGGCAGGAACAGCATCTCTGACTAACTCCAGGAAAAATATCAGTAAAGCCATTTTCTACTCAATACTATTCACTGAGATGTGGCAATTATCTTTCAAACATCAACAGGGGCCAGAATATCACACAAGAACAAGAAACAGGTGAAAAAGCTTTCACAAAATATAAAGATTGAATTCTCCATTACACACAGTCTGACTTACAGTCATTGCAAAAATTCACAAGGAGCTGTTTTAAAAATCTTTGTGAACATGTGTGAACTCCACTTCTCCAAAACAAGCAAGACACATTTCTGTCACATGCTAAGAATTCTTCTACAGGTGGTGTTAGTGCCTTAAAAGCCTCAGTGATCAATCAGAATTATCACAGGAGGGGATTCAGAGTCATGTCAGGTTTTTGAATGACAGAAGCACGCCAGGCTTTGTACTACAAAAAGAGTGTTCAAAAATAGAATACATAACCTAATCATCTACTCATGCTCCTGAAGAAGTAGGTCAGGAGATAAAAAACCTTTCAAAAAACTGACAATTAAAATGTGTCCCACTCCAGTTTATTAACACATCATTAGACTGTTTCACAAGTTGCTGTTAAATATAAAATTATTCAGTGGATAAAAGGTAAGCTGTGAGTAGTAACACATTGTACCTGTAACAGCAGCTGTTTCTTTTCTGCACCCTGACTCTTCCCTGAGCTGCTTTCCCATTGTAATTTTTAAATTTTGGGTACACTCTAACACAGTTCCTAAGGCTATAAGCATTAAATATAATAGGTCTTTAAAAAAACAACCTTTGGCATGTGAGATTTGAGGTGGGAGGGTCGTAACACTCTTTTACAGGTGCCAAAACTCAGGATTTCCCTTGCCATGTGTGATCCACAGCACAGGAGGACGTGGTGCTGTGGGAGTGAGTGCAGAGCAAGCACCAGGGTGATGAGAGGGATGGAGCAGCTCTGCTGGGGGGAAAGGCTGAGAGAGCTGGGACTGAGAGGAGAACCTTGCTTCAGAAGTTTCCCTCTCACATTACTGCACAGAGATGCATTTAGAAACTTTACAAGTTATTACCACTACCTCACCAAAAGGTCACGCCAGCATTCTTCATTTTAAGGAATTTCCTTTAAAAAAGCACTTTGTGAACTCTACTAGAAACTGCAAGGCATTTCAGTCTCCCTTGTCTACTCCTCAACCTTTTATTACAACAATAAATAATATATGCAGTAGATTAATATTTAGAAGAACTTTATTCTCCTACTTGCATCATCCTTATAAATTATTCTCCTATTAATGAGTTATTTGATCTCAACATATTAGCACAAAAATTACATTGTTCTCTGTACTAATCTGTAACCTATGTGCTCGCCTTCTGCTAAAAGCTTCTCTTCAAAGTGCTATTATTAATTGTCAAGCATTGGAACTGTTCCTCCAGACATTATCCCCTTTACTTTCAAGACAGGCAGACAAGATTTTCTCCACTTTCTGCAAGTAAAGTACAAGCTAAAGTACATCTGAATGCACAATTCATTCTATTTAGCACTGTGCTCTCCCTAATGTACCCAGCGTGGCCAACTCCTTACAGGAAGCAATTGCTGGAACAATTAGGACTCAGCAATTTTAATACACAAGATGTTGTCATGTCTGCATTTTATCTCATGCAGTGATAGTGGAATGATAAAGATGCAGCCAAACAGAAGTGTGCCAGCAGTGACCAAAGCTCTTGAACCACCTCCTGGAACTCTAGGCTGAACTTTTTCATGCTGTATTAATGTTAGAACTACAGAGCTATCATGTACTTATATATATATATATATATATATATATATATATATATATATATATATACACTTCTATTCCTGCTTATGACTGCTTATAACTTCTATTCCTGCCTATTCCTGATTATAACTTTGTCTTAAGTAGAAAATTTTCACCTATGACCTGCAATGCCCATACCCCAAGTGGGAAAGAATCCTCCAGACATCCTTGTTTCAATTCCTTTGATTTTTTCCAGTGTTGTCTGAATACACAGCACTGAACCTACACTGATCTCCAGAATGTGGAGGTTTTTTGGAGCAGAAACCAGACATACACTAAATCAGCACAATTCCTGGTGGTTTCTGGATGCCTGTTTCTTATAATAAATCAAACTTTGATTGTCTTGGAAAAATCCAGTGTCAGTCTTTCTCAAGAAAATATATGCACACCTATGAAAATAAGATAATATACTCACTATCATTCAACCTCAAAATAAGTCTCCTTAATAAACTAATAATTAAATAATCACTGTGAAGCAGCCAGCCAAAGATAATCCTTGTCCACCAGAATGAGAAAAAGTCTTAGAGGCAATCCAATAGACATTAAAATTGGTGTTATACCTGCTTTACTCATTGGCTACACTGCAAATTAGGTACACACTTTCAGCCACAAAGAAGAAAATCAACATTGCCTTCATCAGGAAAATTTATTTTTGTGTTCCCAGAACCACAAGACCAATTACTCCACGTGTGCTGCTTCCCTTCTCAGCACTGTCCTTCTTCCCATCTCCACCAAAAAGCTCCATCTGAAAACAGTGATTAGCAGAAGCAGCCACCCACAGTGTGCACGGGTCACCTGCAGTCTGTTCTCTGAACTAGAGATGATCTTTGCAATAAAGAACTGAGTTACTTCTCTGCACAGCCTGAGCAATATTTTGAAGCTTGATGTGTGCATGATCTGCTCCCCTAGATTTGTGCTCCCTGTGAGGACAGGACTCTTCTCACCTAAATTTCAGCTCTCAGGACTAGGAATTGTGTCTAAATTAAACTCAGGGACTGCTTCTACAAGGACTGCTGAGGCACAGAAGCATCCCTTGGAGATCCCTCCCTCTGCCATCTCCTCACCTCACCTGAGAATCCAACAGAACAAATTATGCAAGGATGAAACATGAGAAACTCTACATTCAAAAGGGACAACCACATACAGGCACTTTGTTGGACCAACAGCCCTGCCATGAAGGAAACAAAGAGCTGCAACCAGAACTCCCTTATGAAAATCACTTGCTGTTCTTTTTCAAGCAGTACTGAAGTCTCAGATCTGTTTGGAGGCTGCAGCAGAGTTATTTTTCTGGTGTTGTTTGACAGCATAAAGAGGATTTCATGTTATCTCTGGGAGCATCCCGCACTGAAATCCAGAAACTGAAGCCTGGCTCAGTGGGATTCACTCACTAACAATTCTCACTTCTCTCTGAGGATCTGTATGCACCAAGTTCAATTAGCATTTGCTACAAATGTAACATAGCAACAGGGGACAAGCCCTCATGTGATGGAAATCAGTGTAGTGGCTCTGATTTGAAAGAACTTTACCAAATTTCATCAGCTGCAACTGTCACGCAGCGCTGGTGAATAGCTCACTCCATCACTAGGGAGGTAAGGACCATAAAATTTGAGTGCCAGGAACAGTAAGTGGTCAATTCAATTTGTTATCCTCTTTAGGACTTCTCTAACATTTTATTTCTCTTGTTTTCAGAAAGAAGAAAAATGGGTCAGAGTATATAAAAAACTATCACACAGGGATGGTGGGTGGAAAACTGTCCTGAAGCCATAATGTGAGATTTGATTACTTCAGCAGCCACAAAGAAAAACCCCATTCATAAAATAATCTTTCCTGAACTCACTGATGGTTGGGTTTTTTTACTGTTTTTAAACTTGAACTAACTGTTAACATGCTGTGTGAAGTAGCACTTCCTGTTGATTTGTTTTGTATTAATTATAGTGCAATTAAAAAGTGGAGTCTTTATTGCAAACAACTACCAGGTGTTTTAAAACCACAAACAGGGGCCACAACATTTCCAAGTGATGCTGTCAGTGTTGCTGTGGCACAACAAACACATTTCCAAATGTATGCACATTCACAGAAATTAAAATCCTAGAATGGGAAAACCTTCATTATGTTGAAAAAGCAGGGGGAAAACCCACCTGCTGGGAAACTCCTGATATTTGTGGAATAGCTGCTAAAATTTAAGACATGAACACCTAACAGGTCATCTGACCTTGCCATTAAAAGATTTGAATTTGCTGATCAGCCTCAGGGCTAGGAAAAAACTGACACAAAAGGCAGGAACAATAAAACTAAATTAAGTGTGTATTTTTTTACATAGAAGAATGAAAGGGAAAATTGAAATATTAATATTTGCTGCATTGATTGTTGATGAACTGAAGAGCAGTGCAATTTCCTGCGTATCAAATTTAGAAGTATTTTGGGTTTTTTCCTAATTACTTTTATGCTTGGCTTAACTATGGAGCTACTTGGAAATTCCTAAGCCAGGAATCCTCTAGAGCACCAAGTTATGAGTGTGCCCATCATCACCAACCTCAAAACCAAGGGAGCAGAGTCTCCCACTCCACCACAGCCACAAACAGAACACGAGAGTTTAAGAAATACCTGGTTTGTAAAGGTTACACAAGGAAATAAAGCTAAAACAAATTCTTCATGTTGACTATTTGTTTAAAATATCCCAAATGCAGGAGAAGCTTTTCTTTCCCCCATGAATCCTGACAGATACTATGAGAGAAGATTAAAGGAAAGGTATGAACTCAATGAGGGGAGAATTCAAGTGACCTAATCCATGTTAATCTGGCAAAAAGTACATGCCAACAAAGGTGTTCAGGCCAGTCTCAGGCAGAGACTGACAGGTCCTGGAAAGGTTAAACAAGTTCAAGTGCTCTTTTTCTTTGCTGTTTTAGCATAGTTTATTGAGCTGCATCTCAAGGAACAGAAATTCAGCTTTTTTCTTTTTTCATGGTGTAAAAAAAGATCACTCACAATTTTCCCCTCAGTTGCTTCAATTATTGAAAAAAAAATTACAATCCTTTAGGTTAAGAAACATCCAATATTGATGCCTGCTGTTCTCTAACTGCTCTGCCAGTAGGGTAGAAAATATTTATATAAAAGGAAAACAATGAAACAGGTATTGCATCAACTGGATTCACAGTAATCCAAGCTCCTCAAGAAATTCAAGAGGAAAGAATTGTTTTCAGGTAACTCTTGGTATGATCTTGAAATTCTGCAGACTCAAAACTTTCCTAAGCTTCCCAAAAATAAACCTGTGCAGGTTTAGACAGCTCTTTCCCAAACCATGAACACCGATAGATGGATTGACAAACTTTGGGGTATATCTTGGGACAGACAGACTGATGGGTGCTACTCTCTACAGAATAACATTAAAAGGGTTTTGCACACCTGGAATTGCTTTAAGAGGCCACACCTGCAATGCCTGGATGCTGATCAGCTCCCAGTGAGTTTCAACACAATCTGGCCCAAACAAACACCCTCAGCAACCCTAAAATCACCCACATCAAACCCCACCAGAACCCTATCACAGAGGCGTGTGATGACAGATATTTATACTGCATTTTGGGGAGATTCCAGCTCCATCTTTAGTAATAATGAGGAGACTTTGTATTACAGGACTCTTGATTATCCTCAGCACTAAACAACAGTACACATTCACATTCAGGTATGAATAATTCTAGCAGCCTTAGGAGTCTGTCTTGATTGTTTTCCTCTTCACAAGTATCCTCTAAAAGTAAATTTCCAGTAAGTACTCACTGAGGAAAAGCACCTCCCAAAACCACAGGGACATTGCCTAACATCTAAACCTGAAGTTTCTGCAAGACAGCAATATGCCTGCTAAAAGAAAACAAAACAGCAAGCACACATGCATGATAGGATTATTTGTTCCAATACAATATAAATTAGGTCACACTCCTCTTTGGAGAATTCTGAGTCAAGAACTAGGTGGTCCACTAAATTTCTATTCATTTGCCTTCAGGCTCAGGGAATTGCAAAGACTCTCAAGAAATTGATGCTCCTCTGCCCACATGAGCAATCACTATTTGTGGGTGGGAGGGGTGGGGAATCTCTCAGTGTAACTGCTTGGCAATACCTGGAGACCTGAGAAACCCTTATGGAGTGAAAAGGGCAGCTAATGAATTTTTGCATTTATACATATATATATATATACACACATACATATATATATATGTATATATATACACACAGACATACAAAATTTAATACTGAAAAAAACCAGCAACTGCCCTATTTTTTAATGTGGTACATATCATAAAATTACAGAATGGTTTGAGTTGAGAGGGATCTTAAAGCTCATCCAGTTTTACCCTTTGCCATGGCAGGGATACCTTCCCCCATGCCAGGTTGCTCCAAGCCCTGTCCAGCCTAGCCTGGGACACTTCCAGGGATGGGGCAGCCACAGTTTCTCTTTTTCCCATCCTCACAGGGAAGAATTTCTTCTGTACATCTAAAATTTAAGAAAATATTCTTATCCTTAAGATAAGAATATAAAACGTAAGACAAAAAATAAACAGATAAGATAAAATACCCTGAAGAAAAGTAACCTCTGCATCCTCATTAAACCAAGAGAAATGGACTGACTGTCTGCAGAAAGTGCAAAGGATCACGGGCTGGAAAGTGCCTGGAGCCAGCTCCCCCAGCAGGCTTCTGCTCAGGAACACTGATTTTCAAAAGCTCACCCACAGCCATCCTCTCCCTGATCCCATGAGTAACTGAAGGAAATCTTGACGCCTCCAAGGGCCATAAGTTCATGTCAGCAGCTCCACATGTCTCAGAGAGGACTGAGGCAGAGCCAGATGTGACAAGCAGCCCTTCAGCAAGGCTGCTGCTCTGCTGTGGACGGGGCTGCTCAGGACGTGCAGCTGTCTGAAGGGCTGGGGCTTGGGCAGCTGCTTCCCCACAGCTGGGACACAGCAGCCTCTGCACCAGGGAATGAGCTGCACTCTCCCTCCACAAAAACAATATATTGATTGAGAGACAGAAGCTGACAGGTCTTGCTCTGGTCTGGTTCTTCATTATGGCAGCACTTTGAGATAGATCTACCACAGACCCCACTGTCACCAGCAGGGCTCACAATGGTGGGTTCTGACACGATTTGTGCATGTGGCTGAACCACTTAAATAAACAAAGTTAAGAATCTAGAACACTCCTTACACCCGAAACACTTAATGTGTTTGACAGAGGTGTAAGATTAAATACACAGATACAGGTACCTTTCCTGGAGCTTACTCACCTTCTCTAAGCTGTGACAATTCTGCTGCCTTGAAACAGAAGTTGAAGATTGATTCATGGATGAAATTCTTAAATCACCACCATGAAAATTCATTTGGCTGCAGCTAGACTGGGCAAAAACTTGTGTTAAGGGAAAAATATAGAGCTGCAGCCTCTCTTTGTGACAAATCAAAGTATGAAAATGTTTCAATCTGATTAATTACTTGGTTTAGAATATATGCTTTTCATTCTACTGTATCAAAATACTCATAATAAAACAGTGCAGCTGATAAGTCAAGCACTGCCTTACAAAGGCTGGCAAATTTGCAGAACAGCACTTGAGGTTCAGATTAGTAAAATCCTAATGAATATCTACTCTAATACCCATGTAATTGCAGGGAATGCATTTGCAAGTGGTACAATTAAAAAAAAAACAAAAAAGAAAAGAAAGAAAAGAAAGAAAAGAAAGAAAGAAAGAAAAGAAAAGAAAGAAAAGAAAGAAAGAAAAGAAAGAAGAAAGAAAGAAAGAAAGAAAGAAAGAAAGAAAGAAAGAAAGAAAGAAAGAAAGAAAGAAAGAAAGAACGAACCACTGGTACAATGGAAGTCCAGACTGTGGACAGTTTAAGAGACTGAACTGCCATCCTGGAAGAATGAAGATCCCATTTAAAGGGATGCCAAGAAATGAAGAATCGCAATAAAGATTTCCAGTTCTTTCCCAGATCACAACATGCTTCCATCTTTCACTCTAAGTACCAATGCCAACAATTCTCAATTTCATCACTTTTGTCCCAGACACCAAAATGGTTTCCATACATTGTTAATGACTGCTTTATCCCAAGTGCTCATCTCTTCCTGAGCACTGCACAAGGAGCTGCTCAGCACAGCTCCTGAAGAGCTCTTGGACATAAAGAAATGTTATTTTTGCACTACATGTTGCACTTCCTTCTGGGAAGCCTGCACCTGGCATCTCCACGCCTCATCTTCCTACCCATAAAAACAGGTTAGTGCAGGACTTCCCTTACCTCCCAAAACCAAAGAAATGCCTTAAACACAGAGCTGGGTGCAGTAATAATGAAGCCACAGAAGGGCTGAAAGCAAGCACTGCTGAAATAACACCAAACAGAACAGGACATATGAGAGACCAAGTAATAACGTAGCTTTATTCCTAAGTAATTGGCTGAGCAAGCAACTCTGATTAATTCTGCAAGAATGCTTGGGTAGTGTTTATAAAAACCAAGTCATTACCTTGACTAAACATTGACTTGGACAGTTAACTTTAACCATCAAGACCTTGACTAAATATTGACTGGGAAAGTTAATTTGAACTATAACATCTAGAAAATCGTGTTCCTCTTTGCTAGTATTTGCTATCACTTTAAAATGCAAAGAGGGTTGTAAAAAATAGAAGTTCTCCCACCTCACTGATATTTAGTTGCTGAGCTTGGCTGTTGCTAAATTGAACACAAATACCTGGCAAAAATTTGAAATAAAAAATACTTTAGAGACAAAGGCCTGTTATGGGTGAGAGGGAATGGTCAATCTTCCTTTGCTCGAGCAAGGACCCATCAAAAGTATGAAAAAAAAGTATCATAATGCTCATGTTTTAAATTTATTTTGTTACATATATGCAGCAGCTTTACAAATTTTGCAAATTTTAAAAATTGTGCCTTGCCCAAAGAATCACACCAGATGATCAGGAGAAGGGGTTCATTCTGATACTTTTACTTTTTAGTAGCAGCTACTTCAAGTCTACATCCTCCACTACTGGTTTCACTTCATCATGTGAGGCCATGGGTCAAAGGACATACACAGGGTCTTTCACTGGCTGAGATAAAAAAAAAAAAAAAAAGAAAAAGAAAAAGAAAATCAATTTCAATCCTCCTAAGATGAAACCACTGATGTGTGCAGTCACTAAGGTCCCAAAGGTAATCCTACAAGAAAACATGATGGTGTCCTCCATCACTGTGTTGAGATACTGTTAAAGTGCAGCAAAACCACCTATGAGGTACAGACCAGGATCAAAACACTCCAAAAAATAAATCTGTACTTCTACACCAGTGTGAATAGTGCATTTTAGCTGTGTAATGTCATCAAATGGTAATGACAAAGGGGCAAGGAACCTTATGCTTCAGCAAGGTGTTAAGTATGTGGATAAACAAATAAATAATGCTGTGGATCCAGCACTAATTCCATGCACAGTTTCAGCTCAGGAGTTTGAAAGTCCCTTTTAGCTTTATGCCTTGATTCCTTTTTTAATACATCAGCTGCCTTTAGCACACTGAATGAAAAACAGCTTAAGAGCAAATATAAAAGACATAAATCTCAGCTCCGAGTGAAAACACCAAACTGGTGAAAACTTGCTCCTCCATTATTTTTGTGTAGAGCAGTAAGGAACAGATTGATACTGGTGTTACGGGGGGGTGAGGGTGGGGAATGAAAGAACAATAAACAATACAGTCATCAGTAGTTTAACACAGCGCTGTGTCTTGCAATGGAAACATACTGTGAAACAGCTTGCGAGATAAGCTTCGTCAACGATAAGTAATTTTTATTCCGTTTGAGTGGCTGAAAACAATAAACATGATTAAATGCTTCAGACATGCATTCAGAATTTAGACAAATGGCAAAGAGTTCCAAGGACTTTGCTTTTAAAACTACTGCGGGGAAAGACCTGGAAATTGACTTAACCAGTTTGAAATATACAATGAAGCAGAAGTTCGTCGGGAAATTAAAAACTTCCCATTCGTCTGCAAGCTCCAGGACTCTCCAGCCCAGAAACCACCTTTGTTATCTACTGTTCTTTACTATGATTACTAGTCCCAGCATCCCACTTCACCATTCATAGAAGCAGGCATTTCAAACGTGCCGGTCATGAACCTGAGCTCCCAGCGTGTGAAACAGCAAAGGAAGAGCCGGCTCTGGGGAATTCACAGACCCGTGCTCGTCCTGCCGGCCCTTGCGGGCTCTGTCACCGCTCTCCTGATCCAGCCTGGCACCAGCTCCCGTGCCCGCCTTCCTCCCACCGCAGCTCTCAACTTTCACTCCCGGCTACCTGCTCCTGGTCACTCGGTGCACAGCCCCGAGAGGAAAGCACTCCGAAACACTCAGATCACTCAGGGGGAGTGTCGGCTTTTCCCCTGAAGTAGGGGCTGTACGGGAGAGCCGCATGAACCCGCAGCACCCCTAACGCGAGCGGTCACTCTGCACCCGCTGCCCTGGACCGCGCACGGCTGAGCAGCGCCGGGGGCTGGCAGCGGATTCCCGGCTGGGGGCCGGAGGCTGCGGGCCGGGATCTGCTGGCCGGGGACCAGGGGCGGTCCCCAGAGGGTCCCTGGCTGAGGAAGGCGAGCTCGCCCCGCTCGCCGCGCGTCCAGCGGCCCCTCCGCCCCGCTCCGGCGCCATTTCCCCGCCTCTCCTCAGCGCGGCGTCCCCCGGCCCTGCCGCACCTTCCCGGGCAGGGCAGCGCCGGCGCAGCCGAGCCGCATCCCAGCCCTCAACCGGCTCCCAGCCCTCAGCCGGCTCCCAGCCCGGCAGCGGGGGGCGCTTCCCACAGCAAGCGGCACTACCGCGACCGATCGGCGCTTCCAGCTGCGGGGCGACAGCGGCCAAGGCTCCCCAGAGCGGCGCATCCCAGGGACCCCCAGCACGGCGGGGGTGGCCGGGGGGAATCCCGCAGCCGCATCGCGTCAGTGGCTCCCTCCTCGATTTTTTTAAATTTTTTTTTTTTACTTGCCCCGCTGCGGGGGATAGCGAAAGCGCCCCCAGCCCTTTGCCCAGAGCTCGGCTGGCTGTGGGGCAGCCTCGCACGGGGCTCCCACCGCAGCCGGCAACTTCCCGCGACTCGCAGGGGATTCCAGCCCTTTCCCCGCCTCGGAGGGACGGGAGCGAGCGGGAGGGGAGAAGGACGGGCAAAAAATTAACTTCCTTTGGAGAAAAGCTGCCCTTCTATGCTGCTGCGGTCCCCGCTGGCAGGAGGAGCAGCGCGCCCCGCTGAGCCCCCAAACCCGCACCTGCCGCCGCGCAGGGGAGCAGGGACCGGCTCTCTCACCTGCCCCAGCGAGCCCTCTCCTCCTCGCATTCCTCTGCTCCCCATCGTGGGCGCAGCAGCTGCTGTTATTCCTTAGGATACACATGGCCCGTCCATGCTGGGAGAGCCGCCTTCCCGCGCCGCCTGCCCTCTCCGGCCCCGCCAGCGCGGCGCTGAGGCCAGAGGGAGGGGAAAAGGGAGGTGTGCGGTGGAGGAGCGCGGCTGATGAGGGGTCGGTCTCCTCCTCCTCCTCCTTCTCCTCCTCTCCCAGGGCTGGGGGTCTCAGCGCCGCTGTGCAGCTGGGCAGGGAGAGGGGGCCGGGCGAGGAGGGGGCTGGCGGGGCTGTCCCCGCTAGGGGCGGGGGGGCTCGGCGCGTCGGCTCGTCCCGAGCCTCTCATCGGCTCCGGGGCAGCCCCGCGGGCCAGCGGAGCAGAGCGCACCGAGACCCCCCCGCCTCGTCCGCAGCACGGCGCTCAAGCACGGCCGGGGGGCGATCGGTACCGGGGGCTCCCCGGGGGCTCCAGGGCTTCCCCGGAGCGCAGGGAGGGCGGTCAGCGGGGCAGCCCGGGCGGGGGTGGCCGCTGCCCACGCGTGGAGCCCGGGCACGGCCCCGCCATCGCGGCTCCCCCCACACGGCCGCGGGGCGGGGGCCGGGCCGGGGGCCCCGCCGCCGCCACCAGTGTGCTGCTTTTCTCATGGCTTCTCGCAGTCACCCATGAAAATTTAATGAGGCATTTAGGGCTGTTACCTTCAGAGTCAATGGAGGAAGCATATTTAGCCTAATGCACTCGCTGCCGAGCCAATAGGTCTGTTGCAGGCGGATCAGAAGTCATGGAGAGACTCTCCTTTCAACACAAAATTCACGACCCATTAAACTTATTCTGTGATAACAGCTTCTTTACAAACGGAGACCCATAGAAAACAGAGGCTGTCATGCACTTCCCGAAAGGATTTACATACAGAGAGAAGTCCATTTGGCAGGTTATTGCCATTTCACCAGAATTATCTCCAATCAATGCATAAAAGCAGCGCTGCTCTCGCTAACCGAGGTAAATGACTAAAAGAAAAGCTTTTTGCAGCCTCTAGATAGATCTGATTCACCCCCCGGGGCTGAGCGGCCACGTCTCCCTGGGCTGACAGAGAAGAGGGCTCAGACCATTAGAAATTATTGAATCTGATCGGGAATCACAGCGAGATGTTCTGAAGACACGCCGGTACCCAGCTGCTGATGTGCGCACCCCGCGATGACAGCCGGGCAGCGATCACCGGGATGCTCACGAGGTAGAAAGATGTCCACAGGTTATTTTACCTCCACCTGACAGGCAGGAGAGCTGAACCAATGTGGCAACACACTTAACAGGGCAGGGAGCACAGGGAAAGGCTGAGTGAGCAGATTGATTGGAAGTACATGCACAGATCTGGTAACATTCTCAAATATTATCAGTTTCATCTCCCTCAATCATTCTTTCTGCAGCACATTAGGTATTAAGCATAAAAGATAACGTCATGTAATAACATTTACAACATAAAAAATTCAGAATTCAAGCCACATTTATAGGAGTAGTTGATGCAATGGAGCTTTTCACTATAGACCTGTTTTCTGCATTTCAATTTATTACAGAAATGAAAGGTCAGATTCTCAGTTGAACCCACTTATTCTAATGTGAATTAAAAGAAGTAAGTAGTCAACTTCATTGCAGCAAAATTTCCTATTGATGACAATTTCACCATCTAGGAAGACAAAGAACTAAAGGAGGAATAAAGTAATTTTTTTCATTAGGAAATAATAGCATCCTTGAGGAGACATGCTTGTCTATATGTATTAGGCCAAATAAAATATTGGTGGCCCTTAGTTCCCAAAAGGCAATTTTTTGGGGGAAAACAGTAATTGAGCTGTTCTTACCCTTTGACCAGTGCACAATAAAATGAAGTTGCATTTATTGTGTTGCTGGCCTCACTGAGGTCCTGGAGTTTACAGGAGGGCTGCTGGCAGCTGATTAAGTAGAGAGGGGACTTGGAGTAGTATAAAACTTCATTCCCATTCATTTCTGAAATGTATGGATGCAAGTCACACTTGCTAATAATACTTTTTAAATATAAAAGACTACTAGCTCACAGCTTGTAATATGAATGCAAATGAACTTGTAATTATACTATGCAATTTTCTACTTAAAAAAAAACAACAACTATGAAAATAGAACAGACCTGAAGAGCAATATGCGCTGCAGTTCTTCATTGTGTTCCTTCATTATGCAGAAGTTGCCATAAGCAATCTGCTCTGGTGTAATGTAAAATATTTTTTAGGCCATAACTTTGCAACACAAACTCTCACATGAGAACACATATTTGGTCACAGTTCCTTCTCTCTACTGAAAAACACGATCAAGAAGCAAAGAAGTTTGGTGGGAAGACTGACAGCTTTCATTTGTGTTTATCTGTAAAGCTTAAACTCATCATTCTTGTATTCTCCTTTCTGATGATGCACCTTGCCATCACCAATTATGTGATAAACCATTAAAAGTTACATATTAAGACCTGTAGGCCAAAAATTTCATTTCCACTGAACAGCTGGAGGAGCTGAAGATCAAAACCTAAAAGTGTAGTTCTCAACTATTTTTGCAGTAGTCACTTGTGCAGCTCTCAGTCACTTGTTACTTGCTAAAACAACTAAAGGGAAAGTAGGATCAGCTGAGCTCATGAATAGATTTGTACTAACAGGACAATGATCACAATATTTTTAAGTGTTCCTATATGCATCAGTGGAGAGAAGGATGAATTCAATCTTCCAGCCAAGAGCACTGTACAAATTTTTTAAAGAATTGCCTCAAAACAACATTAAAATATCCACCACTGATAGCTGTAGACCTGGATGCTGAGTAATTTGTTATACCATCCAATTTCAATAAGCACTGCAGTTGCTAGTAAACCAGTGCACCCCACAGAGCAAAAATGTTTACCTGCAAATAAGAGATAATTTGCAGGATAATTGTTGACAGTGAATTTGCTGATAATTCACAGTCAAAGTTTCTGACTCCCTAGGAGAAGAGTAATCAAAAAACTTCCCAGTTTCACCTCAGAGGCAAGTTAATCAGCATCAGCGCTGCCCAGCTGCAAGCCTGTAGGTTTCTCACATGGAATGCTCAGGCAGAATGCACACTGTAAAGCCAGCATCATCCTGCAAAAATGGCAAACCACTGGCCAAAAACCCTGTAGGGCTCTTGTGAGTGCCCATGTGTGACAGCCACTGGCATTAGTGAGAAATGGACATTTCCTAAGATGGAATACAGGCCTTACCTTCATGAAACTAATTAAGGTATCTCAAGCTGTGCTGATTACAAAGGGCTACCAAATAATAGTACAGAGAAATTTTGAGGGACGTCTGAGACTGAGTTTTTGTTGGTGCTTTGAAAGAATCTGGAAGTGAAAGATCCATAATGTTACACTTTGCAGGATTCAAGTGGGATTTTTGAAGAGGGAATTTAATATCTAAAAGAGAGCCATTATTTCTGCTATTAACATCTTACTAAAATACAGCACAACGTGCAGACCCATTCCTTGCCAAGTGAGCTCTCATGATGTCAGCCTTCTCACAAAACCCCTTTTCACATTTACTGATCTATATTGTAGCCCACAGCAGGATCATCTTGATCACTCTGGAGATCCTCTATGTGAATAGCTCCTCACACAATAGTGATTTCAGTTTAATAAGTTCCTCTAAGGCAATTAGGCACTGACTGAAAATAGTATCTGCTGCATTATCAGTAACTATGGTAGCCCATCCCTTACTGCTGTAGCCACACAGTGAGCTCCTTTTGCCATTCAGCAGGAGAATTAATCATGATTTGGTTTCATCCTCAGTTTTCTCAAATGCAAAGAAACTCAGCTCTCTTATTCCACTAAAGATCCCTTGGGATATTTCCTCAGAGATACCTCAGGTGACTGAGCAGAATATATTGCTGAACACTGCTCTTGCCCACCAAAAAAGATCTGTGTAGAAAAAATTTGGCTCTTCATGAAAAATGGGAAGCTGCTCTATTTTCTGGCAGCGACATATCAGGTCACTGATAGGTTATGATAATTCTTGCACCCACAGTGAAATCTGATGGAAAATGAATTATCCCAAAAAATATCACTGACCTCTCTCTATTAAAAGCCAGCACGTGGAAATGCTAAAAATAGCATTAAGTGTTGAATGTTCCAGAGATTCATCACTGGTTTCTGAAGGTAAACCCTCTACTGCATTGTGGTTTGGTCACAGGGGAAACCTTCCTTTCATGCATCTCAACAAAGATTGCAAAATCTTGTGGTTACACATGCAGAAAGAGATTCAGGAGCTTGGTTCAGATGTCAGCTTTGTCCTGATTAGTCTGTGATCTTGGATAAGTCCACCTATACTCATTTTATGTCCATCTCTACCACATGTACATCATAAGCCTCCTGTCAGAATTTCTCCAGGAATGCTTGCTTGGGAGGACCCCAAAGACAGGCAAGGACATACATAAACACTAATTATTGTTATATATGTGGCCATTCATTCAATTTTGAGTCCTGGGAGGAAAAATAGAAACAAGATCTTGTAATTCTATCTGGTAGCCCCTATTAGTGTCCTTCACATATTCAAAATATTACTGAACTAACCCTGCTGCAAATACTTTCCTCAGCTGCAAATGAGCAGCTCCAACAAACAGTCCAGGACTGCCCCTCCAAAATCAATTTATCTTCTAGTAGATGGCAGCAAGTAGATGCCTGTCCTGCCAAATAATGGAATTTGTGAAAGCACTGGAGATTATGAACCACATTATTTCCCAGATGCCCATGAAAGAGTCTGTGATTCTCCAAGAACAGCGATCAGCTCCTTCACAAATGCAAACTGCTTCATATTTCAAATCCTTTTTGGCAAGGTGCGTTTCCTTTCACAGCCAATTAACTGCAAACTAATTTAGAGAGGGTTTGCTTTTGCAAACATAAGTGTCAGGTTCCAACAGAGAACATGTTGCTAAGAGCATGATTTATGCACACATTCTGAGTTCTGTTGTTCTCTCATTCCCCCCAGACACCACTGATGATCCACGCAGAGACACCTCAGAATTTAATAAACTCCTTTCTAGGAGAACTTCACAGGTGAAGAAAATGTTCAGCATCCCTTACATCCTGAAAGCCCACATGGTTCTGCATTACCTTGCAGAGTGCCCATGCTGGTTTAAATACACATAAACTGAAAGCAAGGGGTACCTACTAAGGAAAATGTATTCTACTATGAAAATAGAAGTTATCTGCTTCACAGAGAATTCCAAAATTTGGCTTTACTCTGGGTTAGACAATAAAAGGGGAGTTGAAAAGTTTAAACTCTCCACTTCTCCAGTAAAAAAAACTTAATACTTTGTTCTTAAGATTTTGTCTACTTTAACAAGCAGCTGACACATTTAAGCTCTCTGGTTTGGACAATACTGCAGCTTCTTTTCACTAAGTACACATTTATCTTCATTATTTATTCATTTTTAGATGTAGCTTTTACAATTGGAAACTTCAGTCTCAGAGGTTCCTAAAGATCTTGGCTGTTGTCATATTCCATGATTTTGACAGCAAAAGATCCACTTGCCATTGTAAAAATCATTTTTTGTTAAAAAGAGACAGAAGAACATGATATCTGGAGCTGCATTCCCCTCAATTTCTGCCAAAATAACAGGTATTCAGGAGACAGCAATTGTGTGTAGTGAATGTCCTCAGCAAGTAAGGTTGTTTTTCATTTCCTCTTATGTCACATTACATTTTCCTCTTTATATTTCCTTTTAAATATTTAGACAGAGCAGAGAGTTTTAAACGTTTCATTGACACAAATAAATGTTTAGGCAGTCAGTCTACTTTGGGTTCCGCTCTTGTCAGATCTGATAAGTTAAATATCACTGGATCTGGCCAATAATTGGATGGAAGACCTCTGAGGAAAACTCAAGTGCTGAAGCAAGTGCCACTGGTTACTCAGTAGGTGTTTTTTTAACCTCAGACTCATCCTGAAATATGCCCTCAGCATGGTATTATAAGCACTAGCTGAAAAAGGCATTTTCAGGTAAGATTTAATGTGTTATTTCTGTTAGGCACTAGAAAGGATTCCTGACACCTTCCTCTGGAAGTTGCTTAGCCCAATTTTGAGTTAGCTGAGCCCACTGCTACATAAAGCTATATCTCAAAGTATGAAATCAATTTTTCATCATTTTCCTTTTAATAATAATACATTTTTAAACCTCTTGTTTAAATAGTAACCTGTACATTTCTTTGCCTTTAACACTTCATTCCTGACCTTTCCTTTACTCTCTCATTATGTCTCTGAGTCCAGCTCATGGACATCCCTGCCCATGGCAGCAGAGTTGGAATGAGGTGAACTTTAAGGTCCCTTTCAACCCAAACCATTCTCTGGAACATTTGTTCCCTTTTGCCATTTCAGAACCATCCAAGGATGGATATAATCCCTCTTTAACAGCTGCTGATTATTGACTCCTTTGCCACTGCTGCTTGCTGATTTTATGAGAGCACAAGGGGGCAGGATGAGGGGGGATGGCTTCAAACTGCCAGAGGGCAGGGATGGATGGGATATTAGGAAAAAATCCTTTTCTGTGAGGGTAGGAATGCCCTGGCACAGGTTGCCCAGAAAAGCTGTGGCTGGACCATCCCTGGAAGTGTCCAAGGCCAGGCTGGATGGGGCTTGGAGCAAGCTGGGATAGTGCAAGGTGTCCGTGCCTATGGCACAAGGTGGAACTAGAAATAATATTTAAAATTCCTCCCAACCCAAACTATTCCATGGTTCTATGACAAAGTGGAGCTGACACTGACCACTCCACCCTTCAGGCTGTGGGATACATTTGGGCCAAGGACTGAGGAATTCAGTGGGGCTGCTTCACTTGCTGCTGAACTCAGGACCTCCACACGCGTCTCAACAGTAACAAGTGCCAGTTCCAATAAAAGATCTCAGCACTTCTGGGACCCCTGAAAAGCACCATGAAATTGATGTCCAGGTAAAGCCCCTCTGGGATGTCCATTTCCCCCTTGTCCAGCAGGGAGGCTGGACCCTGGAGCTCCCAATCCCCAGGCACTGCACACACTGAGGCTCTGCACAAGCCTGGAAGCCTCAGCTCCAGGCAGCATGCCAGAGTTCAGCCAAACATATTTGCCTAAGTTGATATTTCTGCAATACATTTCAAAACATGACAAATCATTACTTTCTGATGTTTGCTATTCATATTTTTTTTTCTCTTTACGCTTTCCAGGCAGGAATGGAAATTGCAAGTGCCACCATAGCAACTCAATGCAATAATATAAATCTTCAAATAACAATTTAAATGAAGGATGTTTGAAGTATTTTTATTTTGTAATAAATTTATAGGTGTCAACTAGATCAGGGCTTCCTTTCTAAAGAGGTTTTGCTGTTTATCTAAAAAGACAATCCTTCACTTGAAAGAGTTTATAACGTTAGCCTGAGCCAAAACACTGAGGTTTAAAAGAATATCTCAAATACATTCTATTTATTTATATTAGAAAACTACTCACTGGCACTCACTGGAATTTAGGTTCCTAAATGTCTATGTCTTTTTTCATTCCTGGCATTCTTATTCACATTTAATAAGAAATTATGACAGAACCAGGACAGAATCTATACCACCTTATTGAGTCCTCATTCACTGCCACAAAACCAGGAAAATTTCAAAGAACATTTAAAAATGGGATTTTTAAAAGACTGGCAGCTGTAATATGCTTAAGGTCCAGTTTGAGACTACACAGCATATACACAGAAGATATTATGCTTTTTCAGATACGTGGTTCCTGTGGCTAAGATGGTATTTCACCAAATCAGGATAGCACTCAGCAAAGTGAGGAATTCACTGGCACCCCTTCATCCCAACGTGAGGGCCAAATTCCAGGTTTAGATGCTAAACACACACATCATGGCAACTTTTGGAAGGCTCTCTTGTGTCTTGTGCATTAAAGACTGAATCTCTGTGCCAACCTCTAACAAAACTGCCCAAGCCAGCAGCATCAGGATCCAGACAAGTTCCATGGAATCAAGGTTACACACAGAATAAAAAGAAATCTGAGGTATTGTTAAGCCAAATAGCTCCTTCCTTTCTGGTTCCTTCATTTCTCATCAACATCTGCCCATGCATATCTCCTTTACAACGAGCTTGTTTCCTCAACAGAAAAATAAATCTGAAGCACACCAAGATGTTTGTCAGCTTTCAGAGCAGGGAAAATCCATATTGTTTAAAAAACAAAGCTTTTGATATTAAATATTTTCACTCACGACTTAAATAAATCATAGACATGGTCTTTAGCAAGGAAAAAAAAAGTCAAAAATTTATTAAATAGCTAATGAATTACAAAAGACCTATAGCAGCCAACTGAGTACTTACCTTCTGCTCAAACACAAGTCCTTGGGAGTGACAAATGTCAATAAACAGCACAGCTCAGGAGTGGGTGGTAGGCAAGACTAGATCCATCTGGCCTGTTGATGAGGAAGGAGGAGAGCTGTAAAACGCTCCGGAATGTGACCAGGAGCACATATGCCAGGATGGGAAAATGGGATTGTGCAGCAGCTCCCCCAGCCCCGCGGCCCCGTGGCAACCCCAAATCTGTGGGAACGTATGCTCCAGCCCTGCCTGGCGCTGTCCATATTTGTGCTGGGGACACAACCCCCCTGCCTCCAGCTGGGATGGGAGAATGTGCAGATCCCGGGAAAATCTGCTGAAATTAAACGCAAGTTGCTGGTATTTGTAGCCAGGTAGCCATAAATGCACCCTCCCACTTCTGCTGCTCCTCCTTTGCTGCTCCAACAGGGGGTTTTGCAGTCTGCTGACACACCTACTCCCAGCTCTGCCTCTGCCACAGGCTGGGAACTGAATCCTCATGCTGTAGAGCCCTGATTTGCTACACCTCCTGAAGCTGAGCTCGGGAAGAATGGCTTTTATGTGTGTTTTGATGAGCCATCAACAATTTTAGATACTATTCATGCTCACCAACAGATTCTGAAATGAAACAAAATCTGCCTCTCATCACATGCACAACAGGATGTAACAGATGTCACAGAGAAACCAAGTAATAGCAGTTTTCATGGTTGGATCCAACAATTACTTCTGTGCTCCACTCTGTGACCTCTGCCTCAAGCCCAATAGAAATGAGACACCTGCCCCCAGGAGTCCAGTGTAAACCTATATAAACACAATCTGGCAAGGCCCAAGCCAGAAAAGCATCCAGACACACATTTTTCACACTAAAACCCACCCAAGAGTTAGGTTATACCTAATCTTGAATGCAGGGTGTCCTGTTGGAGCAAAGAAGGATGGGAAAGAGAAAGCTGGTGTCTCTTCTGGGGAGAACTAAGAATATTATGCTCATATTTGCACCACAATCTCACTCTCCTCAGTAATATTTGTGGGCAGGAGTGCTATCCTCTTGGGAATTCCAGCACTGACCCCTTGCAGCACTATGAATGCATAGTAACCCCCACATTTTACAAAACAACAGCATCTGGCAGCTCCTTGCCAAGGCCCCTCTAGATGGAAAGCCCAATGAAGATCCTTTTCTTCGGCTCATTGCACAGGAGTTGTACATGGCTTTTCTGTCCCTGTGCAATTTTCTCCTGCAGTGTGTACTCAAGGTTAAAATGCTGTCCTTTCTCCTTGGTGAGATCTGTCACTGAACTATCAAAGTGTGCATGTTAGAGAGCCTGCCTGGTGGAGGGCTGAGTGATGCAGAGACAGACCTTTGATGCACGTTGTGACCTTAGTGCATTCCCTTTAAAATGGAAAAAAAAAAAAAAAAAGGAAAAGAGCCTCTTCTTGGTCCAATTTGGGGGCAGAAGGACATTAAGGAGCACTTTGGGTGCAGTAGCCCTCACATTTATTGCAATTATTACAGCACTGAGAGGCTCCAGCCGAGACCACAATCCCTTTATGATGAGCAGTGTAAGACATAAAGCAAGGGAAAAGCCTTATCTCAGAAATGCATGAACTAAACACAGCTAAAAAGGCTACTAAGAAAAATAATCCTCACCCCTTTTTCCATCATAAGGAATAGGGATAAATGAGCTTTTCTCCAAAATCCCAGTGAGATCTGTGGCAGAGTCAGGGGGAAGGACCCAGGTCTCTGCTAGGCTGACACCTCCATTTCCTAAAGAAACATCTGTGACAATTCCTTGTCTCCCAGGTTCTGCAGCTCCTGCACAGCCTTTGAGGAGACTTTTAATGCAGCAAATCAACATTTACAAAGCTAAGTGCATACACAGGCCTTCTGGGGATAATGGCATTGGGTTGGCTTGTGTCTGCCACCAAACAACGACAGAGAAGAAAACCACAGGTTTAGGACAGCATCACTATTACCTGCAGGAAATGTTCAGCCCATGCATCTGGCACCATTTCCAACTCCTCTTTTCTCCCCATTTTGCATATCCAGCTGGGAATGTCCATTTTACTGTCTGTTCACCTGGCCCAGTGCTTGAATACACTGAATACACTCATTTTGTGATTTAACCATCGCCACAAAGAAGAGCATTAAAGCTCAAACATGACTTAGAGCATGGATTAACAACAATCATATGGGAACTATCTCATTTTAGCTAAAAGAGAGTAGGATTAAATGCAATTAAGAGCTCCCAATGATGTAATAAAGACAACTAAAAAAAAATCAAGGCAAGTGGGCAAGAAGCAATCACTTTTCTGTCTAGAAACAGTAAAATAATGACAGTCTGATTGTTCATAGGGTCGCCAAGGCCAAAATGTGCAGAATGACCTTCATTAAGTCATACTTTGTACTTCTGCTGGGGGACTGTTGCATCTGCTCCTTTCGATTTGGCTTGTCTGAGTAACAAAGCTCCCAGCGATCATCTAAACCTCATTTGGAGCACCTGTGAACAATTCATTATATTAATATAACAGCAGGGGAGGAGTGCAGATACTAATAAATAGGTTGTTGAGCAGCTTTTGCTGCCAAGGTTGCTTTACCCAGCGAGGAAATGTCCCCTCCACCCAAAAGCTGTGGAGCTGCACTGAGACGCTGGGCTCGGTTGTACCATGACATGTCAGAACACACATCTGCTCCTGGAGAAGCATGTAAATTAATTTTGCCTTTCAAACCAGTAGATAAATGTGTGTCTAATACTTCTGAGGGACTGCAGCATGATTTGAAACAGTTTGTTCTCAGTTAACGTAGAACAAATGTTCTCTGGCTAAAGGTGGCTACGAAAGGCATTTGGTAACGATTTGTACCAGCTGGGCTTCTCGTTACTTTGAATAGATTTGTGTAAATCAGCACATAAAAATAAGCAAGTGGTCAATGCCTTTAATTGCATTTGGATGTGCTGTGGTAATGGCAAATATCAGAACTTTTGCATTTGTCCTCACATTCTGCAGTTCTAGAAAATAGATTTTTTTTAATAGAAACAGCAGCAAAAAGATTTTGCTGTTAACATCTATTTAGTCTGGTTTCAACTTAGTCACATTTTGCAAATGTCAGTGAAAAGCAAAGGTCAAATAGGAAAAAAACAGTATGCTATGGATCAGTACAATTACAGAGAGCAGAGTAGCACAGGGTTATGGGAGGAAAATATATCTGCAGTGTTGGGTAGACACAGGGCAAAATCCTGCCCATGGACCAGCACAGATATCATCTTAAAGTAGTAGAAAAATAGATTGTGTGTGTTAAGATATTTTTCCAGGGAAACAGGGAATGTCAGGTTTTCAATTCATTGCCTCTTTGTTTTTTTTTTTTAAGATTTGGGCTGCTTTGGAACAGCCTTGGTTTGGAGCAGTTTGCAGGCCTGAGCATCCTCGCTGTGACCATCCCTGGAAATGGAAGTTGTCTAACTCAGTATGTTTAAGTACCTAAAAATCTTTATATCTCTTTCTTGTGTTGTCTTTTGTCACTGTTATACTGCTGGGTATAACACAGAGAAGCTGTGGCTGCCCCTGAATCCCTGCAAGTGCCCAAGGACAGGTTGGAAAGGGCTTGGAGCATCCAAGCAGGGATGGCAGGGACAGTGGAAGGTGTTCCTGCCATGGCAGGGGCCTGGACCTAGGTCAGTTTTGAAATCCCTCCCAACTCAGACCAGTCTGGGATTTTGTGATGATTCTAAAGCACACCTGGATCACTTGAAAGGAATGTGAGGTGAATAATTATGAAGTATTCTGCCGTTATAGACCTGGTAGAATGTTTGTAACTCTCATTCTGGAAAACACACAAAATCCACCCCGTGGTGTTGCCAGACCAGCTGAACTGAAACAGACACTGCCCCATTTTCATCCCTTTATATAAAGAAGTGAAAATGAGAAAAGGAAGGATGCTGCACATATCAACAGCCAGGAGGGAGAGCATTTTAAACCTAGAATTTAATACAATCAATAAACTTTATATCAGTGTAACACAGTCAACAACATAACTCTCATAACATCACAACCTCACATTTTCTATGTCACTGTTGACATGCATTAAAGATTACTTCTTTCAGCCAATTTTCTCTTCATAGCACAATCTTTTTATCCTGTAAATACATTTGTTGGTTTCTCAACATCCAATTAAACATGTAAAGAAAAGCCATAAAGATATCCAATTTATATATTTTAATTTTAATAAATTATTTTAAACTTAGCAGCTATAAAGTATCTACTATTACCTCTTTGCTGGCATTGATTTAGCAAAAATTGGTAATTGTCACGCTGCTTGTGGGGTATCAAATATAAACATTTCACATTTACTATGAAATCCTCTCCAGCAACATGATATTGAAGGATAGACAAAACTGCTTTTACAGAAAACCAAGTTAATTTTTATCATTTTTTCTGTAAGGGATGATCATTTGAAACCTTTGAGCTGAAAGGAATCACAGGGCACAAGCAAGCTGAGGGATTTTCAATAATTGTATCATTCACATTTATCTTCTGCATAGATAGCTATGAAATAAATACTGCATGTGAGCAAGTGCAAAAATGTACTTGAGGTACTTCTGTGAGATGGAATCTCATCCTCCTGAAATTGCCTTTCCCATGAAAGATGCCCAGTGACAACCAGCAGTTTAACCAGCTGGGGATATATACAGTCAGTTAGCCCTCAGCCTTAAACTGTTATCTGATTTGTCCCATAAAGCAAAATATATGAGCTACATGATCCAGCGTGGGGATAATGCACAATAAACATAACTTACACTGCAGGAAAATGAGCTCCTGTTGGACCATCTCACAACAGAATCAGCTGTGGAAGAATCCACCCAATCTGTCCAAAATGTTTTCTTGGTTTTATTCCTTTCCCCCATAAGCATAATTAAACCCAGTGGTTTTGGTCAGATAGCTCTGTGATAGCTTTTAAATTACTTATTCTGGTGGAGCCTGCCAAAAGTTCTATTTTCTCTCCCTTTGAAAGTACAATGTGCATTATGTGCTGCAGTGGCAAGGCAGTACAATCATGCTGTTCTTTTCTCAGCCCTTTCCTCTCCATTTTTACAGAGCATTCATTCACCACTGACTTTTTTGGTTTCTTCTCAGAACAAGAGAAGCTATGATTGATGAAGAGTGGAATGTATTCAAATGACTTTCAAAAATCATGAAGTTCAAAGACATCAGGACTTCTGAATAATAGTTCCTAAATATGTTTACATTTTAGCAGGCATTATTAATTAACATCTCGATTAGAAGATGTTATATATGAGGAAATATATATAAGGAAAAATATAAGCAAAAATGATATAAGGAAAAATGTTTCTTTATAGAACTTTTTATAGTTATTTTCTCAATGAACGCAGATACTGTCAAGTCTTAGCCATTTTCTGGAGTTCTGCAATTTTGTATATATTAATTATCACTTGAGATGCTCTGCATCCTTTCAAAGCTACAAGTATTTGAAAAGAACATCTTCATGTCACTTGCATTCTCAAATAATGGCTCTAAATTAAAAACCAGAGCTTCTGGGGTGACTTTCTTCACCTAAACTTGTGCTTGCATTGAGGAATTTTGAATATGTTACCCAGACACTGTGACAAAGTACAGAAGTTGTGGCTTTGAGACCCAGAGGCTCCCTCTGAGTTTGTCCCAATAAATACAGGAGACCTGTGCCCTGAGGAATAACCATCCAAAGAGTTGGGAGTCCTTGGCTGGAAGGGAGCCTGGAACGTGTGTTTTGACAGCAACCAGTGTATTTTTCTAATCTCTGACTTGTGAATGAAGAAAAAGAGAATTATGGGGTGATGAGATGAGCAGAAAAGGAGATGAGGGAGGGAAGCCTGGCAGGGAGCAGCACGGACAGGAAAGCACCTGGGGGGAAAAGCTGCAATGGGGATGCAGTGCTGGATGGACAGACAGAACCAGAGCCAGGACAGGGCCCCACCAGCTGCTCTGGGTGGGCAAACATCATCAACCCCAGCAGCCATTCTGCACAGGCAGCTCTGTGCACAACAAACTCATTATTGTTCTAAAAACCAAGCAGTCAAACCCAGCTTTTGATTGCGACCACAGTCCTGATTTACACCATTCATGGGTCTCTAAGCTCTATGGTTTCTTAGCATTATGCAGACTTTATCTGAAGAGCACAAAAAAAGGAAAAAAAAACCAGGAAATAGGAAGAATTGGGCCATAAATAGGTTTGTAGGAAAAGTAACTCCCCTCAGTTTCCCAAGCTTCCCTTTATTGTTGTAAGTTCACTGCAAACACTCTCTGAAATTTCATCTATTCTCATTGACCATTTCCCTCTGGCTTTCTTGTTTCTTGTGTTGTGTTTATTTTTATTATTTCTTAATTAGATTACAAACACTTGCTACAGAAACAGTAAAACACTGCCTCTGGTTCCTGGTAACAGTACATTTTAAATGTATATTAACTCAATGTTTTAATTTCCAGCTGAATACAAATTAAATTAATCTTTCAACACAAACAGTAACTTGTCATTTTCCTCAGTGCTTTGTCTCATGCAAAATTTGTTCAGTGTTTAAAGAGCCATTTTTAAACAAAAATTGGTCACTGACTTCAGAACAAGCCTTGTTGTCTTGTGTTATTCCAGGCCTGTGGAGGGATATCATCAAGACAGTTTCATCATTTTCCAGCCACTGATTTTGATATAGCCTCACATAAAGTCTTGCAAGCAGCTGGACAGAGTATTTCTGGTTGAAAAAGAGAATTTCTGCTGGCTGGGATCACTGCCTTGTCATCAAGGTACTGACAGACATATTTACTGATTTCCCTTTGTTAAAAAACTTTAACCACAAACATTTGTTTCAAAACAAAGAGCTGTGGGGTGACTGCTGTGGGTAATTCATTCTTTCTCACACTGCAGATAAAAATGGTGGAGGAAGGAGGGAGGGAGCAGTGCTGGCAAGCACAGGGATGCTGATCTCTGCTCTTTGGCCTCTCTGTGCCCAGGGAGGTGTCCCTGATCCCGTGGGGCTCTGCCCTTCCCAGGCCTGGAAAAGGGCAATCAGTGCCAATTGCTCATTAACCTTCCCACTGGCAATGAAAACATCCTCATGAGAGCAGAGCCAGGGAAATGGAGGTGGCAGGGAGTGGTGGGAAGGGTCACGCATCTTCATCATCAAGAAACTAAATGAAAGGAAGGGTGGATGTTACAGGATTTTAGTTTCCAACAGCATCACTAAATTAACGTATTCAGCACAAAAATAACACATTTTCCACAGGAACTCTTTAGTCTTAAGACCAGAATCTCTTTCTCCTGACAGCTAAATTATGGAGAAATTTCTTTTTCTCATCTTTTATTTTAAGCCATTAGTTGTTTGCTTTTCAGGACAGCTCTGAACAATTTCAGCCAGCACTGCCTGGGAAGGTTTGCTGTGACATCTGATACTCAGTGTCAGCTCTGTGGGGAGAGCACAGGAGCAACCAGTTTTTCTCAGAGCTTTTCTGTGTCCTGAGTCCTTAAAAATAATGTTAACTGTGAAGCTTAAATCAGCACTGTCGGGGGCACCCAGTGTTCCTCCTAACAGAGCAGCCCAAGGCTGCCAGAGGTATTACACTGCTCTATTGAAGCCTGCTGTGAGGTGGAAATACTGCCCTGGAGTTCATGACTTTGTAGCTGTAAAAAAAAGATATGACTATCAGATCTTATTATAGCACCTCATGCACAGCTCAGTGGAAAGGCAATATCCATGGCAGGGCTCTGTGCACCAAGAAATCCTGGCAAAGGTATTTGTGGAGGGGATAAAAAAAAATCCCAAAAGCAAAACCTGAGCAAGGTGGGAAGAGCAGGTTTAACTTTCCTTGTGCACAGTACAGACACCCCCAGTGAAAATTGAGGAGTTTACATCCCTGTGATCCTTGGTGACTGACACAACAACTCATTTCCCTCAGGCTTGCCCTCCCCACAAGTTTTTAGCTGTTCGTGTTAACCTGCACAATGTGGTTCATTAAAAACACTGCACGTTTTCATTACCTGCACACATTTTCCACATTTTCATTAAAAACTTGTTGGAGGCTGTGCAGAAATCTGTTTGTCCAAAACACTTTCTGCAAAGATTTCATAGACCCAGGATGAAAATATTCTATCAAAATATGAGAGAGACTGAGATAACAGAACTCCAGGTTTAAGCTCATGCCCTCACTAAATCAAGTATTCCACCTCTCATTCCCCTGCCCTTCAGCTCAATGAATATTTATTGTTGGGAAGAGGAAGGGCTTTAAACAGGAGAGATCAGAAGTGGCAGAACAATCCCCAGCCTCGTGGCTGAGTGCCCTTCCACAGGTGCTGCAGGACAGCTCAAACCCCTTTCTCAGCTCTGTACCCATCCAGCATCCCAAGGACTGCTGCTTCCCATCCACCTTTGGGGAGCTGGGAACTGGAAAGACCTTCTGATTCATGGTCATCACACCTGCAATTACTCCATTTTTGTGCTGTTATTAACCATTTCCATTTCTAGAGCTGCACACCTGCCTTTGATGCTCATCTCCCCATGCTACCAGCATTGGAATGAACATTTCAAGTATTCCCTCTTGATGGTGTTTCCCATTGAAGAGGATGTTTCAGAGGTGCTCACTGTAAATATTCTTTTTAATAATTATTTTTATGTTTGCTCTGAGTGGTAGTGTTGCCAGGAAAGCCATCAAGCAGGATTTCACACATAATTTTGGCCCAGGAATGAAGTTTGATGACTTGCAGAAAATATCAGGAGTTTGATCTGCTGCTGAAGAAATAAGGCCTGGTTCTAACAACCGTTAGAAATGAAACTAAGCATTCACTTCCCAGGACAATTTGATTTAATTTTAACACAGACCTATGAGTGACACTATAAACACTGCATTTTTAAAAATATTAATACAAATATCTACGCATGAGGAAGAAATAATTGGGTGGTGGCTTTACCTTCTGACAGAGGAAAAAAAGCTCATTTAAAATAATTCTATTACTTCCCCCAGACAGGCCTTGTAGGTTAGTTACAAGGAACTCACAGGTCACACCAAAGTGCAATGATAAAAAATGCAGGTACTCTGAAACATTTATAAAGAGAAAGTATGAGGGAGTATGTAGTTTAGAATCTGAAATGACATTTTGGCATGGAACAGATCTCCCACAGGGCAGCTTTGAAACTTGCAGAAATTCTTAAAATGACATCTTTCAAAATGAACAAACATCAAACACGCTGAAGTCGTTACCTCAAAGTGCTTCACTGATAAGTCAGGCTGGGAATATGCTAAAAATAAAGTTGCCCACTTGTACAGTTGGCAGGAGCTGTGACCCCGGTGAGTCCTGCCCACACCATCCCTGCCCCAGCTGGGATTAACTCAGGTTTATTTGGACAGACAGGAGCAGCACAACCGGGAAATGAATCCACAGAGGCGAGGGAAAGGCAGGGATAAACCATGGATACACCATGGATAAACCACGGATACACCATGGATACACCACAGAGGGGGACAGGCACTGACAGGAGCCAGCACAAGGCATCCACAGGTGAGCCCTGACCCAAAACTGCTCCCAGAAGGTGACAAGAGCACCATCTCTGCCCTCTGACTGCCAGGACAGCACACACTTGTTCTATGTGCTTAGTGACACAAAAAGCTCTCTCAAAATGCCAAATTTATATTATTGAGACTCATTTGTTTAAAGAGAAAACAAGAGGGCAGAAAATGAATGGTACAATGCAGGCATTTCTCCATTGATTTAATAAGTTCTGTGGAATTAGGAAAAAACCTCACTGTTAAAAGGAAATTCCTTTTTTGTGCAATGCATAATTAACCCATGGCCCCCTCTTCCCCAGTCCTTGTTAGACATTAAAGCATAGCAGGACAATATGGATTTGCTGCTGTTCTTAGGTTTGCTGTGGTTCTTTTCTTTCCTCAAAATGGCAAACCTGGGGTGCCAGCCACAATGTGACAGGAGTCTGCCACTTACAGGTACAGCACCTCACAGAGAGTTCCTCTAGCTAAATGAGAGTTCCTAGCCATTGACCAAAACAGAAGAAAAGAAAAAAATGTTCCTTTGCTTTCACCCACCACTGATCTTCCTTTAAATGCATGGATGCTATTGCATTAATTCCTTAACTGCTAAAGATACAAGCAGAATTTGTGCATCTGCCCCTACTTGGAAGGTTTACTGAAAATAAGACCTCTAAACTCCAGTCTGCTGGAGTTTAGAGGTCTTATTTTGCATGAAATTCACAATTATAAACTTTTGAAATGCTTCTGTCATTTTTGCCCCTGATTCTGAGTAAAGCTGCATCGACATCAATCCTTCTCCATCACCAGGGGTGAGATCCATGCTGATCTGTTTGCCCAGTGATCATTCAGTTATTCCATCTGGTTCTGCTGCAGGAATGTGGGTTGGTTTAGACATGTGTAAATGGTAGCTGAGGGTTTTTTCCCCTCCTCTGTGCACTTCCATAAATACAGGTTAGTAAGCAACCCTGCACTCACCCCCTTGCACTTTGCTCTTCCACACAGCAAAGGAAAAGGAACCAAAACCTCACACAAAAACCTGAAATGGTCTCTTGGCCACAGAGGAGCCAGAAGCCAGAAGAGAGAAGAGGTCCAGACCTTTGGAAACATTTTTCCTCACACAATTTCCACTCAGCTCAACTGACATGGATTTTCATGCCACGGTTGCAGGCTGGTTCCACATGGAAGGGCTGCTCCTCACCAAACAGATTTGCAGGAACACTTCCCTGCAATCCCTGCTCTCACTGCAGGCCATCCAGGACTGTCTCTGAAGGAAGAGATTGCTCATTCCCCCACTCACTGTTCCAGGCACTCAGCATTATGGAATACAAGCTTTCCACAAGGGTTTATTAACCTCTGCACAAGAGAACACGTTATTCCATTTTGTAGACAAGAAGCCAATAAAAAGGCTGATTTAGGCATTCAAAACCAGTGCCTAGCTCTTAAGTGTGTAATCCAAAGCACAAAGGGCTGGAGCCTACAAAGAAAAGGTCATAAATATTTTAGGGGACGTCTTACTACAAAAACAAACAAACAATTTTCCTCGCTTCACCTCATTTTCAAAAGCCAAACCGTGCTGCAGGAAAATTTTTCCCACTCCCCAAAGTCAGCTGGAGGCAGACACTCACTGCAGATAGATCAGTCTAGCAGGTAAAAGACAGGACATAGAAAGATTTTGCTTTCAGTTGCTTGTATCATTGGAGACACAGAGGAAAAATCAACCTTTTGCACCATAGCAGGACTGGGGTGCTCATGTCCCAGTGAGTAAATGGTTGTTATTTTGCAATTACTTAATCCATCTTTATACCAGTACGGAAACTTCATGGAAAGAAAGAGAATCAGTGCCCATGCAACACCTTAATTCAGAAGGACAGGTGAGAAGTACATCAGGTGTTACTTTAGATATTTGTGGGCTTTTAGCACATCCCAATGTGTAAATATTGAGCTGGAGAAATAGTGGTGTAGCTTCCCAGGAGTCAGAGAAGCTATAGCAGTCCAGCTAAGGATGATGGAGGGAGCTGTGTATGTATTTTCCTCTTTCTTGCTTGCTTTCATAATTTCAGCTTTAATTCAGGTTTCAGAACTTGGGCACTTGAACAAAGGACTGCAGGAAAGGTAGCAACAAGCAGCTCCATGTTGCTCTACTAATTGTCTGATTTTGCCTTAAACAAACAGTAAAAATTAGACTTTTCACATTTTCTCTGCATTCTTAACCACAGATGGAAAACATCTATAATGCACTGCCTGTAAGAAATGAGCTCCCAGTCCACTGTGGATCTTGGGCAGCTCCACAGGATTTGCTGTGGTGTGAGACAGAGCAGAAGTGATTCCACAACTGAAATGCTGCTGTCACCACAACACAACCAAGTGCAGATGAAAGGCTTTGAGCTGTTTCAGCCCAGACAGTGCTACACACAAATCACACATAACTAGGCTGACTTAACTTTGCTCTAAATTCAATGATGGCAATGAATTTTTACATCTTTTCTGCTATTAGTGACTTGCATGTAATAATCCCAATAACATTATCACAAATTCTTATGATACTACAATATTCATGGAAATGTAAAACTAAACTGCTGAAACTTAAAACCGATTAATAAAATATCCCGTCAAATAGATTCATTTCACTTCCTAAAGCAAAGAACTTCACTTGATCTCAGAGCATTAGCTATTTGAAATGCTAAAACATTTTTCTTTCAGTTGTAAAAGATTTTTTCCACAGGCAAGAACTTGTTTGTCACTACTCACAGCCTTCCCACAAAAAAAACAAGAATCCTGCTCTGTTTCCTTGCTTAGGCACTGGAGTGTCTAACAAGAAGAGTTAGAGATTATTCCAGTGAGTTAATTGGGTTTCAGAAATGGCTTGGAAAGAGAGGCTTTCTCTGGTTTTCCTCTGTTTGGGGAAATCTGACTTGCCAGTCAAAATTGGATGACTTGCTAACAGGATCTCTGTTAGCAAGAGCAGCACAAAGCAGATCTTCACTCCCTTCTGCAGACAAGAGTGAAAAAGCCAAATTGAAAAGAGTTCTACAGTGAAGCCCGAGATGTGAAATTTCTTGGATTTGAATATCTCAGTTCAATCTGAATTTGTACATTGCAGGTAACTTGTTATGAAGACTGAAATCTGAGTTTAACAGAAAAGCCAGTTTGAGGCAGGGGAGCACCAGCACATCCAGAGAAAAATACAAACATACTTTTCCTGCTTCTTCTCTGGTTTCAAACAAACTGAGCACTTTGCACCTTCCCTGGGGAGAGGGACAGGAAGAGAATTCCTAAAAGACTGGGAATTGTGGTCCTGTTTCAGGCACATCCATGCTGGGTGCAGGGGGGACCAGCACAGCACTGCTGTGGCTCAGGCTGTGGAGGGGCACAGAGCTGTGGGGATGTGCACAGCAGTGACAGACATCTCTTATCTCTCAGCCAGAAGTGTGATTCCCAAATGGGAGAGCAGCAGAGAGAGCATGGGGTGAAGAAGCTGTGAGTGCACCCAAAAAATTTCCCTCATTCTGTTCTTCCCACTGGAATCACAGCTCTGTGCTCATGGGAATGATGCCTTAGAAAGATGCCCTGGAACAGAGGCTGGACAGAGCTAAAGAATAAAGCAGGGATTTATTGAAAGGGTCTCCTCCATGGATCCACCTTGGGCAGCACCAGAGCCCAGCCAGGGCTGCACCCAAGATGAACCAAAATGGCCCCAAAATGCACGAGCGGGCACGGGCTCTGTCCCTGGGATCAGCTCTGCTCCATTTGCACCTTGCAGTTCATTGTCCCATTCCAGCTTTAGCCCAGGCAGTCCCACCCTGCTTGTTTTTCTCTCTCCAGCCCACAGGGTTTGTGCTCTGGGGCTGAGATTTGGGTCATTTGTCCTTGGTGCCCAGCTGGAGCAGGAATTGTTTTGTCTCCCTGCTCTGTGCACAGAGCTCACCATCCCCTCATGTGAAGCTCAGACCCACACACTAAAGCAGCACAGAATCTGAAAATATAAAAGCTAAAACTTAAGGCATCAGGAACACTTGGAAAATACAAACCTTTGTCTATGGAAGTGGAGGACTGAGAAACCTCCAACTTCATTACTGCCACCCCCAGAACAGGTGGAGATGCACTCAGGCCACCCAGACCCAAATAAACCTTCAGCTTTCAGCACCCTCAGCAGAAACACCCCTGTCCTCACTCATCTGCCACCCTGCAGGTCTCTGTGAGCAGTTTGGACTTTGTCAAGGTCACTTTTCTGCACCCACCTGGCCATTGTTGGCCACTGAGGTGCATTTTGGTTTCCTAGGCTTTACAAGAGAGAGGAGAAAGAGCTGCTCACACCTCCACAAAGCACAGTTTGCATTTAAAGATGTCCAACATAAAATTACCCACAGGGGTTTCTGTACTTTCACCAGAAGCTGCTTTGTTTTATAAGCTCCATTATTACGGTGCTATTAAAAGGTTTAATGATTTAAATAGCACTCTTGAGTTAAGCCAGATGCTTTCACTCTCCAAGTATCAGGTCTATAGGTTACCAACACAAACAAGAGAAATCTTCTTTGAAATCTTCTAAGGCTGATAGTACTCAATTTAGTATTTTTATTGTAGCCAGAAAATCCTCTGGAAACATTCTGACTTTCACAATATTAAAAAATAACCCACTTAGTGAGTTCTAAATAATATTTATTTTAGCTAACGGCAGTATTTTAAAAATCCTTGGCTCTCTAAGCCTATTAACTTCTAATACTACCAAGTTGAGCTACAGAAAAAAAATAAATAAAAGCTTCCTCTTGCTGCCTATTGACACTGGGTGTCATCTAAATGGCTAAACTGCAGTTCTGTTCCCAGAATTAATGCTGCAGGAGAGAAAGATGATGAAAAGGGACTCGCTCACAGCCCAGGCAGCACAAAGCTAAGCCATGTGGGCAAACACCTCCTCTAATTTCATTGTATTTATAGGTCAGCTGGTTTTATTCTGAAGCACAAGAGATTTAGTGGGAAAATTCATTACTGCCGCTCGCTCTGATTTTCTTTCTCAATATAATTAAGCTTTGCTAATTGTCTATCGTGATTAAAATCATGCCAATAACAGCCTTGTTTCCCCATTTGGCTGCGCTCCAGGCTCTTCAGAGCCCTTGTTTATGGGCAGTTCTTCCTGTAGCAGTTATGCAAAGGTCTTTCACCAAACACGTGAGGGCAGCCCTTGGCCCGGCTGCCAATAAATTCATACAAGTCAGGATTCTACCCGTGGATGTTCTGAGGCAAAGAAGGCAGTCAAAAAGGAAAAGGAAAGACACAACCACTGTAGTTCAAGCAAGGAGTGAGATTCTGTAAAGATTCAGAATCCATTCTTGTAGGCTGGGAAATGAATTCAAACTAGAGACACAGATAGGAAGGTGTTGAAATGAGCGATTACTTCAGGGCTGCATTATCCCCCCAGCAATACAAAAGCTGATGTAAGACACAGAAATTCAGCCAGGACACAGAAAGGGGAGACAAGGGGAGAGAAAAGGGTTTGGGTGTGGGTGGGAAAGAAAACAAATACAGAAATAATCTTGCTGCTGTTCTATGACACATTGCTATTTTTTAGCTTCATCGCCTCAGTGGAAGGCAGATCAGGGGTGCAGAGGGCAGGACCAGGAGCTGAAGGCAGCTTTGCTTTGCTTTGGAGCCCCAGACAGGGTCCTGGCAAGGGGGACAGGACATAGGGAGGTGGCTAAAGCCATCCTTGCCTTCTTCCCACCTTCCCTTTGCCTGCTGGCAACTTCCTTGGAAACAGTCAGAGCTTGGTTTGTAACAATGCTCATCAGCAAATTTCTGACAAAACAGAAAAAATGTTGGTTCCTTGAAGCCAAGATGTCTTAACCTCTAATGCTGTTGCTTCCCAACAGTTCTTTTGCTTGGGAATCAGGATCCCCACTGTCCACTGCCATGGGCAGCTCCAAGGGACACAAAATTCTGTCTGTGCCAGGGACAGCAGTGCAGGGGTACCCAACCCATCACCACAGGCCTCAGGGTTCTGGGGCTCTGTGCTTCCCTGCAAGGAGACAGAGATAGAAGAGCAGTGCAGGTCTGTTTTAATCTCTTTAAATGTTTTTCAAATGCTGCAGCCACGTAGAAAGCCAAACAACTCCCAAATGAGGGCGTGTACATCCACATCACTCAAGTATCCCAGAGTCCCAATTCCAGGAATAAAATAACCAGACCACTGTGTGCATCCCCTTTAGGCAGTATGAGACAGGTATCTGGGCTTGGGTAGCTCATTCTCAGTTAACTCTGTGCATTTTCTGCAGTGTAACACACTCAGTGCCTCATTTCCCCACAGGGAATGAATGAAAGCCACTGCCTTTCTCTGCACTTCTGTCTAATTTACACTGTAACCTCTTTGGGCCAGGACCTATTTCTTGTTACTTGTTCCTACAGTGCCTAACACAAAGGCAACCTAATCTCAGACCCTTTTTTAATGCAAATGTAATAGAGAACTGGGCTGTTTTAACAGAAAGGGTAATTTTGGTTCCCCCTCAGTAATGGACTCTGGGAACTGATAATTGGGCTGTTTTGTCATTATTCTTTTTAAGTGAGGTTAAGGTCCTATTGGTGGCAAAGTGAAATATGTATTGCAGGCTAATCAGCAGTCCAAATCCAAATGTGCCAGGGCAGAGCTCACCCTGCATTTAGTGCACTCAATGGATGGGTTGTACTAACACAATTAAAGGAAGAATTTGGCTGTGTACACATGCAGATCATTATACTCGCGCATCTCCTTTTACTGCAGATCATGCAGAGAAGGGTCTGAAGACTAAAAAATAACAATTATGGGTCTAGACAGAGCCTGCCTGAAGGCATGAGCTGCAGCTAGAGCAGTTCAAGTGACTGCCTCCTCCAGAGGAACAAGCACAGAGGCAGTGGCACTCACACAACACCAGACTCCAGCCCCGTGGCAGGGTGAGCTGGGCTGCTGCTCTGGCCTTTGCAGAGGCCTGGGAGGACACACAACACCAGCCAGAGCTGCCCAGCTGGGGACAGCAGCTTGGGAAGGCACAGAAGGGAACTGCTGGCAGCTGGTTGTGTCCTCTTGCTCCAGAGTCAACAGGGTCAGCGAAGATATGGCTTGGTAAACCCAGCCCAAAGGATAGAAGATTTCATTCTGTGTCCTCACATGCCACTGGTTATCAAGCAGCTGCTTCTCCTCACAGAGGAGAGTGATGCTTGATAACATGTTTTTCATGGTGCCAGGGTACAGAACTAAAAAAAAAATAAATGTCATCGCTTCTTCATCAGCTTTGTTTTCAGATATGTTTCAAATGCAGCAACTTTTATCTAGGTGCTTTTTGTTTCAGTCCAAGAGAAAGCAAAGGAATGCCAACATTCCATCATTTCTGAGCATGAAGGGCAGCTTATCAGAAAATAACATCAATGGCAGACACTTAAAATACCTTTATCCCAAGGTTTCTCCCCTGCTATCCCATGGATAAATCACTGCTAAACAGTCCAAACCAATAACAGGCAATTCTGGTCACTCTCTTAATAAATCCATCTTTTGTTGCAGTGAACCCCATTTGCTTTTGAGTGCAAGTCAGGGTGTTGATACAAATCACAAAGCCAGGTATGAAATGCACTTTGGATCTATTAGAAACTTTCTTTCCCTAAACATCCATGTAACCATGACTTAAATCAAACAGGCCTTCTCCACTGGCATGCAGAAAGAAAAATCCTTAGCCCCAGATTTACACCTTTAGTCAGATGGATCCTATTTCTGACAATGTCCTACAGACACTGCAAAGGAAACCTGCTCATTCCAGCTGTTACCTGAGTCTCAGAATTCCTTTTACACTTACATTTTAATCCCCTAATTACATGATTTGTAAGCCACTGAATTCTCTGTTCATGAGGAATTGTCTGGGATATCTTGCAGCAAGAAAACAGTATACGTTTCTGTAATGCTTAATTCTCACCTAATGAAGAAATATTGGACCAAACCTACAAGAGCCAATCCGAGGGAGAAAATAATCAGCATACTCTCATTTCTTTAAATGCCAGGAAAAAATCATCCAGTATATTTGAAATTTCAAAGCCTTTTCCCCCAACACCTTAGGCATTAATGGCTTTTTAACAGGACACAGTCTGTAATTTTCTTGAGGCAATTTTCCGTGGTTTTTCACCTTCAGAAAAAAAAAACATACTGGGTTAATCTTTCCCAGCTGACATCATAAGGATGATTTCTGCAGTTAAAAAGGTCTTCAAACAAAAGGAATAAAAACAAAGGAGTTCATTTACAGCTCCTTTGCTGAGCAGACAAACCATGCTGGAGGATGGCTCAATGACAGCCAGTGGGACAATTGTCCATTCCAACCATTATCATATTGCCATGTGCATCCCAGCAGCTCCTGCATAAATCCTTGCATTAGAGCCCAGGCTCTGCTGTGCACAGGCTTTAACCACATCTCATTTGTGACTCAGGAGACCTGGATGTGCTCCTGGATTTGCCATTGCCCTCTGCTATGCTCCCCTGCAAAAATCTCTGCCTGTCTCTGTCTGTTTCTCCACCTCTGAGATGGGGATCAGGGTATCCTTATAAAACCCCCTCCTGCAGAGGGATCAATGGGAATTGTTGTTTCACCCTTTTGAATGGCTCTCCTGGAAAGCACAGAATTTCAGTCTTCATTTAAAGCACAAAAGCTGGCGTGTCTGTGGTGTTTTGAAAGGCACTTTCACATCAGGCTCTGAGAACACGTAAACGAAAACACCTCCAAAACAAATTCTGTTTGTTTTCCATCCATTGTCTGCACACACTGACATGCAGTTCATCTTCTCTTCAAGGGGGAAAAGAAAAAAAGTTTGCACTTAAGCACTTATTTCTGCTGCAAAACCATTCATATAAATAAAAGAGAGACAGAGAGAGACAAAGTGCTCTGCGTGGATACTTTAAGCTGACAGAGAAAATGCTCCTTCCACAACAAACTGGAGCACAACCGGGAGGACAGCCCTGCTCCTGATTCCCATCTCTGAGAGAAAATGAAGAAGAATGAATAGCTATGCCTCACTTACTCTTGAAGCAAATCAAAAGGAATATTCTGGTATCTATTTTTTATCCTCCTGTTCTGGTTAATGAAAACAAAAGACCTAAATATTTGATTACTTCCCCTCTGTGTCAAAAATAATAGTTCACGTCCTTTCTAGTTTGACAGAACAGAGACTTTTTAGATCTCAGTCCTTTCATCCGAAACAGCATCACACAGGTTTGCACCAGCCTAACCTATTAAAATAAAGTTGAGCTCTAAAAATCTGCCTCTTTTTTTCCCCTTTTCCCCTCCTTTTGGAGCTGCACTGCAAGCAATGATTAGATTGCATTTGCCAATAAATCTATAGGGATAAGTGAACCAAAATAGCTTCTCCCTCTCCAACCTATCAGTTAACAGCTTCCTTTGTAAATGATGTTACCATTTCATGATTTGCCTTAAAACTTACTCAGGTCTGTCCTGTGCCCTTCAGTGTAAATGTGACCCATGCTAAAGGCTGTGCAAAATGCATTCAGGAAATCCATATTTGTGAATTAATATTTTAGTGATTTCAGCAGCATTCACAAGTTTGACTATGTGGAATCTAACATATGCAAGATCCTTCAAAAATCTGCAGTTCAGGTGGAAACACATCCCAGCAAAAAAACCACCCTGTGTTAGTACAGAAAGAAATTTAAGTGATCAGAAACTGATTTGAACTAATGGAGACATAAAATGGTAAGGGAGAAAAAATTTAAGACATATGTATGTTGTGGCAAGGAGTTGTATTTCAGAAAATCCCATGTAGCACACAAAGAATCATGGAAGCCATGGGAAGAGTGACCTTATTCCACTGAGGTCTTTCAAATTCTTCTAATAGCAGCTCCTGCTTGTCAGGATTAGCCAGAAATATGGGTGGTTTGACTTGTTAGTGGTACGGTTTTTCCCTGATGTACTGAATAGTACATTTTGCTACAACACAGCTTCCATTTCATTCCCACAAATTTCCCTCCAAGTGCATTTCCAGTTCAGTTGTTCAGACCCCAAGAACTCAGTTTCTGCAACAGCTGTACCCCAGTTTGCCCCCTCCTTTTACAATGGATTTGCTTCACATATTGAAATTGAATGCTTGCTATGATACATTGGTTTAAATAGGACTTTTATTTCCAGTTATCACTGGTACAGCGGTATTTTTCTGGCTGATGTTTTAAGTAACCTAAAGAGAATGAGAGAGAGGAGAAGGAGATAAAAGAGCAGTTTAAAGGACTCCAACCTTTCAGCAGAGTTGTGCCAGTCTGAAGCTGAATAGATCATTTGGGGTGTTCTTTCCAAATGATTGTGTAACCAAAAAGAAAGGGGAGTAAATCAGGGCATGATTGGTTTCTGTAGCAAGAACTAGGTAAGAGAACAAATCAAATTTAACACTGGGAAAGCAATAATAGAAAATGTCTGTCTCCCCAACAGTTCCCTTGAGACAAACAATCTGACAGTGCTGAGCTGAGCCAGGCTGGGCTTCTCACAGAAACCACAATTGCTCCTTGTCCATGCTGAGAACTTGGTAGAGCAAAATCCCAGCTATAGCCTGTCCCTTGTTAGCATAGTGGATCTCTATGGTTGGCAAAGATGAGCAATTCAACAACATGTAGTAGTCCAGAAATTTATTGGTCACCCTCTGAGATGCTCAATTAAATTTTTCTAACTCCAAGAAAAGGAGACAAAAACTCTCAGGTGTCTTTGAAACAGTTCACACTTACATAAAGATCACAGTATTTTTTTTCCTCACTATTTTACGTTTCTAACCTCATCTTGTAACTGTCTCACTAATATTTCCAGGCTCCCACTCTGATCATCTCTACATTAAACATTTCCTACCACACACTGCAAAAAGAAAAGTCCTGACAGGGCAGGTGGAGCCCTGAATGCAGACAGGATTGGTGATGTATGGAAACCACAGAAGCTTTTGTTCCCTGTGATGAAAGCCAACACCAGTGTGGATTACAGCACTCCAGGAGCAGCTAATGGAGCCCTCACACATCTTAATTCGTCCATTTTGCTCTCAGAATTCATCTCCTATTAATTTTGGAGGAGTAACAGGTCCCTGCCTCAGGCAGTGCCTCATACTCCAGATAACTCAGACAGACACTGCATTGCTCACAGATTATCAGCTGCTGATGTGAAATCAGAATCAATGATGGAGCAAAGTGACCATGGAACCTCATCTTGCATTTAGCAAGCCAAACTCCTTGAATAATCATTCCATGGGCTCCTAATTTCCCACTCCTGTACCAGCAGCAAGCCTCAGTCTCTCTGCTCAGCCCCACAAGCCAGGCTCAGTATGGACCCAAACACCCACAGCTTGTGAGCTCCCAAAATGGGAAGGAAATTGGGGAATTTGGAAATCTCCACCAGGCTAGCAGACACAAATTACACATTCCTGACTCACAGTTTAAGGGGCAGATGCAGTCCTGTGCTGTGGGCTGTGAGTGCAGCCCTCCTCACCACCTTAGCACCCATCAGAATGGCATTTAATCCCTGACTTCCACCAGCCAGGGAAAATGAGATGGTGAGAAATTTATTAGGCTTTATAATCATGCATAACAATCTGCTGTACATCACGACTTAAACTGGAAAATATGCCTGACAGTGGAATTTCACCCTTGTTAGATAAAATGAGGAAAGGTGATTGTGTGTGATCCTTGCCCCTTGCCTCCACTGGGAGAGAGAGGAGGCAACAACTGGCAACAGCATTTCTTAATAATTACACATTATCTCTTTGAAGAGACAGGGGTATAGAAACCTGTTTTCTTCTCACTCTCTTCACCGGTGCAATATAAAGAAACACTTTGATTTATTGGGCAACAATCCTTTGGGCTGTGAGGTGCTTGAACTCCTAAACCCCACAGACAAATCCAGAGATAAGAATGAAGAATTTTTCTTCTTGATAGAGATCAAGGTGAACCAACAGTGAATTTTAACATAAGGGGAACATTAAGGGGAAAAAACCACTCGTGGGTTTTTTTCAGCCTCGTGTCTGAGCTCTGTCCTGCACAAGAGGCTCAGCCCCTTGTGATGTGCCCTGCCTTGAGTGTCCTGCCTAGAGAATTCTTAATAAAAATGGATTAAAAAGGAGAGTTGGCTGCCTTGTTTCAAAACCAGCTAAAGAAAGTGCCCTGTTCATGTTGCTTGGCAGCCAAAGCAGAAACACAAATTCTACCCAGGGGACCCAGCCCATCGTGTGCAGGAGATGCTGCTACCACAAATTCCAGAGGAACTGAACACAGACATGCTCTGCTGCATTCCTCCATCCTGACAAGGTTCTAGTTACTCCTGGAGGTAGTTCCCAAACAAGCCATGTCCCCGAGACAAGGGCTCTCCATGGCTCCCTCCAACTTTTTCTCAGCCCCTCTCAGAGTGTTTTTAAATCATGGATTTAAAACCAAATGCATTGGAGTGTTTATATTTATACTTCTGTTTTGCAGACAGGGCTTTGAGTATTTCAAGCCCAAGTTTTGAAAGTTTCTCTCCAACAACTCTAAGCACCAGAAACTTAAAAGCTGAACAAGGTAAGAGAGCAGGACCTGCTGCCCTGAGAAAAAGACCAGACACCTGAGAGCTGACAAAACTCATTTAAACACTGACGTGATGCTGCTGCACTGAACATGTCCAGAAGTGACTGGGGTTTTCTAAGTGCTTACACTGCTCGATCACAGCGTTTCAGAAACCTAAAGCACCAGAGATTAGTGCCTTAAAAGTGCTTTAAAAGTGCTTTAAACCTTCACCTGACCTAAAGGCAAAGAGGGGGGGGGGGGTGGCCAAGGAGTGTAATATTTTATGAAAAATCCTTTTCTTAGGATTTTTCCTCCTGAGAAGCTGAGAGGCCTCAGGATCAAAATGTAAACATTGATTATCTGCTGCTGTGGAATGCAACAGGTGCATCTGTGATTGGTCTCATGTGGTTGTTTCTAATTAATGGCCAATCACAGTCAGCTGGCTCAGAGAGAGAGTCCGAGCCACAAACCTTTGTTATCATTTTTTCTTTTTCTACTCTTAGCCAGCCTTCTGATGAAATCCTTGCTTCTATTCTTTTAGTATAGTTTTAATATAATATATATAATAAAATAATAAATCAAGCCTTCTGAAACACGGAGCCAGATCCTCATCTCTTCCCTCATCCTTGGACCCCTGTGAACACCATCACAAAGGAGCAGCTGCTAATGGTTTGTCATGGATCTGGTTTGCCTCTCTGCTGCACTGATGCCAGGGTAGCTCCCAGTGTGGGTCACTCAGGGTGCTCTGCATGTGAATTTGTGATGTTTTCCTTCCTCTGTTGCACTGCTTCTTGATTAATTAGTGCCATTAAAGCACCTGCACCGTGTACACACACAGCTGGCCTTGCTCTAACGGTGGGAAGAGGGAGCAAGTCCTTCTGAATTCAGGGAAAAGTCTCTGAAGTGTAAATAGACAAAGTTAATCAAATTCAGACGCGATTAAAATTAACAGACTATCAACCAAGTGACACTATTAATAAATGTCCACAACAAGTAGGGACAGAAAGGACTCTGGAAAGACCAAATGTAATTTAATTAAACAAATGAGAACACACAAAAGAAACCATAGCAGATAACTGCGTGGGAAGACAAATAAAGATTTCAGCAATAATTGCTGTTGTATTATTCACTGTATAAAATGAATCATACAGGTGTTCCTCTCTATTTACATAGCGAGGTGGAAAACCTTGGGATTTTACCTGTAACCTTGTACACTGAAGAAACTTGTCCTTCACATGAATAAATGAAGTTTTGCTCTCACATTATTAGGCCATGCAAGTGCAGAATATACATATGTACTTACAGCAATCTTGTGATGCAGGGGAATACTATTATTCTGATTTTATGGATAGAGTTTTACAACCTCATTAGTCTTGAGGCAACAAAGCTTTCTTGGTAGGGTTTGCCTTGATATTACAGAGCGTGAAAAATCACATCCCATAATCTACACGGCTGAAATAGGCAAAGTTTCTGATGTAAATGCAATGAGGTTGACAAGACCCTGCCCATCAGCTGTGCTTGTTTGTGATTTAGTGTTAATGGTTTCCACGTTGACACTCAAAGGAAGTTTTACCCAAAACTCAAGAACCACCCAGCTGCACGTGCTGAACTTCCCCTGAGATTGCTGTCCTGGTTTAATTCCTGATTCAGGGAGTGCTCAGAAACCTGCATTTCTAGCGAGGTGTCTCCCCATCCTCAGGCACCTCACTTGGAGCTCAGCACAAACTGCTACAGAGACAGGAGGCAGCAGATCAGAACGGCCCAGCTCTCTGAGGAACCCTCCCATTGCTGGTTACAGAAATACATTCTGTATTTCTGTAATACAGAATGCATTTCAATACATTCTGTATTACAGAAATATTATATTCAACAATACAGAAATTCCCCCTCCTACAGCTCTGCCCATGAGGGGGAATCCTTCTTCCCTCAAGGGAAAAAAAGGCCAAAAAGAAAAAAAATTAACCACAACCTTTTAAAAATCCCAGCACTGCTGATACTGAAGCTTCTTCCAATATAAAAACTCTACCTTAAAAAGTCACAGCCCAGAACAACTGAATAACCCAGAGGTTATTTTCTCTGAGTTTGTAAAAAATATTTTATTAAACAATGCACTGCGTGGTTCACATTGAATTCTACCAGCACAGCACTGTTTAATGTGGCAGTTCCCTAATTGTCACTGTTTCCTATAGCACTTCACTAATCAATTCATTTGATTTTGCTGTGTTTCAGTCACTCCACAGAGGAATCCTCAGAGTGGTGGGTGTTTCTAATGAGATCCTGCAAGCACCCTGAGTAATTGACCCTCAGCTATACAACATTTTTATCAACAAGCTGGGAGAAAATACGAAAACATTATTTGATAAAAATGTCAAATGACTGACAAAGATTAGGAGAATGGTAAATAATGAAGTGGAGAAGGTATTGATTCAAAACAACCTGATAAGATCAACACAAGCAAGCATTATGTGCTCCACAGTACTGCTACTGAATGAGTCCTAAATCCTAATTAGGAAATAGGATAAACTGAATCCCAGGAACAAAGCAAGTACAGCACTTTTACAGGCTGGAAGGGTCTATTTGGAGAAGAAAGAATCTAAAATACAGAAAAAACTTGGGAATCAAGAGCAGGCATTGCCATGGTAGTGAAGGGTCTAATGCATTCCCTGACAGTGTCAGCAGAATAAAGCCCCATGGGAATAGAAAGATTATATCACACTGTTAATGTGAATTGGTGCAACCACAGCTGCAACCAGCAGTGCTGTCCCCATGCTTGGTTTTGCTCCAAAGAGCCACAAGAATGATTAAAGGAATAAAAAAAAAAGTGAAAAAAATTAAGGAACTTGATCTGTTCAGATTATCAGAAGAAAGGAGAGGGCACAGGTTGATGACAGCTGATTAATCCCTACACAGGACACTGAAGTTCCATAATTGCAGCCTCTTTATGAAATAAATGGAGCTATGATACCATCCAGGAGCTGGGAATTGAGCTGGGCAAGCTTTGACTCGAAATGAGATGTTGCATTTTAATAGGCAGAGTAAATAACAGCTGGAAATGATTTATTGAGAGCAGAAGTGCATTCCTCAACTCTGTGAACCTGCCTTTCACAAGGGGATGTTTCCTGAGCTCGGCTGGATTAATTCAGGGTGGCCTTCAGGGGGACACAGGGGCTCACTGCACTGCTCCCTCCTGGCCCCACAAACCACAGGTCCCCAGATCAATCCCCCACTCCTGCACCTTCAGAGCTTCCTTCAGGTCATTAAGTTTAACACCCACCCTCCCTTCATTTGGAATGTGCAATTGAAAGCTGTAACTGCTGCCTTAATTTAATGGTAATTAAACCTGAGCCAGCCCCGGTGTTTTCCGTAGCCAGCTCACTGCTGCAAAGGGAGAGCTGGGCAAAATCTTCTGGAGCCACCACCAGCCCAGGCTGCCAGGAGGGGACAGGGACAAGAGCACAGCTCATCTCCCCCACAGCCTGGGATTTAATTAGAGAATTGTGTCATTAGGAAACTCCTTTGGCATGCAGGACCACAGGAACGGGGTGTGAGCTCAGGAGCAAAGGTACAGGAAGCCAGCACAGGGCCCTGACAGAGGACAAAGATGATTCTGCCACTGAGATAAGCTTCCCTCAGCCTGGGTCTCATGGTAATGCAAGAATTGCCCTTCCTTCCATTCATTTTTCCATCACTAACACCATTTAGACAGCATTCCTCTTCCTAAAAACCTTTTTTCCAGTGCTCCTCCTCCTCCTGTCCATCAGCCCAAAACTCCACAGGCTCAGGTAAGCACCACACAAAAATAAACCAGCCCCAAAATTCAGCCCACACCATATCTGGAAGCAGCTCTCACTGGCACTCTATGGGAAGAGACAGGCTCTTATTAAAGTGGATTTTGAAAGGTTTTCACTGATAGCTCATTCAGTCTTTTCAGTTTTGATATAAATGTAACTGTGCTCAACAATAAAAACTGATGCTTGTGACCAATTTCTTGGTCAAGAAATTATGCAGCTTTGTGGGTATTAATTCCAGCCAGAGTGCAGGACACAGCATATCCTGCTGAAAACTCACTCCAAGTGCCCATCAGTGATGGGGATTATGCACCAGAGCACCTCATTGAGCCTCTCACCCCCTGGTATCCATCCCATCAGAACAACTGTGAGCCATTGCCATGTTTGCCAGCTATGGCCCAACTTGCCAGGCTAGAAAAGGGGCAAATTCTGAGGCTGCAAGCTAATAATACAGTGAAGAATGGGGAAAATGCATCTTGGAGAGGGAATGTTTAAAAACAGACTCCAAATATGCCAGTCCTGACAGGCTGATGCTTCCCCTGAAGGAGCCACACACGCAAAACTCCATCAGGAGTGCTGGAACACAAGCAAAGTCTATTTGCTCCTCTTTACCTACTCACACACTTCCTACTAGGTGTAATGGGAGCCATAAGCTGAGCTCTGGTCTTTAGAGAACCAGATAGGGAAGTGCCTCAAGTCCTAATAAAGATATATATGCCTTTCCTAAGCTTTGCATTGAATTAAAGGAAATAAAACAGCACTCTTTGACCCAAACCAAAGAAAACTTCAAGCCAAAAAGCTGGAATTTCATACAACACACAGACTGGCTCTGGACTCCTTCCCTCCTGCTGCCTTGGGCATGCATTGCAGAATTTGATTTTAAAGTATTAATTTAAAGTAGTGATCACCAGGCAGGTATTTTGTACTTCTTAATTTGCAAAGCACTTTCCCTGCTAAGTTATCTAGCAACTACTCAACAAAAAACTCCCACAAAACATAGCAAACAGAAACTGGTGTGCATGTGGTGATGGGGGACATCAAATCTAACAGATGTGCTCTAAAATCCCTTCTAGTTACTGCAAAAGGCAGAAAGGAATTTATTTATAGTATATCATCATGCACATTGCTAGCAAAGAACTTGAGAAATTTTTAGGGGGAATGGGATTTATTTAATTCCATTGTTTAGCAGAGGTGACACAATCTATGGTCTCATCAATGAAATAAGTAAGAAAGCCTTAAAGCAATATATGGATTGCTGCCACCCCCACCACGTGCCACTTCACATGACAACATATATAAGCAAAATATTTTTAGATATTCTCAGATGAAAAATATCGCATTGCCATCTTTGAATTTTGGTCTGGCCTTAAAATACAACTCAGTTTTGATGTAAATGTAACTGTGCTTGAGAATAAAAACTGATGCTTGTGTACCAATCTATTTTCAGTGCTGTGGATCTGAGAATGAGCCCCAGACACATCCTAGGATTTGGTTTCACTCCTGTTATTAGTGGAGGTAATTTTTTATTAATTTACAGCAATTATTCAATGCTGTAAACAAATTGCAGCTCTTGGAAACTCTGGGAGTGGGGAGGACTTTGGTGAAGGCAGCTTTGCTTTCACTGAACTATCAGCAGGGAGGTCAGCACTAAAATCTCAATGTCTTCTCTCAAGGGGAATACTTCAAACCTCCTAAAAAAATTCCATTCCATTCTCCTGGTGCCCACATGGGAATTCACATGGAGATGCAGAAGGGAGCAGCAGAGATGCTGAACAGGTTTAGCTGCAGAAGTGAGAGCTCCTCGTGGCTCCTCCAGCATCTCTCCTGCTGATCCACAGAGGAGATGCTGGCATCACGTTGGTTCCTCACTTGAGAGGAGGCTGATGGCACAGCAGGGCTGTCTCAGAAGTTTCAGTAACACAATACAAGTCTCTGTGCTCTGAAATAAAAATTAGGAGGCTAACGGGATTCGGGGTTTCTCAACAGAGCGGAGCCTTGTTGGTTTATTGCACACAATTTAGTGATAGTCATACCTTTCACAGGGTGCAAAAGTGCCTTTTTTTTTTAATAACAGCTACAGAAAATCAATAGATTTCATGAGTTCAATTAATCCCTGCAGCTGCTGTGCCACAGTCAGAAGGCAACAAAGAAATTTTCCATTTCTAAGCTGTTGTCCGTAGAGGAAGATGGTCCTCGAGTATCTTTAACTGTGGTTCCCATTAAAGCAGGTTTTCCTGTAATTTGTGATTTTTTAGGGTAAGCCTTTGTAGTTATAAAGGTAAGCCAGTGCTAGACTATGTTCTGAACAGAGTCATGCAGTTATTTGTATTTCAATGTGTTGGAACCTCCCTTAGATACAAAGCCACCACCATTTAGGTTTGGATAATGGACCAAGGTCCTCAGGCCAGCCCATTCTTGCTGCATTACATGGAGGTTCATGCTAGAAAACTTCTTCCCTACTGCTGGTACTGATTCTGAAGTAATTAGAGGGACATTGACTACTTGTAAATCCATTATTAGATCATTTTCCCTGAGGTGCTGTCTTTTGTGGCAGTGGATACTCAGCAGGGCTTGGAGAACCTTTGCAGGGAACTTTCCAGCTGCACTTTGTGTCTTCTGCAGGGACAGCTGTGTCTGATGTGTGATTCCACATCAACCCCTGCCACCTGCATGACTGGAACCTGCACAAAACCTCTTGTTTATGGGATGTTCCCATGTCCAAACTCCGACCCAGCTTGGGCAACCAGCTGTTTAACAGGGGCTGGGCACCTCTGGCACTGACCTGTGCACAGCAGGGAACTACTAAAATGTGTGACACTCCACCTGCATGTTCCCCAAGAAAAAGGTTAACGTCCCATTTCCCTTCTAAACAGCCAGTTTGGGTCCTGCAAAGGGCCCATAAAGCTGGCCTTGCCTAATTACTTGGTGCTAATCAGTGACCTCAAGTGAGCTCATTGTCCTTTATTGCTGCCAGATTTGACTCCAGGACAGTTATCCTGGTGTAAATATTCACCTTTTCACATCACAGGCAGAGTAACATCCTCTGCATTTCTGATTCTCAAGTGGGATTTCTTTTTTTTTTTTTGCCACGGGCAAATCTGAGCTAAATTTGGAATGTTTATTGAGTGATTCACCTTCTGCACAGCCCAGAGCAGCTGCCTTGTGACAATGTCACTTCTCAAAAAAAGCAATTTCTACAAAGGCACGACACGGTGACAAAGTGAGGACAAGGGACACTCCGGAAAGCAGAGGGACAGTGATGATGAGCCTCAGTGCTAAGGTTCTGAACAGGTGACTTGGAGCCCTCAAGGCAGAGGGAGCAGCCTTGTAGCAAACTCAGCTGAGGGAATTTTCAGCAATAGAATCAGAAAATGGTTTGAGTTGGGAGGGACCTAAAGATCAGCTTGTTCCACATCTCTGCCATGGGCAGGGAGATTTTCTGCTATCCCAGGTTGCTCCAAGCCTGGCCTTGGGCACTTCCAGGGATCCAGGGGCAGCCACAGTTCCTCTGGGCAACCTGTGCCAGGGCAACGTCACCACCTTCATGTAGCTATTATACATCTTCCATATATTTAACCTAAATTTCCTCTCTTTTAGTTTGCTCCCATTACTCCTTGTCTTGTCACTCCAGCTCTGATGCAAAGTCCTGTCACAGACATCTTTTATGAAAAATCCTTTCCTTAGGATTTTTTCCTCCTGAGAAGCTGAGAGGCCTCAGGAACAAAATGTAAACAATGGTTAGCTGCTGCTCTGGAATCAACAGGTGCATCTGTGATTGGTCTCATGTTGGATGTTTGTAATTAATGGCCAATCACAGTCAGCTGGCTCAGAGAGAGAGTCCGAGACAGCTGCCTTTGTTATCATTCTTTCCTTTCTATTCTTAGTTAGCCTTCTGATGAGAACCTTTTCTTCTATTGTTTTAGTATAGTTTTAATTTAATATATATAAAATAAAATAATAAATCAAGCCTTCTTAAACACAGAGTCAGATCCTCGTCTCTTCCCTCAACATAAGACCCTGTGAACACCATCACAAAGTCCCTCTCCAGCTTCCCTGTATCCCCCCCTCCAGATGCTGGCAGGTGCTGTGAGGTCTCCACACAACCTCCTCTTCTCCAGCCTGAGCAGCCCCAAACATTCCCAGCCTGCAGGAAAACCACCCCACTCTTCTCCAGCCATCACAGCAGGGCAGGGAAGGGCAGCACTGAGGTCTCTGAAGCGCTGGCATGTGAGCAGCTGGTTCCCTGCCCTGCGCTACCCCTGGGCACGTGGCACGGCCCCGGGAGCTGCTGCTTCCTCCTTGTTGGGAGTGCGCATCCGTTTGTATTTTTCAACACGAGGATTGTGGCTGCCAAAGCTGATAATGAAAAATTGAAAGTCAAATAACCCCTATTAGTCTGTCAAAGGTTGATGGAGCTGGTATTCTATTTTCCCATTGTGAACGGCTCCCATTGTTAGGAGCTGACAGGCGAATCTCTGCAGAAATATGGACTCTTTGTGAGAGCTATTTATGGCAACATATGACAATGCAGGGCTGCAATATGCATGCTGAGGCATTGCCTGGCATGTGCAAGAGCCCCCTGGTGCAATTCCTGGGTTGCAAGGAAAAATTCCATTAAGATAAGAACATCTGAGGGACCTAGAGACAGGTGAGATACGGAGAAGTGGGGAGGAATGATTTGGGGGCTGTTATGGCATGGCACAACAGCCTTTAAGGGATGAGGAAAAACCCATTTATCAACAGTACATGAGCAAGAGATGACAAGTTTGTGTTTATTTTGCAATGCTTTGCTTTCTTTTTTTTTGGCGGTTTTTCATTTTGTGATCAGTTAAAAAGCAAACCAGCTCTGTGCATGGATGCCAGAAGAAGAGGATGATCAATAGGAACAGCAGCAGGATGGATGGCTGAGGAGGGAGTCAGAGGCTCTCTGACAAATACTGAATATTAGCTGGGACTGGGTGCCCACTGTGCTCCATGTACACAGAGATACAGACAGACCCAGGCCTTGCAGCAGAGTCAATATGGTGAGGATCAAAGAAATTATTTTGGCCAGGACTGGGTGACACTGTGGGAAGACAGAGTGCAAAGGCAGCATGAAAGAGCCAGCTCAGCTGAGCATGCACTGGTGCAATTAAACCTCATGCAAATGGCCTTTCCCCTCCTCCTTGGATGCCAAAATTAATTTGAGAGAGTGGAGTTCTCAGTGTCACCATTCCCCTCCACAGCACACCTTTCTCTGTGGGCAGCTGGTCCTCTCCAGAGCCAAAGAGCAGCTCCTGCTGCTTTTATCAGATGTGTTCTGCTGCACATGGCTTTGAAAAGAGAGGAAAAGGAAGGAGAAAAGAAGGGAAAATGAAGGGGAAGGATAAGAAAAAGTAGTACCAGGATGATGCTTTTTGTGACAGCGTTTTCTCCTCATATTTGAAACTCGTGCATATTGAAATCCATTAGCCACAGATAAAGAGGCAAAGCAGTTCTCCTGGCACTTGGGTGACCAGATTTCTGAATTCTCACTCTTCCTTCTCATTTTTAACTATAAAACACTTCAGGAGCTGTTGAACAGCAGCATTTGGAGCTGTTGGCAGGAGGTACAAGCATCATACACTGTGCTGTGCACATTGCCCACCCTGCAGGTCCAGTGGCTCTGGAGGATTCCCACTCCTGCCTGGGCTGCTGCCATAGAGCCCTGATGATTTTGAGCCCTTTTGTGGGTCAATTAAAGGGTAAAAACCAGAATTCACAAGACAAGGACTCTTCAGAGATGACTCAGTGTGTGGTAGCAGCATAGGCAGTGGAAATGCTACCAAGTTCCTTCTTCCCCCAACCCAGCATCAATTTTACAAAGCTCCTGCAGTTTCCATTCACTTCCCTGATAGAAAACTTCTGAGCATACAGATAACACATTTATAGGCATCAAATAGTTACCCAGCCTGCTAGATACTATTATTGTGTACAGATAAGATACAACAGACACCCATGTAAAGGAAAGAGGATAAGACTGATAAAACTTCTCAAGCACAAAAAGCAGCTTACCACTCACCAACCCCTTAGGTTCTTGTTACCAACTCTTTTAAGTAAAAAAGAAACACCAAAAAATGGAGGAAGTCTTTAAAATCCTTGAACAGTGAGAGAAAGGTCATCAAGTTCCACCCAAACCATCAGTGCCTCCCTCACTTCTTGCCATCAGACACACAAGTTTGGGTTCTTATCATCTCACCAGTTTGGTATTTTCTTCCCTTTCTGGCCTAATTTTCCAGTTATCAAAAGAGTAGTGTGCACAGGAGGCAGTCTGTATGTACAACAATTTATATATGATTTTAAATAATTAAAATCTTAAACAGTGTGATTTCAGGGGCAAAGCTAGCAAGATTTCAATTCCAATCCTGATGAATAATTAGCTGATTCAGACATGTATTTATGGGCACAATAGAGTTCCACTGGGCAGAAAGACACCAACATAAATGGCAAGTGAATTAAAGTGTGTCTTAGTTGACATCTCAAATGTTATGTGATGACCCAGAGCTCTCCACAGGCACAGGAGAGCCCCCCAGACCAGTAACCCCATTGCAGGTACAAAGGCACTGCTCAGAGAAAAAAAAAAAAAGTCAACATTTGGTTCTAAAATCATTTCTCAAAGGTTCAGAAAACACAAACAAGTAAAATTCTGATTGATTCAGGGGTAGACCTGCCCAACTTGCAAGCCACAAGGAGGAGAGAACACTTGCAAGTCTCTGTGTGGATTAAGAATTACTGGTTTAGTTCCTTAAGTACATTAAATAAGAGAGTTTTGACTGGGAATCAGTGGGAAAGCTCAGAAACTTAAATACAGAACACAACAGATTATGAAGAAAATGATCCTTGAAAATTTTTGCATTTATGCAATGCTGGAAGATTTTATCTTCTCTCTGACTGGACCTCTTAGCTCATTAAATGTCAGCATTTTGGTCTGTTTTGGTCTATCACTGCATTTTATACAGCAGTGCTGAGCCCATAGATGTGACAGGGGCTCTGTGAGTGGCAGCACTGGGGGGTGGCAATAAAAAATACACAGCAGGGCACTGTGTCTTCAGTAAGGAGGAAAGTTGTTGTTCTTTACACAAATCCCAGGAGATTAAGCAATGGAAAAGTGTGTCAGACAGCAGGATTTCACGGTCCAGAAACTCAAAAATAAGATAAAACTCCAAAATCGAATTACCACTCCCGCCAATAAGCTATTACTGTGCAGTTATTAAATACACACAGACATTCCCATGACCACGTTGCACTGTAAATCACACTTGCAGACAGTTCATTTAATGAACAGTGTTTGAGTAGACAATCTGTTTGGGATTATATTAAATATATAACTCCACTTGCTAAGAAATGCATTCATGGCTAAACTTTCTTGCAATCCTCCCTTTGAAAGAGGAGGAGAGGAGAAGAACAAATCATTGCCAAGTGGCAATTTTAACTTTCAAAAAGCAGCAAGTGGGAACCAAAGCTTAATTTAATTTAATATTAATAATTTCCCTTTAAAGATAAAGGTAAATTATTATTTTAATGTCCTGTCCTGTAAAGCTGGATAATAGCCCAGGAGAAAAATACACAGAATTTCGCCTGAACATTTTAGTAATTAAAATATTACACTGTTGATTTAATTTCCTTGTGTTGCAGGAAATGCTCTTTGAGGATGCAAACATTTCCATATTTATAAAAACAAAAGTGAGCTTTATACTTCTGAAGAATATATTTGCACCAAACACAAAAATATGCAACATCTAGGTCATAAATACAAAAGATTCTTATACTATAAGAATGTCCACGTGTGCTCAAGCTTTGCATGATGTGAATGTGCCTGATCAAGTAATGCATCGTGAATGCAGATATAAGTCAGGAAAAACTTTGCAGTGTATGATGATTTGAGTTTTATTTTTAATAGAAATACAGTGTCCTCCTGAGCTGCTCCTGTGTCAGACATTCCCAGTGCCTGGAGCTGGCACTCAGACAGGTCCTGCCTCATCCCCAAGCATCCTTCTGGCTTTTCCCAGGGATCCAGAACCTTCCTGGGGCATTTCCCTCCCCTTCTGCAGCGCAAGGCTTTGGGGTGCATCTCACCACGTGCCCAGCAGCGATGGGTGATGATGCCTGACCCAAACAGGCTGCAATCCCAATTCCCTGGTTTATGGGAGAGCTTGGCCACCCTCTCCCAGAGGTGCCTCATTGCTGGATTGGTGCAAAAGCAGGAGCAGAAGGTGGGAAAGAGCCTTCCCCCAGGACTGAGCTGTGCTGGAGGTGCTACCCAAAGGAAACAGGGATAAAGACATGGATCATGGAGCTGCAATGTGTGTTTTACCAGCAGAGGGGATTTAAAGGCAGAGCACAATCTCACACTGCAGGGCTTTAGCCAGACTCCATTAGGATTTAGGATCAGATTCTGCTGGAGGAAACAAAGGTGTCTTGTCAGGGATCTGCTGCCTGGGGGCTTCTTTGCATTCTCCTTGGCAGCACCTGGTGGCCCCTCAGCCTGTCACAGACATCTTTTATGGAAAATCCTTTCCTTAGGATTTTTCCTCCTGAGGAGCTGAGAGGCCTCAGGATCAAAATGCAAACAATGGTTATCTGCTGCTGTGGAATGCAACAGGTGCATCTGTGATTGGTCTCATGTGGTTGTTTCTAATTAATGGCCAATCACACTCAGCTGGCTCGGACTCTGCCCCAGCCACAAGCTTTTGTGATCATTCTTTCTTTTTCTATTCTTAGCCAGCCTTCTGATGAAACATTTTCTTCTATTCTTTTAGTATAGTTTTAATATAATACATATCATAAAATAATAAATCAAGCCTTCTGAAACATGGAGTCTACATCCTCGTCTCTTCCCTCATCCTGGGACCCCTATGAACACCATCACACTCAGCCCTCATCTGCAGCAGCACTTTTTAAATCCAGAGCTGGATGAGGCTTTCCTGGCCTGATTGTGGTGGCACCAGCCCTGCTGCTGCCAGGAGCTGAAGGTCACCAGCCCTGTCCCTGCAGAGAGGGCACACACACATGCACAGTCCCACCTGGCCCAGGAGCCTCAAGGACACCACTCCTGGGCCAGATAAATGAAGTTAAGGAGCATCTCCAAATGCTCAGCCAGATGGATCACTTGAATGACTAAACACCCTCATACATCTTTTTGAGAAAAGATATTGGCTTGTGCAATGAAACAGATAATTGACTATTCCATGGAAACTGTTAGGGCTTTACCTCTGGGATCAGCAGGAACCTTTCTCTCTGGCTACAGAGGAAAGCCAGCAAGTCTTTGGGGCTGATTTTATTATTTTATTCTCCTTTTTTTTTATTTCCAGAGGAAGGTTTGGAACAGAAACCAAGCCCAGGTTGCTCTTCCCACATCAATCCCTGCAATGTACCACAAAAATCTGGGACTGAGTGTGAGTGCAGCAGCCCCATCAGGCAATGCAAATAATATAAACTTCCAAAAAGAACATGGGTACAGGGTAACCTGTCCTCCATCCAGGCAGCTCATTTGGAAAGGAGCTTTTCAAACTCCCCCAAATATCAACAAAACTTGGTTCATCAACAACCTGATTCCAGTGTTTTCTTTCAGATCAGCTGCTACACTGATGGATATAGAAAATACTTCATTTTTCCTGGGCTGTGATAGAAGGAGGTGAGAGAAAATCATGCCACTCCCACCTTCCTCTAGCTCTTCCTTTTTCCAAATACAATTAACTCCAGTGTTTATAAAATTATGGTTTTTTGCGTTTGATGGTTTTTGGTTTTTTTTTTTGGTTAATAATACAAAAAAAATGAATGAAATCCAGGTTATGGAGCTGTAATTCCAGGCAGAGCTCCACCAAACCCCTGGGCCTCTTAACAGTTTGTTCCTGTGGTTTCTCAGGACACGAGCTCCTTGATGGAATTACAGTGCTGTCATTCAAGTTGCTTGTTATTTGTTCTGTATGTAAATAAAGGGAATGCATTTAAAGGGCTGCACTAATGTATTCAAATATTTGTAGATAATCCACTGTAAATCTCCAGACTGGAGGATTTTGCATAAATGCTTGAATCTGTAACAGCTAGGAGGGAATTCCAACTCCCTGATCGAGTAAATTACACAAAAAAATAGCAGGATGATTAGAGAAAGCACATTAATATTCACAATAAGTTTTGTCTGTCAGCATTCAGGACTGAATTCAAGGGTTGCATCCCTCTCAGTATTTGTGTGGCAGGAGAAGAAGCCAGCCACAATCAGGGTGTAACAATACCAACAATACATGTAATTTCATTGTCACAGAGCACCCCAAAACATAGGCTGATTATTGTATTTACAAATATTTTTCATGCAGGTTTTAACAGCTGATCAGCTGAGACTTTTTTGCTATCCAAATGTCCCTTCTCTTCCCATTTTGGAAAGTTAGAGAAGTTCTGCCAGCCCTGAGCCACTCAGCTCTCCCACAAATTGCTCCTACATTTATCTACCAGAAAAAGAACCCTCTCCATCAGTAAAGGTGTTAATAATATATACACGTATTATTAACTGCACTTATTTTCATTTCTTGCCCTGGAGTCATCATTAGTGAAGATTAAACATGCATAAATGAGTGTCTCCTAAATAAGTGAACATCAGCAAATGTCACCTTGTTGAAACGAAAAGTTATTTATTTATTTGCCTATTTTTTAATTTATTTATTTCCCCAAAAACTGGATTCGGTTGAAAGACATGCAGTTGTATCCCACCACTTTTTTTAGCCAGGCCACTGGGCTGCATCACATAAATCTCTCATTCTAAAACAGGGGAAATCAAGTTTAGGTCTGGATTTTTTTGGCTATGTGTCTTACACACCTTAATTTTCCTAAAAAAATTAAGGTGTAGTTTGGAAATCTTACATGGAGAGGACCAAATTATATCTTCAGCTAATTCTATACCTTACTATGCCAGTCACTGGAAGTTGTACAGGTAAAATAGAGAGAAGAGATAAGCTGTCAATATTGCAAATAAAAACCAATTAAGAGCAAATGGTTTAATGGTAGAGGCTCATATTTCAACATAGCCAGTTCCTGTTATTTTATCATGAGTCTCTTGGAGTTTATTTGAAAACCTCTCTCCTGAAATAAGGTGATTACCTGAGTATCTCACCATCATTAACCAGGAGTAATTTCCCAGCCTTTCAGCTGCAGAGGAAGATGTTAGCTAAGTACACCTCCAAGGCTCAGAAATGAAAACATTCAACATTTATTAATCTCACTAATTTTTGAGGGCCTGCTCACGTTATTAAATGTTCAGGGCTAGAAACACTGAGTACCAAAGACATCCCAAATACCAGGAAGCTCTTTGTCCTTTCAAGGAGGGGAAATGCTGGTGCTGTTTATTCATCACTGCTAAGTTTAGCACAGCTCCAGGCACAAAGTATTAAAAAATGTTCTTGTGTTGATTTGCATTTCTGATAATTATTTCCACAGAGCTGTCACCTCCAACACTGCCAGACAGAATCAGCTCCCCCAAAGGGCACTGGGCAGACAGGCATGATCTGAGATCAGGCAAACTGAGGGTTCTAACCACCCTACCTTGGGAAAAAACATGGGAATTCAACGTCATTCCAGGTTACAGCTGCCCAAATGAGTTATGCAGATGTTGGGATAATCTAGGGATAGAAGTGCACACATCTGTTCTCTTTATTGCATCTGCAGCATCTTGCCTTGTCTTGTCTACATTTTCTTGCTGAACCATCTTTTTCCTACACTCAGATAATTAATTGGGGTTAGGTTTTGAGAGGCCTTCAGCTGCTGGACAGCTCAGACTCTGGAAATTCCATTCTTAAGGGAATATTGGAAAGTCCATTTTTAAGGGAATATTTCCCCACCTGCAGCTACCTGAGGACTCTGTAACTTGGACTTTCTCTGCTGAGATCCCTTGGCCATCAGCAACACACCTTTCCCTTTAGGAACTTTGGCTGTTTTTTTATGGGAACTGCCTGGATCCACAAAAAACCCCAGTGGCACCGACAGAGTCACCCCGTTCCCTTCCAGCAGTGAGGGTGGGAGAGCAGGGAGGGTCTGGAGTGGTTTTGGCTAAAGTGGCCCTGTGTCACTGGGACCCCAGGCTTGCTGTTATCCCAGCACTATAATTTGGGGCTGTCCATGTAGTGGAGATGAGCTCTGAGATCTCTGGTCCCCTCCCTTCCCACTGATGATAAAATTCAGCACATTCAGTGTGTGCTGACACGGAGCATTAATCTTGACACCCTCACTGGCTTTATGGTGTTGATGCAGAACAACAGGAATGTTGCAAAATTCACCAACAGCAAAAGCAAAATGTTATCTTTTAAATAATGCTATAAAAGTTAATTTGAAATATTTTTATCAAGTTTGAGAGGAGCACTTTGGATACAGCACTGAATCCACGTAGAACCGGAGCTAAAAGTGGTTTTATTTTTGAATGGATCATTCCTCTTTCCCAGTCAGCACTGCCACAAACATTTGCTGTGGACTTAGGAAATACTGCTCCCATTGACAGCCTGACAGTATCCTGTGAACCTGTGCAAATGAGCAGATTTTGTGTGCACTATTACCCTTGAACATCAGCTGGGAGAACACACCTACATAGCGAGGCTTGGGTGAACAAACACAGGGTGGAAAACAGAATATAAATAATGGGAGGAGTTTAGTTCACGTTGTTCCCCCATTCCATGCTGGGATTTAGGGCTGGGATAAGGCAGCCTGCTCTTAGTCCCATCCACCAGAGCCCTTCTATCCATAGAAATGATTAAAAATTAACCAGGCAAGGAAGACAGATCGACTTTATCGGGTACTGCTGAGATCAGATTAACATTCCACTGACACAGGGGAGTTCAAAGTTCAGGCTCCTGCATTACTGGAAGTTTAATTTTTAATCTTTCTTTAATAGTTAAGGTCCAGAGGAGTGCCCTAGATAGGTCCTGCCCTGACATGAAGGAACCTCAGGCCATAAACTTCAAAAGCATGGTTGATGGGCATCAGATGTTCCCCAAAATGAGAGAGAGCTCTTGCCTGCTGAACTGGAGGCACTTCTGGAATCAATCATGTCTCCATTGCTCCTGTTTAGACTAAACACATCATCCTGCTCCAAAGGATAAATGCAAGGGGTGAGAGACAAGGAGAGAGGCCTCAAGGGGCTGCTGGGACTCCTCTGTCCATACCTGGTGGCCAGTGCTGTCAGGAAGAGCCAGCTCCCAAAGCACCTGGACCTTCCCCCAGCTCAATGGCCACAGGAGCACATCCCCTATGGAGCCAGGCTGGGAGAGCTGGGAGTGTCCAGCCTGGGAAACAGAAGGCTCTGGAGACACCTCCCAGTGCCCAAAGGGGCTGCAGGAGAGCTGGAGAGGGACTTTGGACAAGGGCGTGGAATGGCAGGACAAGGGGGAATGGTTTCGAGGTGACAGAGGGCAGGGTTAGGTGGGGTTTTGGGAAGAAATTCTTCCCTGTGAGGGTGGGGATGCCCTGGCATGGGTTGCCCAGCCAACCATGTGGCTTCCCTATCCCTGGAAGTGTCCCAGGCCAGGCTGGACAGGGCTTGGAGCAACCTGGGATAGTGGAAGGTGTCCCTGCCATGGCAGGGGTGGAACTGGATGAGCTTTAAGGTTCCTTCCAATCCAAATAATTCCATGATTGATAAATTCAGCCAGTATTTGTGACCGACACTCACTTTTACCAACACTGTTGTGTCCAGCCCCTCACTTCACAAAGACAGTCCCAGCCACCAGAAGAGTCACTCAAAACCTTGGGATGTTCCACATTCCTGCCACTATTTTATTGTCTGCCTTTGCTGTACTTCTCACAGTTGCTAAGAATTACTTTAACATCAGCAAACACTAAGCAACAAATGTTTTACACATGACAAATCCTTTGCCTCTGGCGTTTTCAGAAGTTCACATTTTTTCTCACGCAGCAGCAGAGCCTGGGCTTGGCTCTCACATCAGCTGCTGCAAAGGTTACAGGAGAAATGAGGGACCCTGTCTCCCCTCGGTCTCCTTTCAAAACCAAATTGATTGCTCTTGGATGGGGATGGGTGACATTCCCTGCCTTCCCATATGGAGAGCAGATTCTATGTGTTGAGCATGCCTGTGGGGTAATATTTCAGCCGGATCTACTGTCTGTCACATCTGGTATTTTGAATAATCGGTTAAGTGAACCATAAATTAAATTAAGCCAAGCCAGTGTCATAAACCTAAAGTGCATTTCCAAAGGTTCTCCCATATGAAGAGGGAGCTGGCTTTGGAGGGCTTTAACATCCTGACTCTGAGAGCCTTAAAACTGCAAATAAATCAACAGCCTGTGTGCTGGTACCTGAGCAACAGCCCCCCAGAGTGGATTAAAATTAAATACTTGTGAGAAAGTGACAACACAGATGGATTTTCTTTCATAGACACCTGCCACGAGTGAAGGGCTTCTGGTGGTGACAACTGGAGAAAGAGACTAAACTGGAAATTAAACTGGAAATTAAAGTGGAAACACCAGGGGAGGCAGGATGCTGGTGGTGCTGCCCTGGGCTTGCTCTGGTGGCAAAGGATCTGCAGGAAAGGTGAGGTTGTTTCATCTGCCTGACACTGCCATGAGTGACTGGTGTCCAGAGCAGCTGCTCCCCAGAGGGATTTTGGATGCGCCCCAAAATTTCTTCCCATCTCCTGCAGCTGAATCGCTCCACTTTCAACGAAAAAACCCCAAAGAAACAAACAAAATAAAATTAAAAAAAAAAACACAAAAAACAAACCAAAACAAAACAAACCTCAAAAACAAAACAAAAAAAAATTAAAAAACCCAAAACCAAACAAAAAAACCCCCCAAAAAATTCCACAAGTCCACACACAAAAACAAAAAAAACAAAAATAATCCACCAAAACCCACCAAAAAAAAAAAAAAAAAAAAAAACCACAACAACCTCACAGTCAGGGAACAAAAAGCAGCAGCTCATTTGTAAGCTTGTCCTTGGGAATGCTCTCCACAGCCTCATGAATGCAATGATTCCAGCCAAGGGATTGTCTTTCCCTGCACCTCTCTCAGCCCTGAGCACCACGCTTCACCAATAAAGGGCTAATGAACCGCAGCAGTTGTTCATATGTTTTCTTACTCCTTCTCCAAAATGTCACAATAAATCTATATTGCCAGATAACAGCAAGCAGATGGATATTGTAGCTCCTAATTTGGCATAGGTGTTCTCAATCAAGGCAGAGATTAATTCTCCCCAATGATAACCAGCTCTCCAGGTTGTCAAGAGCCCATTATCATTTTCTGAAAGGTTTTTTCTCGGGACAAGGGTAAAAACCAGCTCTCTTTGTCCTATTGCTTTATCCATTACAAAGAGAATGAGGGATGGATTTCTGGAGACAAGGTGAATTAACCACAGAAAATGACATGGTAAATAAGCTTAGAAACAATAGCAAAAAGTTCCCAGGAATACTCTTTGATAGGGTACGTGGATTCATGGAATGTATCTCCTGTTGCTTTGTGAGCAGCTCAGGAATACTTTTGTTAGGATTATTTAGTCAATGATACTGAAAAATATTTTGAAAAACAGATCAAAACAAATGAAAGAGCTATTTTCTGAGGTATGTCTTGCATAGCAAACAGAATGCACCTTTTTTCTGAAACCTTCAAACTAAATAACAGAATAGAAAACAAATATGGATTTTACTAGCCGAGAAAAATAATATGGGGCCACAGTGCCATTTCTCATGACATGGAAAAGAACTAAAATTTGTAAGTGAATGTAAAATCTGTCGAATTCAGTGAGCTTTAGTCCTGACTTCCAGACCCTGCCTTGTCCCCGGTCCTGCAGGAGGTGTATAGCATCTCCAGGAATTTACATTTCCTCGCTGATCTTCCTCTGATCTCATGATTCCATTAAATACTCCTAAAAACATCCCCTTAAGGTATTTGTTACCCTTGAATTTTGTTTGCTAATGAGCTCCTAATTGTGGCATAGCAAGTTCATCAACTATTGCACTTCTATAAAACAAAGAGGCACCGCAGCTAATTATTTGCAAAACTCATTACCAGAGCTCTGCTGCTGCAGAATTTCGTAGGTGTTGAATTTTCCAGCTGACATCCTGCTGCAGGGATGAGGGCTTGAACAGAGGTTTTGGAGTGATAAAACAGCAGTGAGAGAGGTTTTGGAGTTCCTGCTTTTCCTGCATCTCTCACCACCTCCAATGGGGCATTTCAGACACCCCCTGAAATCCAAGGAAATCTCTGCACTGATCCTCATGGGCACTGGGTAGGGTCAGCACAGGTAATCAACGAGTTTACTCTCCCTGCACACTAAAGAAGAATATATTAGTAGAAAATTAATAGCTCGGTTGGTTATTGATTAACAGAAATACTACAGAAAAGCTCTTACCATTTCAAATTGCTGCTGATGGATGGGAGAGGGAAGGGAATGTGAGGAGTGATCTCACTGTGTGGGAGCATCACAGTCCTACACCCTGGGAATGGGGAGCACCCAATGGGGAAATGGGGAACCTGAGCTGCAAAATGTATTTCTGTATCAATCCTGGGGCTAAACACTGCAGGGTTCTGCCCTGTGAAAAATGCGTATTTTATGATTGGCTTTTCACAAATAATAAAATTATTATTATATGTGTTATGTTAGAAAGTTATGCTGTATTAATTTTCTTAAGTAGTGTGTTAAATATAGTTTTAGGTTATAATGTTAAAATAGAAACTATGCTACGTAAGACACTTTTTTAAAGAAAGGACTTGCAGCAAGACAGCAGCCACAGGACACCTGAATCTTTCAGAGAAAGAGAATTTATTGCTCCATTATCAGAAGAAACAAACTTCTTCCCATATCACTCAGGTCTGAAGATGCCATCAGGATTAAGAGGAAGAAGCTGACACTGACCAGAGAGAATCCTGTGTTTGAATGGAATTTATGCACCATGTATGAGGTGTATGAATATGCAACAGGCTGTTGCTTTTAAGGGTTAATCCTCTGTTAACGTGGGTCCTTTTTCAGGCTTATTTTGCCCAGAAAAGGTACCTGGACTGTCCATAACTCTTTGTTTCTATTGTCTCATATTGTCCTAATCTCAATTGTTCAGATTTTTATTACTCTAATTATATTACTATTTTTATAACAATTTTATTACTATTAAACTTCTAAAATTTCAAAAACAAGTGATTGGCGTTTTTCACATGCCCCAACAGGTAATTGTGATTCTTTAATCAGTTGGGTGAATGTTTAGTTCCCTTTCCTGCCTCAGGTGTCTGGATTGAGCATCTCTAATTGGGAAGGATCCATCCCAAAACCATGGTGGATATAAGCCACTCCTGTCCATCCCCACCTTTTCTTTCTACTCCCTGCTCCAGTGTATCAAGGTTAGGAAATAATGAATAATCAATAAGGCCACATCTCCACCAGAGAAAAATGTTTCAGCCTGAACATGAGAGCTGAAGAAGATTTAAATACAGTTTTGTGCCATCCACTCCAGCTTTGCTAATGTGGGCTGTGAGTCAGCATCCTGTTCTAAATCACTGCAATTGCCATGAGCTCCAAGAAGAAGCCCAGCAATGCTCCCACAGCCCCTGGAACTCAGGATTCTGGGAAGAGGCAGAAGGCAGGACTGAAGGAAGAGAATTATTGACACTGCTCAAGCACTCACCCTGCAATGGCACCCCTTAAAATTGTGAAGATTAAATCAGCAAATCCCCTCCAAGGAATGTCTGACGCAGAGAAGCCAAGCAGAGCCCCTTCCAACCCCAGCATTAGTGGTATATATGTATATTGGTATATATGTGTATTTATTCTATATATAGAACTGATAAACCATACAAACTGTCTCTTTGGAAAATGGGAGAATTAGCTTTCCAAAACTGCACATTATGCATTAGACTAAAATGTTTTGGAAGGAGGGATGTGTTTCTGCCACTGACCAACTCTGGAAGGGAACAGGGTTTTTTCTCCCTGAGCAACGTGTGACAAATCTGCCCTGCAGTGAGGCAAAGAGACTGAAAAAAACTTGAGAATCTCCAAGGTAAAACTATTCTATTACAAAATCACATTGCTATGCAGCACTCATTCCTCTGCCTATTTAAGCTGAATGTGAATACAGGCTGCTATAATCTTATATTATAAAGAAAGCACTAAAAGAAACCCAAAAAAGACATACCAACCTCTACTACAGATACAATCAAAACAGGTTTTAATTATTTGCAGGCAGTACTTTGCCATGTACCACAGTTATTCATTTATACTTAAAAAAATAATAACCCTACTCTATTTGATAGTTGGTGATACTGAATTAATAATTTGAGCAAGTCAGGAGGAAGTTAATGTAATCCTCAATTTGCTTTACATCTTCAGAGTCACCTAGGGCACTTTACAAGGCAGGTAATATTATCACAGCTGGACACCTTGGTAATCTTCTGAGCCCTTTTTCCTTTTCAAAATAAATGTTACAGATATACCGTGATACTGCTAAAATAGCTGTTAATTTACTTCAAAAGATGAAAGAAAACAGGTGAATTAACACAACTCCACCACACTGAACAGAAATTCCAGCAGGGCACAGCACAAATGGGAGATCCAAGGCTGAGGATGGACCAGCCATGAGAATCCCCAGCCACATCTCCCTATTAAAAGGGAGATTTGGATCCAACTCCTCCACCCTGGCTTTTTGTTTGCCCTGTGAGCCAAAGCTGTGGGATTTGCAGAAGATGGCAGATGCTCCAAAAGAGCAGATTTGGTATTTGGAAACCTCAGCTTGGCTCTTTGAGGCTGAACCTGAAAGGAGAGGTGACAAGGACTCCAAAATTAGACTATTCCTCTCTTCAGCCTGGTGTCCACACTCTGGAAACCACTTGGAAGCTTCATGGATCCAAAATACCAAGAGTAGGATGGACTGCAGGAAATCACTGCCAGCTTTCTGTGTCCAGTGAGCCAAATGCTTGGTTTAAACCAGTAAAAATTATGGGTTTTTTTTACAGAGGACAGATGAGAGATTTGCTGTGAGCTGGGAGAAATCCTGCAGCCACCAAGAGCCTGAGCAACACCCATGCACCTGCCCAGGTGGGGCTGCTCATCACCTGCAGCATCTTCAGCTCCCCAGGACCCCAGCAGCGCTTCCTTATGGGCACCAGGTAAAAATATTCCTAATGAAACCCACAGAAAAACACTATTGAAATAAACCTCAAGGTATTTGGTGATCCTGTTTATCCCTATGTTGCCTCCCAGCACCATTCAGGACATCTCAAAGTCAGTCCCAAATGAACATTCCTCTCAGACTCACTCTTTAATTTCCGTGGGATACTGTTGCCTGCTCTTTAAATAGAACTTTAAAAAATTAAAAATATATATAAAACTCATTTACACACATTTGCATATCAGAAAAGCCTAATCAAAACCTCCCTGATTTCCATGTCAGCTGTCATAGTTGTTTTAGCAATCAGCAAGCTTATATAAAAAAATAAAACCAAAATATATTTGTCTTCTTACATAAACTGTTATAGCAATGTAATGGAAAAAGTTAGATATCTAAATGGCACTGTAAAAGCTGTAAAAGCTGGAATGATTGATTTCATAACGTTTCCAGGAATTATAAATAACCTTTAAGTGTCTCCACTGCTTTGATTTGCATAAGCAATTGAGAGTTCATTAAGCAGGGATTAAAACAAAGCTGAGGCAGTGCTGGGGACTTGGTCTGAGCAAGGACCTGGCTCAGTCAGTGCTGCTCCAGCCTCAGCTCTCCCAAAAAGCTGCTGCAGATCAGGTGCTGAGGTTTTGGTAGTGGGGAGCCAGTGCCAGCCTGGATCAAACAGCACAGATTCCCCTGGGGTTACTCTGAGCTGTGGAAAAGCTGTGAAAATTATGTATAAACCCGGGTGGGTCAGCTTGAAACAGCGCGGATGGGAACTTTACAGGACCTCCAATGGAACTTGGAGTCATGGAATATAATCACTAAAGCTGGAAAAGACCTCCAGGACCATTGAGTCTGAGCTCCAAAATCACTGAGTCCCACTGCTAAAACTTCACAGGAAATTCACAGGACTTCCACAGAGAACTCCCCCAAACATTCCAAGCATTTTCCACCACTGCCAAGGCTGGAATTTCCCCTTGGTGAGCACCCACAAAGCATCACAAACACACACAATATTTTGTGTGTTTCTTTCCTGCCCCTGTCAGAAATGAGAGGCTTTTGCTCCTTTGGCTCTGAGCTGCAGCTCCAGGTAGTGGTTATGGGGCATGAAAAGGGAGGATGGGAGCACAGGGGAAGGAATGAAGACAAGGCAAGATAATTGAAGGTACCAGTGCACTAGTTATATTGCATATATCTCGTATAATTAGTATTAATAAGCTGTCAGTCAGAAGATGTAGTTGTTAAAAGGCAGTTTCAATGGGGGAAAATGATAATTGAACTCCTCCATGTATTTGTCTGTATTATTTATTCTCTTGTTTTTTCAGTTCACTGCCACAGGTTCATGTTTAGCAGAAGTGAAATTGAAGAAGTAAATGTTTTTTTTTTGTTTATTAACTAGGAAAAAAATTAACCTCTATTGCTCTGAGCAGGGCCAGCCATAGGAGGGAGGCTCAGAATGTTCTCCATGTTTTCAAGCCACAACTTTGCATTAATTCTGTTTTGATATAAACACTTGTTCCTGTGGTACCTGGCATGGTACTGCTGCTCCTTTATTCTCTACTAATTCTCTACTCACTCCAGATGCTCTGCCTCATGATTTAACACTGCAGTTCCTAAAGCTGGTCAAATCATGTGCACTGAATAATATATTCAATAATTCCCTTCCATTTTTATTTTAATTTTTCAATTGTCTGCAAGCAGTTTACAGTGTTTCCCAAAGCATCTGTAATGAGGAATTAGTCCCTAAATATTTTATACAAACAGTTATTTAGGCTGTGTCTTGATCAGAAGCACTTTGCTGCGGATTCAGCTGGGACAGAAGGATTTGGATTGGATTTGTACTTCTGACTGTAAATTGGCCACATGGATACAGCTCTCTTTCCCTGCTTTGCAAAGCAGCCCTCATGACAACACTGGGGTATTCCAGGCTCCAGAATTCCAGGTTAAATTAGCTGTGATTGCTCTGGAATATCCCCAGTAAATCACTTGCACTGGAAGTTTCCTTAAAGCTCAGAGCTACATAAAAATATCCCATCCCTATTTTACAGAGTCTGATGTGACTTTGGCTGCATGGAGGAGCTCTTGACCCATGGAGAAATCCTGAATTTTACCCCTAATGTCAAGAAACCTGGACAGAGAGCCTCACTCAGGTTAATGTACAGATGAGGAAGTTTTGGTGACACTGGCACAGGTTGCCCAGAGAGGCGGAAGCTCCATCCCCAGAAACATTCCCAGTCTGGATGAGGCTCTGGGTGACCTGATCCAGTTGAAGATGTCCTTGCTCATGGAAAGGGATTGGACTGGAAGGCCTTTAGCTGTTCCTCCCAACCCATTCTGTGATTCCACATGCATGGTTCCTCTCAGGAGCTGCTCCATCACAGTTCCCTGCCTCACCCCTCACATCCTAGTGGAGCTCTGGGAGTTCCTGTAAACACCAGGAATTTCTCTTCTCTGTGTCACATAAACAAGAAATGCTGCTATTTTTTTGGTCACTTGCTGAATTTAAGTAATCTGTGAGTCATAAACCCTTGGCAGCTTGGCACAAAGGCTGCTCTGACTACTGCAATCCATTTTCAATTCTGACTTTGTACAATCCCAGAGGAAGTAGCTGAAGGCCTCCTTGGGCTGGAATAGCTCCCATCAGCTCCTGGTATCAAAATGATTGAACTGGTAACATTCTTGAACTGGTAGCATTCCAAACAAGGGATAGGAGACATTTTCTGACTCAGCTACTAAAGGAAAAAGTAGATATTAGAAAAATATGGGAAGTGGGACACGTCCAGAGCCCTGCCCTGTGTGGTAGCCAAGGTGGGGCTGCAGAGAGGCCAAGCTCTGGCCTGGGCAAATCCCATCTCTCCAGTGGCCTGATGTGACTAATTTGCACTGCTGTGGTTGGAGGTTTGTTTGGAGAATGCTGATTGTTTCCTAACTCTAATTAATTGGGATCATTTGTTGCAGTTGGTGAGCGCGGGGCCTATTGTGGTGTTATGAGGGCCCCAGGATGAGGTGAGAGATGAGAATTGACCCCAAGCTCTCAGAAGGCTGATTTATTATTTTATGATATTATATTAAAAGAAATGATACACTAAAACTATGCTAAAGAAAAAGAAGACACCAGAAGGTTAGACAAGACTGAATAATAAAAACCTGTGACTGACCAGAGTCTGACACAGCTGGACTGGGATTGGTTATTAATTAAAAACAATTCACATTGTTTTTAATTAATAAAACAATGTTCTGCTCAGCAGAACAGGAGGATCAGAAAGGCTCAAATCCATCTGCACCTTCCTGAAATGCCTGAGACCCCATCAGCCCCAAAGCCACACACTGAAAATGGGCTGCTGGAGCTATTTGGGACCTCCCTCTGGTGACTCCTTCCTTTCCTCCTCCTTCTGCCAGGCTCCAAGGGTAAAACACATGATCCTGGTGTTTGAAAGGACAGGGAGGAGGATGGAAGAGGAAGCAATGTCCTTTCAAGGCTTTTCACCTTTTCAGGATGGAATATTTGCAAGGAGCTTTGCATGAGGGGACTTTGTGGTCATTAAATAGCTTGCCCCAAAATTACAAAAAAGGATCCAGCTGAGGCACAGCTCAGCTCATTTTCAGGATGCCTGGCTGCTCCTCATCCTCCCCATCCCTGGGGGAAACAATCACCACCCCCTGACAGAGCAAGAGACTCCCCAAAAACTGCTGTGGCTCCTCTCAAGCCACTGCTGATACAGGAGCTAACCCCACCGCTGGAGCCACAAATCCAACCCATTTTCCAAGCTACTTATTTACACAGGGACAAAAATGATTTTCTCCCAACCAGGTTTTCTTGTGTCAGTCGTTTAACATGTTCCTGTGGTTTTTTCCCTCCCTTTCTTATTACCTTTTCTGATAGTAAAGACATTGCAGATGGGCATCAAACTGTGCAAAATGTAAATTATGATTGGGTAGAGTCAGAACATAAAAAATAAGTTATTTGGATATATATTTTTTTTCCTAAGGACCACAGCACATATGGCATGCTAAAAAAATGTCTCGTGTTCATTAAGGCTAAATGAGACAGGTTAGAGAATCATGGGCACCAAATGGAAAACTTGGGGAAAAAAATGCTGGCTGGCAACTCATTCTGCTGATAATATTTTTTGGATGTTTCCCTCCTGCCCTCTCTCCCTCATTTTTTTTTAAACTGCAAGGACATTTTTGCAAATATTTCACAAATATCTGATGGCTGTTGCTTAGGAATCTGTCCTCCCCGCTGTGCCTTCCTCATTTGAAGGTCATAATCTTCAGTTTGTGAAATCATAATTATCTGGCTAGCCAGTAACTCTGATGTCACAAATGGAGGATTATGATGACTTCAATGAAAAAAGCAGCAGCGGGAGAAAATGAACTCGGCCACCGAGAGCTTGTTTTCCTCCCCACCCCTCCAGAAAAAAAAAAAGGATATAGCTGAGAAAAATATCAGCAGAATGATCTCCAAATAGACTATTTTCTGCATGGCATCAGTGCCTCTTTCAGAATATGAGGTTAATTTCTGCCTTGTGCCAGTTTAATGCAGGCTTCCACTTTATTTTAACACGTAGCAGGTCTTATATTTAATGTAATAGCAGAATCTTGCTACTTCTTGTGGAGCTCATACAGGGACCTCAGAGCTCTTCCATAAAAATGAAACAAGCACTCAGGAAAATAAAATGGCCAAGATTCACCACAAGGTCACCTAAACCCAGGGCTTGACTACTGCCAGATCATTCTCCACTGTATCAAAAAATATGACAAATAAACACTGTCAGATTAATAAAGTATTTAATGGCAAACTCTCCTTATTGCTTTTTATTAAGCATCCCTGCCAACCTAATGCTAAAAATTCACTGACTTATTCAGTGACAGCTTCTCTCCCCAAAAATCACAGAATCCAGAATGGGTTGGGTTGGAGGGGACCTTAAAGACCTTTTAAGCACCTTAAAGACCTTTTAAGGTGTTTAGTTTTTTAGTTCTGACTCCCTGCCATGTGCAAGGAAACTTCCACCAGAAAGGGAGTGAATCTTCCACTAAAAATGAGGGAGAAGAGAGACCACAGCAGAGCTGGGACCATCCTGATGCATTTCCCAGACCAGAAGCCACATAAACCCCAGACATTATTTGACAGGGATGGCAGCACTGATTTTCCTCCAGGACAGATGCTCTGGGAACATGATTCAGCAATTCTCAGTGTCATTGTTTTGAATAAAGCTATCAATGTTTCTCCTGAGGAGTTTGGAATGCAAGAAGATTTCTACTGTAACTATAAATGCTAGTGCCTGTCTCCTGGGCTTCAGATAATGTACATTTCAATGTTCCTGCCTGCTTGAGTGAGACATTAAAAGAGCTATATTCTGAATTCTTGATGTTTTATAAAAATATGAACTAATAGTGCAATGGCAGGATTCTACTGTCCCTCCCCATTGCTGCTCCAAAGCAGCACTGGAACCAAGCACAAATCAGGGTGGATTCTGCCACAGGGATGAGAACAAAAATACTGATTGCTGGAGGTTTGGGGGGGAAAAATGCAATTTCCTGATCATAACCACGTTCTCTGGCACTGGGCTGTGTAGCTCAGAGGGGTTTAAGTGGCAGCAATTGCATGGAGGTGCCTTCCAAAGGTGTCTCACAGCAACAGCATCCTCAACTTGCTGGCTGCAGAATTTGGTGGTGAAGGGGAGAGGACTGGGGGAAATAAAAGCACAGCAGCTGTAGTGCCACAGGCCCCTGGCCCCTGGAATATGTTAGGAGAGCACTGTGCACACGCCATTCTCAATCATTAGGAACAGCATATGGTGGGTTGGTGCTGGTGCTGCCTTTCCCTGCCTGCCCTGCTTCTGCTCAAGGTGTGAGTAAATGAGGAGAGAGGGATGCTGCACACGTGAGCAGAGATCTGCAGGGGGAACAGCCATATGGGGTCAGGAGGATGTGTCAATTCTTTGCTGCCACATCTTCATCAATTGTAAACGCTCCAAAAAATTATTCAGTTTTGTGTCTGCGTGGTCAAAACCTCCCTGTGCTTTTTTTCTGTTCTCACAGCAGCTGAGAGCCCCAACATTGGTCACAAACTCCCGAAGCACAGAGCACAACACCACATTTACAAACAAGGTGACAACAGCTGGGATGCCTCATCCAGCCCTGAGGGCACCCCACAACCTCTCTCTGTGTATTCACAATGCAGAGGTTTGTGAAATCAGCCAAAAATCCAAACTGCTGTCTTTGAGACAGCCAAAACAGAGTCAGACAAACACCCTGCACTGTGCAGGGAGGCCCAGGGGTGCCCAGAAGTGGGAGGTGGGTCCTGAAAACACCTTTCACATGGGCAGCTCAGCAACAGCCATGGCTGCCACTGAGGATGGCAGGCAAGGATCAGTGTTGGAGCAGCAGGAAAAAAACATGGGGATGGTGTAGGACAGGAGTCCAGAGAGAGTCACAGGCTCAGAGCCCTGCACAGACAACAGCTGAGGCAGGTGTGGTGCCAGGAGCTGGGGAACAGCAGGACCAGGACCCGTGGGGGCACTGGGAACTCACGAGATGTGAACAGGAAAAAAGAGCAAATCCATTCACCTCTGTCCAAATCAGGAGTGTGGATTTCTCCTAACATTCAGACTATTTTGATGCTGTGAAAGGTGGCATGAGAAATGCCAGTGCTGCCAGAGGAGCTGGGGATGGTGACAGGCAAGAGCAATTCACGGCGAGGACTCATGAGAAGTGGCACTGGGTTTGGTGTCACAAGTGTGGAGTTAACCTTTGCCACCTCCCTGTTCAGCCCACTTCCCCCTTTAACGAAGCAGCTTGATTTATGTATGAGGCATTTGCCTTCATAAGAAATTTATTAAGTGATCGTCTCTTTTTGCCCCCTCCAGATTTGTCACCTGGAAGGTGGTAATTGGTGCTTGAACCCACAGTGGTGTGCCACCAAAGGAATTCCAACAACCCCACAGGTTCCCCATCAGAAGTGGGGACTCCCAGCACAAGGAAAACTGCCTCTGATGCTGATGGCCTGGGAATTGCAGATTATTTTCACTCCCTGGATGACACAAGGCCTAGCAAGAGCTGGGGAGCAGCACAGCCCTGCTGACTGAAATGGGGTCTGGCTCCATCTCCGTTCAGCAAACAAGAAATCCAAGGAATTCAGTGAGGACCAACTCCATGGCTAATGTCAGACATTTTTCAGCACACTGCTGCATCAGATCCTAATCTCCCACTCCCCTGGCATCCCAAAACATGGAAACAATACAACCATGCCAAGAATATGCTATAAAAAGAATTGCTTTTAGTTTAAAAAACTGAGTTGTAAAACACCCATAGAGTTGCAATTGGTCTTAATCTCCCTGAAAATGTCATTTTACATTAGATTCTTGTTTTTCATTCACAATTTGAATCAAAAAAGTACTTCTGTTTTAATTAGTTTTATAAATTTGCTGAGCTAAATGAATACAGCAGTAAAATCAAAACTGCAGAAAATGTGTGTAATCTCAGCAAACTGCATTACTTCTGGAACAAATTGTAAACCTAAAAATTAATTAATTAAATTTATTAAAATAATTTGAATTTAATTATTTGATTAAAATTATTTGAAATGCCAAGATGTGAAAACTGTGAATTAAGCTGCCACAGAAAATCTACAGCTCATATTAACAGACTGCAATAGCCCCAGCTACACAATTCCCTGCTCCAGAGAAATCAGCTGGCTGTGTGGAGACAAGCAGTTCCCACGTGGCCAGAGAGAGTGGAAGAGTTTTAAATTCATTCTGTGACACCAACTGGAGACTTTTGTTCTAGATGATAATCTCAGTTTTCTCAAAACCCATTACAGTCAAAGCACAACTTAAATGACACTTCCTTCCTTGTGATGGCTCAGTGTCAAAGCACTGTGAGTGATGGATTAGCAATGTTTGATTTCAGCTTCCAGGGCATTAATAATCATGGGAAATTGCTCTTATAAGCAGGGTTTCCTTGCCCACTGGCTGCTCTGCAGATTGCTAGGACAAAACCCAACCTAAAAATGCAGAAATTGTATTTCAGTACAGCTCTGCCAGCTGGCCACTCCATTATGCACCTAATTCCTTCTACTTGGGCTTCTCAGCAGGGAAAAAAAACAAATTCCTAAATTGAATACACCTTAGGAATATCAATTTAATTAAGAGGATGACAAGAGGAGATAAAGGCAGGAGGGTGTTTATTGCCAGAATAAATTTCTACCTGCACTGCACTGATACACCTGTCCCCATGTGTTGATGTTTTCTAGTGGGAAAAACCTGTGCAATGCTGTGGAGGACAGCAGCAGCACAGGTACCTGTGTGAGCTGAGCCAAGGGGACAAAAATCTCACTCTGAGCTGCAGGAAAGGAGCAGAAGGTGCAAACATTCACACACACACAAATTCACATTTTTCACAAGGTTACTTTCACATTAACACAAGGTTACTTCCATGCTTAAGCTCAAAAGGGTTATGGCTGGAGTTAGTAATTCTGGATTCTGCACTAAAATTACCTGGGAAAGGGGTGCAGCAGGTGAGGAGCTGAGGTGGAGCAGGGGATGGATGCGCCACGGGTGAGGCTCACAGGGAGCCACACACAAACTCTCTTTACAAACTCTCCACACCAGTTCACTGAGCACCTCCAGAGCTCCTACACACCTCATGGATCTCCCTGTTGGCACCAGCATGGTCCCACACACACACAAACAACAGCCCAGCACCCTCAGATGCTTTATTTAAGAACATGCACGCAGACAGTTCTCTAGAAAGCACACTCTATAAATAAAACATGTTTAATAACCCAAGAAAACCAAACAAAATAAATAAACCATGCTACTGACTGGCAACCTCCTCTGCAGAAGAATCTGTAGAACACTTTCCAGGGTTTGCAAAGTGCCTGCCTGTAAAATATTTTGCATGCTACAGTGCTATTCCTTAAGCAGCTGTGATGGGCCACATGCTGCAGCAGCTGCCAAAATCCCTGCTGGACAGCTCTCCTGCCCTCCAACCAAACCTGCTCAAATTCAGCTGGAGCCAGGGCTCCATTTTATAACTGCAAGGTATGATCTATTAGGAAAAAGATAATGATGACTGTGTTTTCCCACTGCTGGGAGTCAGTGTGGTGCTGGTGAGGTCAGGAATGCCAGGCCAGCCTGTGCCAGCTCACTGCCCAGCCTGACAGATTCCCCACAGGCCATTAAGGGAAGCAGGGAAGCCTGAAGTGCTGAGTGATACTCTCACAGCTTTATATTTCACTTCTGGACGCTCTTCTCACCTGCAGAATGGAGTGACACGAGTCACACTGAGGTCTGAGCTCATTCTGGGATTTATTTCCAGCTCTGCATGAAGGGCTGAAACCACCCTGACCTGTGCTGATGCTGGAAGTGATCAGGCAGCATTCCTCCACATTCCTGCTGAGAGGAAAAGGGTGGGAGATGGGGAAAGGGGGCAAATGTCTGGTCCCAGGCAGGAGGGAGGTGTGTCCCTGGGATGCAGCATGAGTGCACCCTGCTGAAAACCTCTCTAAAACTGCTCTGACAAGGCTCTGCCTCTGGAAAGGGGCTTCTCCACTTCAGCTGCTCTGTGTGGGTGGGAGGCTCATTCCTATAGGAAGGGCTGGCAGGATTGAAGCCAAGTTTGTAGGAGGTGATTTCCAGAGTCAATTTGTTCTTCTCTGCCCTTTTTTTTTTTTCTCTGTATAAAGCTGAGGACACAGAAGAACCAAATCCAATTGAGCATCACCTAATTTTGCTCAGAACAGAAGCTCCCTTTCAATAAAAATTAAAAATCCCTTGTAATTCCATCCATGCTGCAATCTGGTGAATTACCAGAGTGAATTCTGGACAGAAAGCTCCTGCTCTGGGGTGAGCCCTCATTGTTGGCTCCCTTGCTATGCACTGCACACAGCTTGCCTTGTTTCACAGCCAGAAGTGATGCTGCAGCTTTTTGTCCTGCTCTCCCCAGATCCCAGCCCCTCTTCTGCTGGATCTGTAAGTGCCAACAGGTGGGAAGGGGCACGGAGAGGGAGAGGCTGCCAGGGTGCTCCAAAGGACCATCTGTGCGGGCAGGGACTGCACAATCCCAGCCAAGGACACGGGAACATCTGTCTGCCTCCAGCTCTTCACCTACTGCAAAGGTTACGCACCAGCGCCGTGCCAGCTGTGCCAGCACCAGTTTAACACAAAACACCCCAGGAGCAGCCTGTGGGGACATATTTCTGTTGTCTTTAGCCATTTTAAAAACAGAAAATTCTGCCTAATTGAAATCTGGCGTGCCCTCCCACTTCTCCCCGCACAGGAGGACTTACTGGGGTAACAACAATTTCCCCCACGATCCTCATGGGTTTTGCTATGAATAAACAAAAGTTTCCTACTCTGCACTTTCCCTTTCCAAGATTGCTGCCAGCTCTGACATTTTTTATATTCCTCTGAGTAACTAGTGCCAAATTTTTTTGTGTCTTTACCAGCGACCACAGCAGCAGCCTCAGAGGACTCCTGCACACAGCAGTGTGAACACACTCCTGTGAGCACAGTCAGAGGTGTTTCCCAGGTGGCATTCAAGAGGAGAAAGATGGAAAGCTGTTTATTTACCTCTCTGGTCTAACATAACCTGGAAGGTTTGGGTCCCTTTTTATGTTTGAACATCATGCTCTTAAAACATGTTTTGTTAATGCTTTCTGGCCTTTTTAGGGAATACTTGGTGGAGGTATCACCTAAGGAATTCACAGAATGACTGGGTTGGAAGAGACCTTCAAGATCATCAAGTCCAACCCAGCCCCAACACCTCAACTAAACCCTGGCACCCAGTGCCACATCCAGGCTTTGTTAAACACACCCAGGGATGGTGACTCCACCACCTCCCCAGGCAGCCATTCCAGAACTTTATCACCCTTTCTATAAAAAAATTTCTCTTAATATCCAATTTATATTTCCCTTGATGCAGTTTGAGACTGTGTCCTCTCCTTCTGTCAGTGCTGCCTGGAGAAAGAGCCCAGCCCCACCTGAGCACAGCCACCTTTCAGGAAGGAGCAGGTCCTCCATCTCAGAGTCAGCCTTGAAATGTGCCCCTCTCCACATGACATTTTTTAACTCCCTAAAGCATCACTTACTGTCATTTTTATGAGGCTTTTTGATGCCTATTTGTAACTCTCTGCCCTTCCAGGTTCCCTCCCTGTGGGATCTCAGCACCTCAGGACTGAGGTGCAGAGACACCTAGACCACCCTTGGGGGGCTCGGGAGTCCTGGAATGTTGCCAGAAGTGTCTGGTGGCTGGACTTTGATCCTACACAGGAGAGGACACCTGTATGAGGATGGGAGGATTTCACTGGGGTAAATAGTGAAGGGATAAGTTAATTAAAGTGTAAGACACAGGGTTTAGGATTTCTGTACAGGGGGGTCTAAAGAAGTAAGATGGAGGAATTGGGGCGTGTCCTGTTCTTCTTCTTCTCCTTCTCGGCCTCCATCTTCTGTGGTGATGTTGGCACTTTGGGATTGGTTATTACTAAAAGTGCACTGGTTAATAAGGGTAAAAGGTATTGGGGAAAAATGATAAATATTGTACACGTAATTTTGAGTATAAAGATAGGTGACCACCCCGGGGGCTCGCAGTGTGCTCATGGCTGGCTGCTGTGCAGACCTCTGTCAGGCCAAGAGAAAATCTTTTAGATAAACAATTAATAAACACCGAGACCGAGAAAAGATCTGGAGCCTCTTCTCGTCCTTTGAAGCGCGGGTTGTCCAAGGCCACCCCGGGCCTTTCCAGGCCACCTAAACAGCCGAGAAACCGACACCTCCCCATCCCTCATCCCCAACGAGCTCCTCGCCGAGCGGCACCGTCGCGGTTGGCACTGCCACACTCCCACCCCGCCAGGCTCTGCTTTCCAGGGTTTGTTTCCTACAGCAGCCACTGGTAAATGAGGCTGGTGTGACAGGCCACTGGCTGGATAATGAGTTCATTCTCCAGACCCACTGAGAGCAAGGTACTTCCCTGGCCCATCTGTTCTCACGGCATGGCTCCGGCAACGCCGTTTGCACAGAGAGCAGCAAACACCTGGCGGAGCTGCTCATGTGCAACAGAGCCCCTGCAACACACACTGCAAAGCCTCCTCGGCCTAAAAATGGGAAGGGACAGAGCTCTGGGATTACTTCAGAGCCATTGCTGCAAATGCTTAAACTGGGAAAAAAAAAAATAAATTAAAAAATCAGGAGGATGAAAGCCTCCAGAGGGCTGAAGCACTCTTGTAGCACACTCATAGCACAGGCACAGTGCTGTCTCTTGGTCACCTCTATTTCCTCCAGGTTTTCTAAGAGAAATAAAAGCTCCAGGAAAGTCACAGGTCTGTAAACAGAAGTGGTGAAAAGCAAAGATCTAGAGAAATCAGAACAAGAAATGGCACTTTAAAAGTTTATCCAGCCTTGACTGAAACTGGCACAGCTGACCTCAAAAAGGAAAAAAAAAAAAAACAGTTAAAAAGACTAGGTACCATCTGCAAATATTTCTAGAGGCAAGGAAAACTGGTACTATCTTCAATTTGGAGAAGGGATTAATAAAAAGTGATGGGGCATTGGTCTATTTGAATAATGAGTAATTTAATCAAGATAACATGGGCTCTGTAATGTCCCACCTCCTCAGTACTAAAGTGCGGCAGCAGATGACTGACAACACCATATTTCAAATTGCCTTAAAAAAATTCCCTTTGTTTTTAAACACATTGTCCCACAGAAGGTGCTGCTGGTTGACATGAACAAGGGGCAGATGTGAGTGATTCATTAATGCCTGGGGGCTGCTGAGGGTCAGCAGAACATCCTCCCTGACATCCAACAGGACATGGTAACCATGAACTCTCACGGTTAGGTTGGGATATGAGCCAGCTATTAGCAGCAAAGCTTGCTCCAGGTAAATCCTTCCACAGCTGCCTATTATCCCCATCACATTATTCCTCCTGACAGAGGCAGCACTGCCCATATAGATCACAGGTGCAATCCAGTATGGAAATCCTATTTAGATGTGCAATACATTACTGTCTTCTCCCTGGCTGTACTAATGTCTGAATTAAACTGTAATATCTCATGGCTGGAACCTTTCTTTAATTCATACTGCAGACCCCTCACACAATCTATGTGCTGAACAAAGTAGTAAATTCACCTTAACATCTTTATGCTTTCCCATAGTCTTTAAATCATTCATATCCAGACTTCCTGTGTGTTCTGGATTGGATGGAAGGGTTTCTAGCACATAACTTTTCCATTAATGGTTTTGGGGAATGAACTCTTTGAGGAGGAAGCTCTGTCCTTTAATCACTGGGAGAAAGAGCAATGCCCACATTCCACTGCTGCAGGGTGAGCTGGAGAAGCCCCTGGGTTCTGAGCCATCCTGCAGTGAGGTTCCTCTGAAGAGTAGCTGGGATCAGGCCTGAATCCATCCCTGGGGAACAGCACACACTGCAAATGAGTGGCTGGTGGGGTGTCATCAACCTCCCTTCACCTGTGTGCTTCCCCTGTATGGGCAAAGAAGCCTGGAAATCTCCCTTCTGTCACAAGGTGTGTTTCTGTGAGTGAAACCCTCCAGATGGACTTTCCTCTAACAACAAATGCCATTATTCACCAAGACTTGGTAAAACCTTGAGAACAAGTTCAGAACAGGCTCCACTGCATCATCTGCAGGAGCTGAGGGGCTGAACAACAGAGCTGCATGTAGGAAACCAAACACTCCTTGCACTGTACCTGATTTGTGAGACATCTTCCAAAATCAGCTTCACTGAGACACAGCAGGTAAAAACCACTACTAAGTACAGCAAAACACATTAAAACCACATTAAAGGATTTGGAAGAGCTCTCTAAAATTCAGAGAAAGATTTTCCTTTGCGCACCAAGACACTGCAGCCTTTAGGGCATTGATGACACTGACTGTCCCTCTTTTGACAGCTGCACTTTTCTCCATCAACTCCTTTCTAATCCAGAGCTAGAAGGTCCCACAATCACTGCTGCAGAGGCTGGAGGAGAAAGGGAGTTGTTACACTGTGAAATCCCTCAAGCTGATCTTTATCAAATGTGTTTATCCAGGACAGAAAGGCCCACTGTGGGGAAAAGCCTCTCTGCTTTTTGGGAGTCTGCATGGGCAGCTCTGGAGCCACCACAGACCAGGAACTGCCACACCAAGAGCTGGCAGAAACTGGGTCCAGGAGGCAAACTTCTCCTTTAGAGACTCCAGCTCCCTGGATACCTGGGAGAAGGGACTGTACCAGCAGCTGACTGGGAATTTATCCAAAATTCTCATGGTTTCTTTCACCCAGAAATTGTTTCCAGTCTTGTAGGGCCAAGGAACATTTTGTTGAAAGCACAAAAACTTGCTTTTGAAATAGCAGAATATTGTAGGCAAATGTCAGCATGGTGCAACAGCACAGTGCCACTCTGTGTTTCTTCCTCAGATGCTCCAAATTTCTGGCCTGAGTCCAGCCTGTCAAACACAATGGGTTCTCCCCAGTGCCATGTGCCACCACAGGTCTCTCCCTAACTCTGAACCTGCTCTGAGAGGGTTTGTCCTCCTGCAGTGCTCTCCAGCTGCTGCCTCCAGCCTCTGACCTTTTGAAAGCTACCTGGGAAATCCCACATTTGGTAAGAGACTTTTTAAAGCAAACAGTTTACATATGATTAATTCTTCCTGTAGACCTCAAAAAAACCTCCTTCCTGATTAGCAAAGGTCACTGAATCTCAAAAGTTAATGGCAGACACTTCAAATATATTACAGCCTTTCTCTAAAAAAAAACCAAAGTAAAACAGAACTGGGTTTGTCAGGAGAAAATAGATGTGGCAGAAGAAAAGGAAGAAGCTGGGAAGGTACAAACTGGAAAACTGATAGAGGAGCAGCTGGAGAGGAATAAAGGAAGTGATCTTGACAGAGCAACCCCAGATTCAGAGAAATAAATATATATCCTAAAAGTGAGCAGTGCTGGAGCTCCTGCTGGAGTCACTGGGTACTGGGACATTCCCTGAGTACTCTGAGGTTACATTTTCCCTATGAAAGACCCCATGAAAATGTGAAGAGATGGAATCCTCCATCATCTTCCTGCATGTTTCCATCATACCTTTCTCTATAAAGCAGCCATGACTTTGCTACCCTGACTGATTCATAAAAATTTCATAACTGTTATCCATGCTCAATAATTCCAGTGTTAATATTTGGGTAATTTAGGAGTACCTTTCTCCAGCAGAGTTCAGCCTGTGCCACAGAGTGCAATGCACAGTTTAAGTGTTTATGACTAAAACTGTTCTCTCCTCTTTTCCTTCCCCATTCTTACCTCCAAAATATTTTCAAAATGTTAGTGAAAAGAGGAATTTGAAGAGGCAGAATTACTTCAAGGCAGAATTAAAAAATTATGAAATGCATAATGCCCAATTTAACAACCAAAGCAAACTCTGCAATACAGACACCCTGAAAGCCCTTCACTCTCTAATCACTAATAGGTAACACTATCAAATTCAGCCCTACACTCTATTAGAATTGCAGTAGAAAAGCACTTAGTGTAATGCCCAAAGACAGCTCACCAAATACTGCTCACTTGGCTCAAAGACAAGGCTGAAGATGTTAATAATTTGAAAGCTTCCTTAACCAGTGTGCTTTATCAATATGCTCAGAAAATGAAATAAAATACCTACACACAATTTCTGTAGATTTAAAACAAATCTGACTTGTATTCAGCCCAAGAACTGAGTTCTTTTCCCAGATTTGTGAATTACCTGTGGATACCTTGCTGCTGAGCCCATCATCTCCCCATTGCAAACTGCAGGAATCATTTCCATTCCTTCTTTCTGACCACATTAATTTCAGGCTTGCTTGTAGCAGGATTTTTTTTCTATGTCCTCATTTCCTAATTCCTCATTTTCCCATCAGTCTCCCAAGCACCACAGACATAGAGTGTTGGCAGAGCAGTGATGAACTTCATCCAACCTTCTCTCTCAGTTGTGCCTTCTTTCCTTGCCCTCCTCCAAGGGAGGAGGCAAAGACACCAAACCTCTGTGACCAGGTCCAGTGCTCATGTCCTCGCTTTTCATGTTATTTTCTGCCTCAAACTTCAGATTTCCTAGGGATTTCTTACTCTCCAGAGTAAATATCACCAACAGAGCATCACTGTGAAGCACCCAGAGCTGGAGCAGAAGCGCCCAGCTGCAGGCAGCAGCACAGTTGTGACAGGGGGATGTAGCAAACACCGAGTTTACACACAGACACAGACACTGTGAGCTGGTGACAAGCAGTACAAAGACTTATTTGATGCAAAGACAGAATGACTGCATTGCTTATGTCAAAAAAAGATCAGTGGAAGCATAACAACAGAGCATTCTGCATGCTACACACACCGCATAAAGCACAAAAAATACTCTTTATGTTCCCTGCGCTTTTCTAGCCTGGTTTCTCAGGAAAAAAACAAGAGCTGTGCAATTGTTCTGTCACTCATTGCTTCCCCAAATAACTTTTGAACCTGTTGGCTGATCTCAGGTTTGACAGATAGGCTGAGGTCTCAAAGGGATCACATTCCTATCAGATGCGTGAAAATAATAGAGACTCAAACCGGCGCCTTTGCCGGGCTGCCCCCCGTGCTGTGCCTGCCTCTGCTCTGAACCCCAGGGGTACCAATTAGCCCACGAGCCAGAGCAGCTCTGTGGAGCAGGGAACAGCTGGGGCAGTGCTGGAATTCTTGCTTCCATCTTCAGACAGAGCTCCCAGCAAAAACATCGGTGTGTGTGCCACAGGACGCGCCAGGAGGAGGGATCAGCGCTCCAACCAGGGGACACAGCGAGGTGAGAGCTCACATCCATCCTCCTCCAAGCACAGAAAGGCAGAGCAGAACCCCAGAATGCCAGTGCTGCCAGCCTGAGCTGGCCTTGGTGTGTTTGGGGCTTACTGTGTCCTCCAACCCCAAGTCACTGATGGTACCAATGCCCCAAGCACCGCCCTGTCCTCCCAAGCCTCACCAATAAATGAAAATTTCTTCCTCTCCTTCCCCTGCCTGCTCCTCAGCAGCAATTCAACATCTGAGCTCCTAAAACACACTTGCATTTTCTTGCTGGCATCACCAAAAAAATAAGAGAAGTGTTGCCTGGCAAAGAGTAAGATTTCTGTTCAGTTTTAAGGGGATGTGTATGACAGGGAAGTTACAGGACTCTCATTCTAATAGCCAGTGCTGCTAATTAAAACTGTTTTGGAAGATCTGCAGCCAGCATATAAATCACCCCTCTATATGCTATAAATAAGAGGCAGATACGGAATTGAATAGCTCCCATTTGTCAAGGGAATGAAGAGATTTGATTGTGTCTTTTTGAATAATAAATCCAGACATACCTAGCAGGGCACGGAGAGTTGCTCCAAGTGTCTCTTTTATCAAACAACAATGATTATATTATAGGGTTTGCATTATGGGCCATCATCCATTTCTCTTGTTTTCTCATTTATTGCTGACATCCTCCCTCCCAGATGAAGCATTTTGCTCTGCACAGAATGTGTTCATGCAAAGATCTCAGGAGCAAACACTACTGAGTGGCCTGATGCAGGGTGCACCTACCAGTATGTATCACAGAGCAGAAGGGAGTTTTTTAGGGAAACCAAGCTGTGGAAACCTAAATGCACAGGTTTTTCACCAGTTTTTTCCTTCCATCCTTTTTTTCCACAGCATTTCTGAAGGACACTCAAAATCCACTGGGTATCAGACAGAGGAGAATCAAATAATTCTTACTGGCAATGATGTCCATTTATACAAAACAATGCAGAGAACCAAATACAAAGTCGTGAAGATCATCTTATAACATCCCTGAACAATGGAAACTCCAAAGGCATCCACACACAAGAAGCAGATTCTTAAAAATAATAATCATAATAACAGTAATAGTGACAATACCTCTCTCCTGTGTGGAAATCTCTTCCCAACCATGAACACTACATTCCATTCACAGCCACCATGTCTTTCTCACTGGAAAAGAAAAACAAACAAATGGGCACCAATTAGAAAAGGGCATTTATTAATGCTAAGTTCAGAGTAGCTTCAAATTTTGCACATGCACTCATAAAACAGAAGATTTAGGATTCCCTGTCACACGGGAGGCTGCAGAAGGTTAATTGAGTTCACTGTAGAAGTATCATTACCTCTATAACACACCTAAGGAAAAAAGCACAGCAGTCAGGTTATGAAGATAGATTTATTTTAAGCCTTTAAAATTATCTGTCAAATTTTTGCCCTCTAACAGGGTGAGGATGCCTCTCGCTTTGTCCCTAAATTCCAGTGCAGCTGAACAGCAACTTCCACAGCATTTCCTTGGCTGTGGATTTCACAGATTTTCCCTCTGTCCCACCCACTGACAGACTGAGACAGAGAAGTCATGACCTCTGGCATCTATTCCCATTTTCCCAAAGGAAAAGCATTCTCTGGGGTGGACCACAGGATTTCCTCTCCCCTGCTGAAGGAGCAGCTGGAAGACAGTGGAACCAGCTCAAGGGGATGCAGAGAAATTCCTGTGGGGTGTGCCTTTATCTTTGCTTCTGCTAGGGCTTAAAGTAGAGAGAAATAAGGGGGAAATGTTCCCATCTGGGCTCCCTCATTCTCCCTTCCAAAAAGGGCAGCAGCTGCCTGTGGTCCCCTCAATATCACTGGGACAAACAGCCTGCTCTTCATCTGCTCAGGCTGGTAAAGCTCTGACCTAGGTGTGCTTATTTTACCAACAGTAACTGTAAATTGAGATTATTTTATTATTTTGGGGTTATCTTTGACAATAAAAAGGGAAAGACAGCGCGGGCTGAAAGGATTTGATGGCTGCACAATTATTTTGAGATCCCAGCCTGCCTCCCTATGTGCTCACCTGGCTGTCTGCCCTCCCTTCGCTCCCTGGAGCTTCTGAGCCCAAATAATGTCCCGGGCACCACAAGCCAGGCCACGGCTCCATGTCACCAACCCTGCAAGGACTTTGCAGCCACTGTTTTGTGCCTGGTGATGACACAAAAGCCACTGCAGAGCAATTCTCAACGCAGGCACACGCACAGCGCGAAACGGGCAGATTGGACTCGGAGCACAAAGAGGATAAAACATCATTTTAACAAAATCCATTTGCTCAGATGACCCCAACTTGAAATTAAGGTGTTAAAACCCAAGACAAAGCGGATTCCTGATTGGCAGCCAGTGATGTCAGCCCTGCGCCAATTACAGAGGGAATTCGTGTGGCTGCCTTTAAAAAGAAATAATTCCCTCTGTGATACAGCAATAAGACATTGCAGACAGCCCATTTGCCGGGGATTACGCGGCACTTCTCAGGTAGTTAAAGTCACTGAGCCTTTTGACCTTGTGCCTCCTAACACTACTGGAGGCACAATCACCCAGGGACACGCTGCTTATCATGTGTGTCTTATCGCTTAAACAAAACCCAGCCACCCAGCAACCTGCGCCCGCCACCCCGGGCTCTTTGCCTGTGAATTATTGCGCCGAAACAACACGGACATAATAAACAGCACTATTTATTAGCTTATTCTATGATTTCAGAGATGACTACACAGGCTGAGAAAGTGAAGGAGAAAGTGCCAGGCTGGAGTGAAAGCATTTCTCAGGTCACTGCCTTAAACACAGATTTTTTTGTGCTATAGCGATGCTTGTGCAGGGCGAGTAAATCTTTGCAGGCTGCGGTCCTGGAGTGGCTGGAATTAATCGTCCCTCCAGATGGGATCCGAGCTCACTCACTGCCACAACGTTCAGCATGTAATGAACACCAGGCAAGGTGAAAATTGATATCAAGAGCACTTCTAAGAGCTAAAAAGTTAACACCTAAATTGGAAATCAATACACGCTGTAAGTATTGATCAGCAGAACAGAAACCCGCAGGTTTTCGCCTCCGCTGAGTGGATGCTGTTGGATGTTGAGCTGAAGTTCCACTGAAACACTCTATTTTAATAGTTATTAAAAAAAAAAAAAAAAAAAAAAAAAAAAAAAAAAAAAAAAAAAAAACCACAAAGCAATCCAACCTTATGGAGTGGTTATCTAACTTAGTGGAGTGATTGTCTAACCCTTCCACAAGTGCATCCAGGAAGGTGCAGAACAACCAGGAAGGTGCCAAGCCAGGTGTCCTCAGTGATATTTTTGCTGTCCCTTAGCTCTTGAAGCCAATATTTTGTCCTCAAGACCGACAGAAGCAGGCAGAGCTGGGGAGCAGCACCTTTGAGGAGGATGCATGGCCTTTGTGGATCTGTGATGGGGCAGAGATTTGGAGCTTGCTGGGCACATGGAGGCCCAGGTGTCACCTCTGCAATGCAGTTCAGAGCTCTCCTTACTGTGCTTGCACAATTCACCTCTGCTGCCCTGGGAAGGGGAGAAGGGGATCTCTGCCCAGTGCCCTGCTCTGGTGGGACAAAACTCCTTGGGTCAGCAGAGGGTGAAGAGCAGCTGCAGAATGTGTCATCCCATGCTGGGTATCTGCTCAAAGCAAGCTTTTCAGAGACGCTGATGAATGGAAGAGCTGTGAAAAACAAATGTCTCATTGTTCGAGTCCTCCAGTCTGCGAGGAAGCAGGAATTTCTGCGCTCTTACATCAAAGAAACACTTGACCCTATCTGATCAATTCCTCCTCCTAATTATTAAGTGCTGAAAGACCTGAACTTCTGAGAAGTCTCTCAGGTGAAAAGGGGCAAGAATATCTCAGAAAAGGTTAGAAAATCCGTACTTTTCTATAAATATTTGTTGGTCTGCATTCCTTTAACTTTGCATGATTAAATACAGCCTGCTTCTGTTCTTCCACTTTATCCTCCGGGGAAATTTATCATCAAAATTATTGTACAGCATTCATTACTCTAGCCTCATTTAAAACCTTGCCCTACTTATTATTTAGGCTGCAAAAAAAATGTTGCTTCGTATAGTATTTCCTATAATAGTCTCAATCATTACATTTAAAAGATTGCTGTAAGGCAGCTTAGCCTGCATTAGAGGAAAATAAAGTGGGATGCCATAGTTAAGTGTTACAGTTCTAATTCAGCTTTTGTTTCCCAAATCATAACAATGCAACGTTTCAGTTCCTTAAAAGGCTCTCACTGCTCATTAGCAGCATCCAGGACTTCAGCCCCTGGAATTCAAAGGGACATCCAGTGGTTCTTCTCCCTTAAAAATGGTGGGGAAAGGCAGAGGGATGAGAAGGAATGCAAGGGAGGCAGGAGGCTCCATCAGTTAAGAGGTGGGGCTGTCTTTTAAATCAGTGGTGCAGGGAACACAGTCAGCTGTGACAGAGCAGCAGGGAATGCAAATAAATTATGTTTGTTTAACCCTTACTCCAAATCTCTGTTTAGGACAGAGAGTCAGACATGGCTGTTGAAAAGAAACAAATACAGAGTTTAAATGGCAGGAAAAAATTTAACTTAAATCCCAGTAATGCCACATGAAGCCTCTTAATTTGGGCTCCTTCAATAATGAGACTGCTCCGATGCTGAGCACCACTGGTGGCCTTTTAGATAACACTGTATTCGTGTTTGTCTAACCCTTCTGTGGCCCAGAAAAAGCACAGCTGGTCCTGCACTGCACACCCTGCTGGGGAGGGGATCAGGGAAAAACCATCTCCTCCCCATTGGCATCCCCACCGGGATCTCCTACACGGGCTGCAAAAACAAAGGCTTTGGTTTGACCACATCAAACCCAAACGGAAAGCACAGGGTGGGCAAAAGCCACTCATTAACACAGCACATTTCTGGAGGTTATACCGTGTAGGTGGTATAACCGTGTAGGTGGAGGTTATACTGTTTAGGTTGTTCTGTTCTCCCTCACTGCCTTCTCTGGCCCTGACTGACCTCAGAGGCTTTTTGCTACCCCAGCCCTGGCTGTCCTTCCCTCTCTTCTCCATCCCAAACCAGAGACCTACAGGATTTAGGAACACACAAGCAACCCTAGGCTTAACCCTCTGTGATGGCAAAAATCCCCCAGTTATTCCTAATCTTCAGGATTTGATTCCTGACTCTACCTTTCCCTTTCACCCACCCACCTTGTCTTTCTGACTGTTTTCTACAAGAGGCCTTGCAAAGACCTTTCAGCATGGTAAATAAATGAGATAAGCCAGTTCCTCTCTCTTCCTTTCGTATTGACAAGTTCAAAGACTTCCAAGAGATTAAGAGAGAAAGACTGTAAGTGACCTGCTGGGCCATCAAGCCCAGGCTTTCCCTATCACTTCCAGCCATATCCTACACTACCTTTCTACTGGATAAGCCTGATCTTATCAGCGCCTCCCAAATGTTTTCTTTTTTTTTTTTTCTTATCATTTGAACCAGTTTACGAGGTACAAATGAAAGGCTTAGTGGTCTGTAACTGCCCGGATCGTTTTCTTCCTGGTGTCACTAGAAGGCACCTTGTCCTTTCTATCCACTGAGCACACGCATTCCTCTCATCACCCACGGGAAGGGAAAAAAGAGAGGTGAGTTTTGGTGGAAGGAAGGGAAGGGAACAGGATGGTGGAGTTAATGTTCATACAAGACGTACTGCCAACTCTGGTACGTGCAAACTGGTGGAAAAAGTGAAAATTCCTGTTTTATCATAGAACCACAGAATGGTTTAGGTTGGAAGGAACCTCAAAAATTCAATTCCAGCCACCCCTGCCACCTTCCACTGGAGAGAGTGGTCAAGGGAGGGATCAATACTTTCCTTGGCTATTATTTTATCATTAGACTTCACAGATAAATAAATATTATTTTATTTTCTACCACTAATTGTATGGATTCAGAGCTAATAATGAAAAATATGCAACACCCTGCTATTTGTCATGCACCAAGCACAGCTTTCCCATCATTCTGGTCAGCAGAGGCTGTTCCTGATGGGTAATCTGGTTTTGGAAAATCCATAATGGTAAAACACCCCTATCACCACAAAAGGGGCTTTCCCAGGAAGGGAAGTATTTTGTGCAACCTCTCCCCAATAATTTAGATGCAGAAAAATCTTTAGGTCTGTAGCTGGCTGCAAAGAGCAGCAGAGACCTCGCCCAAAGGGAGCACCCTTAGGTTCAGGACCAGGAGAGGTCAAACCTCACTGCAGTTCTCTGGTCATGGGTGATTTCCAGGCAAGCAGAGCCACCGTCCATTCACCCACAATGTGCTGCACAAACCCTCCAGGTTGCAGTGCTCACACACAGGGAGCAGCTTGTCATCTCCTCTGGGTCCCCAACAGCCAAATCCTCCTCTTACACACACAGCAAACACATCAACAGGACACGATTTCCCCTCCTGAAGCTGTTGTGTGAAACACTTTGGTGCAAAACCAAAACGTCCCCCAGAACAGGTTCCTGGGGCAACCTTAGGGGTGTGCATGGCTTGAACTGCAGAGCACCCTCTAATGCAGCAAAAATGAGGATTGGGGTGAAGCTGAACAGATCCTCAACACTTAGAGAGGAAGGGGAGGAAGAAATTTCAATTTTTTTTTTTTTTTAGCGATGCATTAATTCTACAACTTGCCATACAACCTTCTTATCTTCAGAAAAAATAAGCATACTGTTTGTTTTCTGCAATAAATTGGCACTGCCCTCTCTTTTATGAAACAAATCTATTTGTACTTGGATATTCTGAAAAACAAACAGCAAAACCCTTACATAAGTATTTAGACAAAAAAAAAAAATTAACCAAAACACTTTCAACCTAACATGACTCCTATGGAAAGCCTATCTGTTATGGCCTGGCCACAATCCCCCATTCCCAAACATCCTGCATTGCTGGGCAGGGAGGAGGTACAAGAGTTGGGCATGAAAATCTGGACTTGGGACTGAGAAGAAGTAGAAGCAGGTGTATTGGTTTTAATCTTTGTTTCTCACCATCCTACTCGGGTTTTAAGTGGCAACAAATCAAAATAACTTTCCTCAAGTCCAGTCTGATTGTATCCCACCATTTCCATGTGAGAGCCTTAACAATGCCATCCACCTCCTGACCCCTTTTGCATCAGCAAAAAAGGAAAATCACCAGCACTGAGGGGATGGTTGGGAGATTGTCAGGTGCTTGTCAGAAGGTGACTCACAGAAATCACACACCTCCTCCTCCATCTCAAACCAGAAGCAATGATCTGCCAGGTTGGCAAGAGTCCTTTCTGTCCCAGAGCTTCCAAAAGAACTGATTTTCAACATTTTAAGCAGAAAGGTCCAAGTCCATAACTTGAAGGGATACATCTTTTCCTGTGCTCCTTTTTGCAGATTTTACAATAAAACAAGGTGGACCGACCATCAAATGCTTGCTGTGCTTGAGGTGGCTGATTTTGACTCCTGAGTAGCTGGATCTGAGTCTCTGTCAGTTCAGTGTCACTTCCCTGTCCCCAGCCCCTGAGTCTCTTATCTGTTAAAAATGAAAGGTTTGGAACAGGAGCGAAGGTCATCTCTGCCTGTGCTTCTGTTCCACAGCCAGTGTTGTAGAACAAATACTGATGAGGATCATGATGATAATGAGGAAAATAATAATGAGCATTGATCTCGATGGAGATGCTCCTCTGTTCTACCCAGGCCACTGAGATGAGACTCAGGAATCCCCAGACATAAAGGATGTGTCACACTAAACTTTAATTAACAGCAAATCACAACCCAAATGACACATTCCCCCCCTTCACACTCTCAATTTTCATAACTGACTTTTCACAATGAAATTCCAGGGGACATTTGAAACTAGAGAAGAAAGCAAAAAAACCCACTTCTGCCTCCACATGCAGCTGGTTACGCCGAGGGAGCCATCCAGCCATGATTCCTCTCTGATTTTGCACAGCAGGAACCACGAGCAGCTTCAGCCTGGCCCAGGGAGAGACATCAGCAGGGATGAGAGGAGAATTAGGTCTGCTGTGCTCCAGGGGGACACTCTTGGCACTGAGGTATTTCACAGCTTCCCCTGCTGTGACCCCCTTTGTGTCACCAAGCAAACCCCACAGCTCCACTGGGAGATGCTTTTCACTGCTCCAGCATTTTCCCCACACAAACAAATTATTCTGGTCACTGTGAGGGACAAGACCTTGCTGGCCAGGTCCCCTTGTTGCCAGCATGGGGTCACTCAAGACATCATGGCATAAGCAGCTCTACAGATTCCCAGGGATGCTCCCAACTCCTATCAGGATCAGAAGAAATCAATGCTCAAAGGAAAGTCATGGAGCTGTAAATAACCAAAAAGTAGTATTCAGGAATGAAATATTTACTTTTTGGATATGAATTTTGCTGGTGGTGTTTCTGTAATATAAATATTTTAGTCTTGCTTTCAAGTGCCTGTTTTCTTAGTTTTTTCCCAATAAATATGAAATATTTTTTGATTGACACACACTATAGCTGTTCATACAAGGCACCAAGCAGGCAAACATGGGTTCCTTTTCTGTCAAAGCCTAAGGGAGATCTTGTTTATGAAAAGTGCAACATGAAGAATTCTTTAAAAGACTTTTTTTTTTAATAACTACCACGAAGTTGTTGACTCATTTTATGGACTAAGTAGGAGGAAGTAAGGAATATCTCAGGCAATTCCATGCATTTATATCCATTACATATAAACTCATTTCATATTGATCATGGAAAGAATAAATTGTTCAGATTAAATCAATCTCCAGCAGGATAAGGTCACAGACTTGTGCTATTAACTGCAATTGGCCACTTAAGGAGAAGACACCAGCAGAACAGTCAAAAAAGCCAGGTACATCTTCCAGTGATAACATATCCCATAAATACTCCCCATGGAAAACTTCATGTAAACGCACAGCTAAATTCAGAGTACAGCAGGAAATAGATAATGGGAGTTTCAGAGTTCTGTGCTGTTGTTCAGCCATCTCTCCTCCCTGCAAGCAGCTTTTACCCAATAAAGAACAGATCTGAGACCAGGAGATGCAGCTGATGAAGCAAAGATTCAAACCAGAAGGACACAAATCTGCACAGCCCCATCCCTGCTACATGGCCCTGCATGGGCAGAATCAACATTTACAGCACTGGGCAGCAAAGGATTCCTGATCCTACCTTTGGGAGAAATAAATAACCATGCTTTAAAAACAAATAAGCAAGAAATAAAAGGCCAAGTTTGGATAAAATTCAAGCAACACCAGTCTTGCAAATTATAACTTAGGCAGCTCAGAGTGCTGCAAGACAGGGATCTGTAACCTAATTGAAGTGAATAGCTTGAAGTGCTCTGCTATTAGGGAATCAAAGCTCTGGCATATCTGCTGCAGTGTCTGTGAAACAGCAATAACAGTGTTTGCCCACCTTACAGAGATAATAGAAGTGGTTACGTTCGTGCAGAAATGTGATCATGTAAAAAGCACTGCAGTATAAAAGTGCTAAATATTATTATTAGCTGTATGTTTTGGTACTCCAAAAAATGTAATTTATTCAAACTCTATTTCTTTGACACTTGTAACAGGCTTCCAATGTGGCTTAAAACCCCTGCTCAAAAATAAACATCAGAATAATAAGCTTTCCTTATTTAATTCACCAAATAGGCACAATAAGCTCATGTTTAAACAAAAAAGGAAAAGGAAACTTGCTGCTGTGCCAGAACAGCAGCACAATCAATTTTAATTAGCATTGCTCATTGTGGGAAATGATAAGGTATCAGTCATAGTAATTGGTGGTGTTGACAATTAGTCAAAGTTATTAACATCTCAAGACCCAGGACAAAAAAAGCTTTCTGAATTTTAAATATCTGGAGAAGGCTTGCCTCGAAATCCTCAATTTTCACACAGTCTGAAAACATGGCTCAGGTTTATTATTTGTCAGCTTCCCATCAGAGCACGAGCACCGGGATAACACCACCAACCCAGCATGGCTGGTGCTTCATCAATCCAAGTTTTCCCCTGCTGGGAGTGCGGCTCCCTCCTCTCCTCTCCTCTCACAGCTCTGTTCCCTCCCTGCTTCTCTCCCTTTGTTTCCCTTTTCTGCTCCCAATGTTCACCCCAGACTGAATGGATCAGGGAATGCTCCCAGGCAAGGGAAAGGCCTTGCAGTGGAGCATCTCCAGCAAGGTCCCATGCAGGAATGTGATCCTTTGGGTGCCCAGAGCTCAGGTGGGTGCTGCCACAGGAGCAGCAGCTGCTGCTTGAAGGAATAGCCTGGAGCACCTCATTTTTTAATGGCCAATGAGCGATGCCTCAGCCTTCTGAGAAGCTCAGGTGTGTGAAGCCAAGTCTATGACAAGGCACAATATAGGGAGTTTTGTCCTGGTCTCTCTTACCCCACAAATGTCCTGCCTGTGTTTGCTCTCTGACTTCTGCTGAGAGACGATCTGGCAGAGGAGGTCAGTGATGGCAAAGCTGAGCAAACCAGAGAGCTCACCTGTGTGGATCACATCAGAACCGACACAAAGATTGCTGATATTTCAGTAAAGTTTATAGGTTAATATCAGGTTATTTTTCTGGCCACCAAGACCATAAATTTCCAAGGTCTAGCACTTGGCTACTCTATAGTTTATACTCTACTTGTACCTTCATATTTTGGCAGGGAATTCCTGAGACACCCAGCACGCAGGTGCTGAGAGCAGCAAGTGACCCACCTCAATGAGCTGCATAAGAATCACTTATGGACACAGCTGATGTACACAAAAAAGGCAGAAAAAACATTGTCCAAAAAGCATTTATTTAACCTGACAGACCCCTGACCACCTGCCCTACAAGACAAAGATCACAGAAATACTCTGTCAATTGTTTTCTGCTAGAGTTTCAGTGAAAACTCAATATATTCCACCTCCCACATGCTGCTGTCCCCTCAGTGTAAATAAGATGTGTATAATGCTGCAATAGCCATCCTTCTGCTGTAAGTAGGTGTTACAGTTTAAAATAGCAGAGGTGACATGTATTACTCATTTGTCCTTTTGCTCGCTTTAATGAGTTTATTTGTATGGAAATTAAAAGCCAGGTAAAAATACCATCTCTGTCCCTAACATATGTATCTGTTACACAACCACAGTGATTCTCCTGACCCTTCTCCCACAACCACCACTCCCAAACTGGTGCAGCCTTTCAAGCAACACAGCAAAATACCAGGCTGCCACAAAGGAGCAAATCCTGCTGAGCTGCACCGCTGGCACAGCTGTCAGAAAGCAGAGTCCTGAAAGAAACTCCACCAAAACCGAACAGAGATTCAAAGCAAAGAAACTCTGATTTAAATTCCCTCTCAGGCCCACAGCAGCAGCGGGGCTCTGCCGCTGCGGCCGCCAGATAAACACCATTTTCAAGGTCAATTTCCTATGACCAGTTGCTTCATTTCTCATCATTTTCTGTCCAACTTCATAGATTACCACTTAAAATTGATTTATTCTTTCCCTTCCCAGCATTACTTTGCACTTCATTTAAAAGGGAGGTCGTGGGGGATTTTTCTCTGTGCTCCCCACAACGACGCCGTCATAGGACGATGGGCTCAGCTGGGTTTCAATTGACTGAAACAGCTGCTCAGCAAAGCAGTGTAAAAAGTTTATAAAAGCCAAACCAAACCTAGAGGCACCTCCCAACCATTTCCCCCTCTCTTCCCCACTGCTAGAATTATTGTTTTTTAGAGACAGTGACTTGGGTTTCTACGCATGGAGCTTTGTTGTAAAGCAATGTTTTTGTAGCCCCTATCAGAAAACTGAAGTTGTGTTGAGGTCTGGTTTGAGGTTCCTCCTGCAGGCCGGTAGCAGTGGCACTGGAGATCAGATTAAAGCTGACAGAGATGAAACTGTGCTGGCCCACATCCTTGGGCTTGCTCCAGGGCCTCTCATCTGCATTTCATCGTGATGTGAGCACATGTTCCCATCATTGGTACACTCATCTGCATCACTCTGAATGTTAATCACAGGCTAACCCAATTTCTTCGGCAAATTTATTACATACTGTTCATTAAAGTTCATAAAGCCTCACGTGAGGCTGAGAGAAGCAGAACACCCTCCCCGAGGATTCCTCAGCAATTCAGAGGTGGCCACGTCAGCCCAAGGAGCTCCTCCTGCCAAGGTGGGTGCCAGAATCTTTCATCCAGGGGATGACAGGGGAGGGGAAGGAGGCAGTGAGGTACAAGGAGCTGTCACAGCCCTTCAGAAAGCCCTGAAATTACTGTTCCTGTTGGAATTCAATAAAACAAACCTGGATTTCTTTGCAGAGTCATTGAAATTTTTTTTTTTTCAATGAACAAGGAAAAAGAATCAAGGCTTGCCAGCAAAGTGGGGATGTGAAGGGAAATGAGCTGAGAGGAAGGGATCACGGGACAGAGCTCACAGGGAGAATCTCAGCAGCACACACTGCAAATGTTACAGGTTTTCCTGGAGGTGGGAATTGTGGGCTGTACTCAGGATGTCCCCAGCAGCTGGATCTGACAAGTGACACTTTACTGCTCTTTGGATTTATTGGCAATGAATGGCAGGAACACACTTGGACAACACTCACATGCTTAAACCTAAGCATGTGCTTAAATGCTTTGCTGATCAGGGCTCAGAGAAGCTGTGTTTGTGTTTTTTTAGAAAGGGATGATTTACTGTATTCCAGTTAACAGCCAGACATTACCATCCACCTCCCCAATGAACTCTGTGCATCTGAAATTATCTCAATTTCCTACACCAGTTCCTCAAAATCTCGGGAACACACAGAAATCCAAGCCTCCAACATCCCGAGTGGAAACTGCTAAAATTCTCCAAAGGACTTTATGATTGAAATATTCAATCAGATGATGCTACCATCAGAATAATGAAGCCTTTGGAGGATTTGCTTCATTGAGTATAAAATAATTCTGAGAGACACTTAAAAGGAAGAAACCATGTCTGTGGGAAGAAACAGGATGGATTTTTTGCCAGAAGGAGGATTATTCTGCAAGCCAGAAAATGACACTTCTTGGTAACCCAACATCAGATCTGCTCCAAGGCTAAAATTAGATGTCACAAAATATATAAATATAATTTTTGCACAGCTGTGTAAATGAAAATACATCTGTCAAGAAAAGAGAAATTACAGATGCTTACTCTCTCCTTTCCCCAAAATTTCCATAACCATAGAACGATCCAGCCTGAAATTAGAAATTTGCTCTCTCCTTTAATTAAATCAATTTGCATTTTTCTTCTCCTCAGCTGATTAAAAAACAGAAAAGCACAAAGGTGAAGGCATGTTTTGTGATTAAAGCACTGGATGAAGACCCCAGAGGAGGCAATTCAATTCCTGGTCCTGTCACAGCACTTCCTCTGTGACCTTGTGCTCCATCTCTTTGCACCTCTTTTCCCCACGTGCAAAGATGGATGTTATTACACTCTCCATCACAGCCTCCATCTTTCCTATTGGATCATGAGCTCTGCAGGGAGAGGACTGTTTATTAAAGGTTTTAGGGACAACACCCCAGGAACAGGAGGGGAATTGCAGAGGGATGTTCTGCTGCTCTGTCCTCCCCTCAGGCCCACAGCAAGGCTGTGACCTCTCACTGTGCGACAAGGCTGGATACAAGGAACACAAAAGGGGTACAAGGAACACAAAAGGGGTACAAGGAACACAAAAAGGGGTACAAGGAAACCTGCAGGGCTTCTCATTGTCTGTTGTACCCATTTTTCCATGAGGTAGCTCCAAGGCATGGGTCTGTGAGCTGCACAGAGCAGTACAGGGTGGAACAGCAGCTGGGCAGGCCGAGGTTTGCACCAAAGCAGGACAGGGCCAAATCCTCTATGCCATTCTGTTTTGCAGCTCCTAATCCCATCTCACAGAGCATGGCATCATACAGCACTGCATTTTTTGCAAGCAAGGCTGAGGTATGCCCTAAAGAGGGTGTAAAATCTGAATTTAGTAAGGCCAAACCATCCCACAGCTCTCCATGGGGATGGGGCTCTGGATGGGCCTTGCAGTGGAGTGATCAGAAACACAAGAGAAAACAGGAATTCATCTGGGGAAAGGGAGAGACTGGACCCTAACAGAATTATTTCAGAGCACAATAACACACCAAGCTGTCTTCATCAGCTCTATTACTCTTGCCTGGCTTGACTGTGAGCACATTGCATCAAATCGGTGGCAGGAAAATTAATATCTTCAAAAGGAAACAGTTCACCACATCACACACAGCCCAGCTCCCATAATGATAAGTTCCCTGATAGAGATCATCTTCAAAACCCCAGTGGTTATAAGAGACTCTATGGAATTCATCATTTTTGATGGCTGATTTGTTGGATTTTTTTTTAATTGAACCAAAATACAGTTTTGAAGGAATATTCCTAGCCACGCTGTTTTCAGGGATTAACAAGCCATTATGTACTAGAGCATACATACATAATGGAATCAGCAAACAGGAATCAGCAAGTAATCTTCTGCCTCCACAAAGACTAATGTGTAATTGCCAGAAGCACCAGGGGAATTTCTGCCTTTTGTTAAAGCTTCAGGAGGTGACTGTCGTCAAATCTGACAGAAATACAGGATACAACAATCTTATAGACATGAAAGTTACTGTTTCACACAAAAAACAAACTTTCATTACAGTTAGGAGCGAGAGCCTGAGTATTGATTTGCAGATGTAAGTGTAAGATGTAACTGTTATTATTTGGTAGATTATGGGAACAGAGCAGTGAGCTTCTGAACACTACACACAAAGAGAGGCATGATATGCAAGATGAATTTTATGAAGCAAATCTTCTTCGTGGAGCCTTTACACTGACACAGCCTCAGTTTAATTCCATTTATGGGGAGCTGTGATCAGACAGCTGATAGGCACCACATTTCCCTGAGCAATTGCTTTCCCGTTAAGAACTTGCATCAAACCAAAACACCATGGGGGAGAGCAGGGCAGGAGGAGCAAATATCAGAGCAAACCCCAGAAATGTGGCAATGTTACAGAACTAAAGCAAAGCCTGTGGCTTTACAGAGCAAACACATTCACTGCATGACAGTGAGAGAGCAGCCAAAGTGAGGTACCACAAAAATCCTTCCTCTGTGACCATCTGCAGGCTCAGGCTGTGGGAATCTGCAGAGTTCCCTCCTGGGGTGATGGTTCTGCAGAAACCTTCTCATCCTTAGGAATATAGAATGTATAGTAGGATTCTCACTATAGATTAAGAGATTTTTTTTAATATTTCTTTATTAGAAGGGCTGGGATATCCTAAAATGTCCTGTGGGAAATGGGAGATCCCTCTGAGAACACTCCTGGGAATTTGAAAGAGTGGCAGTAAGAAATGTGTCTGCCCAAATCATTGTGACAGAACAAACTAATTTCTTGCATTTCTTGGAAAAAGTAAATATTCTCTGCTGTTACCCTCTCTGTACTTTTACTTTTTGAAATTTTTCACTCCAAAGAGCCATTAGAGTTTTGGGTACTGGCACCAAACCCTGCTAAACAGCACAGGTGAGAGCAGACCCTTTCCTGAAAGCTCATGAACGGGAGGGATGCCAAGCAGACATCATCCAAATAACTCCCAAGATTTCTACAACCCCATTCCACAACACACAATTTCTACATGCCAATAATAGCTCCAGGTTCTTATCTGGTATCTGTTTGTCCACAGAAAGACACACAATGAGAAATAAATTAGCTTTAAAAGCTGAGATCAGATGGTTGTGTCAAGGCACTCATCAAACCCCTCAGGTGAGAAGCTGATCCCAGCAGCCGAGTTTTGAGTGGAGCTGCAGGATCATGAAGCAGGAAACGAGGTCTCTTAGTCTCTTATTTTTACCCATTGACTGCATAAGCTGCTGTAATCAATCATAACCTTGCTAGGAACAGCTGCACAGTACTGGAGAGGGGACAGACTGTGCAGGGACTGCTTATTCCTTGTGCTCCAGATGAAAATATTCTCATTGAAAGAACAGAAGTTTCGTGTCCCATGGCTGAGCCCCACCAGCCCAATGCCACTGCACCAGGTTTTAACCCTGTTATCCCTTTGCATTTATCCATCACAGGATGGATTGCATTTCCCCTCTATTTTCTGAGCAAATCACAAACAAACAGCTGCTTGCCAAGCCAGAAAAACTCCATAAAGATGTTTAAAAGCAATGTTAAAAATAAAAAGCAATAACAGACAGTTAAAATACACAGAATTCCTTTCATATTTCCATCAGGGCTGAGGAGTCAGGTGCAGGACAGAAGGCAATGCTATGGATAACATACACACTCCCTTCAAAACCTCATTATGCTGCAGCACATCAGTATTCAAGCAGCATCTTGGGTGGGAAGTTGTAGCAATATCGATAAATTATATTCTGTCCCCATCACTTGGGTGCCAGTAATGTTTCAAAAAGCCTGGAGGATCAGTGGGTGACTCTTACAATGTATATATAAAGAGAAATCTTGTTTTGTCTCCCTAGAGACAGTTTCTCTTCTAATGGAGTGTGGTCAGAGGGGTTCTGCTTAATTCATGCATTTAACTCTGGATCTCCATCACTTCACAGTGGTTTTGTGCTAACTACAACGTATAGGGGCCATTAGGAAGCACGACTAAGATTGACTTTTCTTCCTTCATGGATTATACAGAAGGAATGGGAGCAGTCAGGCTCATTAGCATATGTTTAAAGAGTTCACGGGGTTGGCAGTAGCAGAAAGTACCCAGCAACCAGCAGAGACGTTTAATTTTAAACCTTACACATCAACAATAAAAGGAATATCTCTCCTTCTCACTGTTACATCATTAAATGAACCAGAAGGAGCTAAACCAGGACCTCTGGAGGTGCTGACAACAGAGAATTGTCTGAGCTTGGCGGAGGATAACGTGAATTTTAATTATCCCAGCGAACTGCTGGCGTGCTTATTCCCTTTCAGAGGAAGGAATTAGCGCTGAGCTGTGTGCCTGCAGCCCTGCACTCCAGGAACAGGGCTGGAATCCTGGGCAGTGTCTCTGGGGCCTGGGGAGCTGTGGTCTAGCCCAGCAGCACCACTGCATGCACCACAGTGATTTCTGGCCACCAAGCTGGGCTGCTGCCTGCAAACCCCACACACTCCACCTGGGAACCCCAGAGGAGATGCAGGAGCCCTCAGCACCCTCAGCTGCCGGGGAAACCAAGCAGTGCTGCCTTGCAAACAGGTGGTGCAAGCTGTTTTCCCATGGGGAGCATCCCTGCAGTGAAGTGGCCAAGCAGCACATCACTCCTCTTGTTATAAATAAAAAATCTGCCGATTTTTTTGGGGGAAAATAAGAGTTGGGCCAGTTGCTGCCAAGGTGAAGTTCTACCTGTTTGTTATTGTAATCACCGGTCGTTCTCATAAATTGCTCCTTTTGTATCTGTATGGCTCTGCCTGAGGCTAAGTTGTGAGAGAAGGGGACATGGAAAGGGGCGTCAGAGAGAATGCAAAACAGCCTCGAGACCAGCATGCCATGGGAGGCAACCCCACCAAACTCACCGAAAAGACCCCAAAAACAAGGAGCCAATACAGCTCTGCTCAGCACATCCCTCCCATTCCTCCTCTCTCCCAGTTTGCAGCTGGGCCCATTAGGTGAGATGTGAAACCACCACCAGGCTCAGCATCAGCCCTGCAGGTACCCCAGGGGTGCCTCACCTGAGAGCAGACAGGCAGGACAGCCAGATGAGAGCAGGAGGAGTTTGAGCTGTTTCTGCCTGTCTTGCTTGCAGAGCACTGACCTGAGCCACTGAATGGCCTTCGAGTATCCCTGCACAAGGAGAGGCTGAGAAACCTCATCACAAGCAGCAAGGAGCACCTGGAGGTCAGGAAAATGTGGGGTTTTGTCTCAGACATCCTTTTATGAAAATCCTTTCCTTAGGATTTTTCCTCCTGAGAAGCTGAGAGGCCTCAGGAACAAAATGTAAACATTGATTATCTGCTGCTGTGGAATGCAACAGGTGCATCTGGGATTGGTCTCATGTGGTTGTTTCTAATTAATGGCCAGTCACAGCCCAGCTGGCTTGGACAGAGAGTCTGAGACAGCTGCCTTTGTTATTCATTCCTTTCTATTCTTACCTTAGCTAGCTTTCTGAGGTTAAACCTTTTCTTCTATTCTTTTAGTATAGTTTTAATGTAATATATATCATAAAATAATAAATCAGCCTTCTGAAATATGGAGTCAACATTTTCATCTCTTCCCTCATCCGAAAACCCCTGTGAACACTGTCACTGGTGTGGAAAGGGGCAGCAAAAGGCTCCCCTGTCCTATTCCTGCTCCCCAGCCCCTTTTCCAGGGCTCTTGGCCCCAACCTGAGGCTGAGAGCAGCATCCAGGTTCACCCCCTGGATCACTAGCCCAGGGAGAACCAGGCAGAGACATTCGAAAACAGGGAGATAAGTAATGCAATCTTCACACAAACCTCCTGAACAAAGACTTGGCTGTAACTGAGGGTTTTTTCCCCCATCCCAAAAGAAGCCTTTTCCCTCACAGATGTGAAGCTGCTCTCCCACAGGACCAGCAGCACAACAGGGCACAGGAGCCCACACTCAAAACAGCCTCCCTTGCTTGGAATTCTGAAAAATGTCAGATATCAAGGAGCATATGTTCCAAGTGCCCCTGAGCAGTCACAGAACACTACATTTACAAACAGAGAAAACCAATTTGAATCACTCAGTACATTTGCATGCAGCGTCTGCAGGATGGTTTAGAATCAAGATTAATGTGCAGATTGGAGCAGGAGCCTGTGGTGACAGGCAGGGAGAGCCAGGGAATGGTGGCAAAGGATGCTCAGGGATGCAGGAACCCCTGACAGAACCTCCAGGGACAGCAGCAGCTTTTGGGTGCAAATGCCAATGCAAAGGCTGTTTATTGCTTTTGCAAGTTGCTGCTGCTCGCACTGGGGTTGGTAAAGGCCATCTGAAATTAGATCTTAATCTCGTGTCCCAATGGCTGGCAGAGATCAGCACTCACAGGGATGGGCTGTGCATCCTCTCCAACACTCCCCAAACCACAGACCCTCACCTTTCCCCTTCTCCATCACCCTCACTCACAAAGAAATCGAGTTCAAAGGGCAGAACTGGGGCAGCAAAACCCCCCTGCACATCAAGCAGTTCCTGCTTTTATTAAAACTGTGCATTTGCAGGGGTGGTTTGAAGTGCAGATTGCAGCAAAAGGCCTTGGTGAGGTCCTGCTTGCTCATCCTCACTGAGAGGAGGCTCCCAGGCTGGGATTGAGCTGCTGGGGCTTTTGAAGCATAAGGCTCTGGTTTATCAGGTAAATAAACTGGGGAGGTGATAAGCCACTCTCTGAAAACCCTTCAATAATCACACTGATATGTGCCTTGAACTCACACTCCTTTCAGACTTCCCTGGCTTTTTAATGACAGAAAAGAAGATCTTGGTTTCAGAAATATTCAGTGTTCTCCATTGTCAGTCTCTAGCTTAAAAAATAATTAAGTTTACTTTCCTGCTAGCCTGTTATCAGGTCAGTGCAAGATGCTAAGAGATCAGTATACCACAGTAAGAAATATTTCTGTCTATTTAACCCACTAATTCAATCTCAGTAAAGAATGAAGCCCATGAAGTATCTATTTATAAAGTAAATACAGCAAGTAGAAATCAAATATTGGTCCTGTTTCAGGCCATTAGCTGAGAGGATGCTGGGAAGGTAATAGCCACAATTTTTATAGTGCTAAAAAGAAGTGGTTTGTTCCAACCAGCCTTTGTTTTGTTTTTTTTCTCATGCCAATAAATGTCACCCTGAAATGTTGTGGGGAGAACTGGACACGATGCACCTCAGCTGCAATCTCAGAAAACACTCCCGGTGTTTTTTGTGCTCTTTACCACATCCTAAGGTGGATGCACAGAACCTTCAGGAAATTATTGCCCACTCTCAACAGCTCCTTTCAACATTTCCTTCTTCAAATGCAGCTCTGTGGATTGGCATCTTCCATAAAGTTATTCATTCTGCTTGGAATCTTCCAAGAATTTGCAACAAAAACCAAGGCCTCCTAAATGAAAGTGTTTCCACCCAGCAATCCTCCCTTGGTGCCTCTGAGGGGGTTAACTGGATTACTTCATGGAGATTATTTATTTTTCAGAACAGTCTAGATGTAAATATATTGGGATGTAGCATCTCTCATCCCACTGGTGGGGGACTCCAGAACCCAAGGGAGAGAAGTCTTGTCAGGTGGAATGAAGGTAACATGGACACCATGGTGCTCATGAAGCATCACCAAGGCACCAACCAAAATTTTCAAGGAGAAGAAATAAAAAATTTCCAGCTTTTATAATTTAGCCTGTATTATTTAATTATTTCCTTATTTTTTCAAGGTAAAGCAGCTCCTTTTGCCCCCTCTTCATCCCCTAGCACTCAGTGTTGAGCTGACTTCAGTCCCACTTTTCCATTCTGCAAATCCTGCAGAAACTGTCTGTCCTGTATTCTCCACATCCATTCATCACACAAATTAATGCAGAAGTTCCAAGTGCCAAATTAATGCTACTGTAGAGTGCAATTAAAAATGCATTTCATTCCACTAATATTTCACAAAAACATTTTCACAAATAGCAACACCTTTAAAAAAATTACACAGTAAACGTCACCAGAGCCTTAAATAAAAGGAATTGCTATTGATCTCTGGGTATCCTAAATTCAGTAAAATACTGTGGCAAAGCTGTGTTCTAATGAAACAGTAATTTAAATGTCATTAATTTCATATTTGCCATTCCCTTTCTACTACACTGATCCCTAAATTAAGGGCATTAATGTCTCCTATGTCATTTAGGGATTTAATGATTTTGATCCAGATTTAAAGGTTTAGAAGTGTTTTGTTTGGAATTTCCTATATACTCTCCTAGGAACCATTCAACCTTTTCCAGAACCAGGACAGGAGCTAATGGCAGTTCCCAAATAAATATATATTTTTAAATTTGGGAAGAAACCTCAGGGTTTTCCATTTCAAAGCAGCTCCCATTTCTCTTTTTCCGTGGCAGAGCTGAGGAAGCTCCTCACGAGATCATTTCTGACCCCAACCACCTTTCAGCGTGGGATTCTTGCTACTCCATAAAACCAGGCATGAAAAACAGAGTATGTTTAACAGCACAAAATCCTGCCTGTGCAGTTTGTGTCACCATCAAAGGCCTCTCACTCTTCTCAAGTCCCTGACAGGAGGCTGCAGCTCAGTGGGGGTTTGTCTCTTCTCCCAGGTAAAGGTGACAGGATGAGAGGAAACAGCCTCAGCTCCCACCAGGGGAGGTTTATATTGGATATCAGGGGGAAATTATTCACTGAAAAGCTGGTCAGGCACTGGAACAGGCTGCCCAGGGAAGCAGTGGAGTCACCATCCCTGGAAGTGCTCAAAATCATGGATGGTTTAGTGGAGAATGTGACAGTGCTGGGTTGTGGTTGGACTTTTCTAAACTGAATGATTGCATGATAACTTCAATGTGCTGAAGTTACAGCTGCTTCCCCACACACAAGGATCTTCCCTTAACTGTGCACACAGAGAATTTAAACAGTTCAAGGTGGAGCTGAATTCTTCATTTAAGTGGTTTGTGTCTTTACTGGGTGATCTCGTACATGTGCTTCATTATATCAATAACAGTAGGAAATTATTGATTTTTCTGGAGCCATTAAGTTCAATTAACTTTTCAATTCAAATGGAAAAATGGTAAATTACCTTCATTTGATGGCAAAAACAGCAAGGGGGGGAGGAAAGAAAGGATAATACCCTAATTTGTGAAGTATGTGAGCAAAGTGGTAAAGGTAAAGCAAACAAATGAATATTTGTGTAATAGCTCTAATCAGCACTGCTCAGCATTTAAAGCTGGCATCATTATGCTCACTGGACTGTGCAGCTAGAAGTAGTTGTGATGTTGTTTACCCACTTAATCTTGTGAATAAATTATAGCAGAATAAATAATAAACAATAGGAAAAAGAGTGGAAAATCACTTGGAACAAATTAAGCTTCTGCTTATCCTCAGCCTGAGGCACATCCAGCACACCCCAAGAGTTGTTGAACTGTGGAGAAGTTGGAAACATGGGCCCAAAAGTCTTCAAGGTCTTGGGAGACAAACCTGGGCAACAGGTGGGGAAGATCCCTGGATGTGTGAGCCCTGCCAATAAAACTCAGGGATGTGCAGATCCACAAATTCTGAACTAAAACCCGATTTAAAATCCATTAAATGATATGCTAGGGATCAAGGAATACACAATAAATCACCCGATTTAGACTGGGTTTTACTTAGTAATATTAAATGAATACTAAATTTTTGCTGCTGTTCACAAACACCAGATCAGACTCCAAGTAGAGATCAGTGAAATAATAAAATAAAACCAAGTATGTAGTTATTGTCATAGCCCTTTTAAAATATTTAGACCCAAATTTGTATTTTGAAAGTTTACTAAAAATACACAGCAAAAATTTTATGTTTTCATTTCAGTTACTGCTCGGAGAAGAACAGATCCAAAGCTTTTAGTTACTTTCCCCCCACAGCAGTTGTAATATCTGGTTCTACTACAGCACCAGAAGGAACTTTGCACCAAGCTTGGGGCTGAAGGTTCCCCAAGGAGCTCTTCCCTCCACCCAGCTGGATTTGCACACACTTCCCACCAAGCCCAGGGAGGAATTCCAGGGCTGTGATGAAGCTTTTGGGATTCTGACATGAGAATATACAAAGAAATGAACTGCCTGCCTGAGCAGGCAACACTGAGAGCTGTACAGCTCCTCTGTTCAGCCCCTGCAGAGGATCCCGTGCCCCTGGCAAGGCTGGGGCTGGCATTTGGGAAGCCTCCAAGAAAGCTCCTGTGCTTCTGCCTCCCCCATTTCAGTGCCCAGCCATGGCCAGATATTGATTCCTGCAGCAGCTGCAATCAGTCATAACGAGAGAACAAGAAGGAAACCATCCATCCTGACACAAACCCACATCAGATATTATCTGGGGCTCGCTGCTGATTTAATTTCTACTGACCCAGTCGTTTGGGTTGGCTGGAGCTCTTGTGCCTGGGTGAGAGTTCACTTTGTGCCCAGCAGTAATCTTAGTGTTATTACTGTGTTCATCATCTTCAAGCAGTCTAGAAACAGCAGGAAAACATTTTTTAAAACTTATTTCTCTTGTTTTCACAAGAGTTTGTGAAAACAAGTTTGTTCTTTTTATTTTACCTTTATGGAGTGATTTTACTAATAAGAGGGAAGTGTCTAGTCATTTCCTGATCAAGAATCATGCTAACTAACTTGGACTTTTGCTGAATAATTCTCATTTAATGTTCTTTTCCTTTTCTCCCATGTGAAATCCTCCTCTCGCTTCATATCGAGCAGCAATGAACTTTACTGCTTAATCCTATAAAACCCAGATACATTAATTTTTTGGACGAGCAGTATAAAGTTTGAAATTATGAATTCCCAAGGCTTTCCACCACTGACAGCCTTCCTATGAGTCAAAGAGGATGTGCTTAGATGTTCCTCCACCTTTCCTTTCTTTCTGTCCTCTGCCCTTTCCAATTTCTGTGCCTGGATATCTTTCCAGTTGTTCCCTTTTAGCTCCACAGCACTTCCAATTTTTTGGGATGCTCTTCCCTTTGACCATGGCTGCACAGCACAGAAAGATGTATACAGTGAAAGATCTATCAACAGTGCTATATATGCATATAAAAATAAATTTTTAGACAAATAAACAGAGGCATGGGGATGGTGTAGCTGGATCCAGACCAAGCTCTGGTGAATGAACCACCACAGAGAAATAAATCGCTATTCCCACACCCAGTGGTCAGTGGCTGCTCCTGACACAAAATGCCAGCAACTTGCTCTCTTGTGGCCATGGGCTCTCACATTTCTGTGGGAAAAGCTTCCCTCCAGCTGCTCTTTTAGGACACTAATGTGAGATGATGACCAGACCAAAGACACTAATGTTTTTGTCATCTTTTGACAGCTTTGTCCCTGCCTATCCCAGCAAGCCGCGAGCTTGGCCTGGGGTATTTAAAAGATGCCCTGAAGTCTGGAATGAAGGCAAACTGCTGGGCTGGTGGCTGCCTGCCCAAATCCATGTGTGACTCAGTGTCTCCCTTGCTGTGAGCTCCCCAGGGTGGCCGTGCAGGCTGCATGTGCCACCAAGAACCAGAGCTCACCCCAGCAGAAGACACAGGGTCTCTGTCGCTATAGGACACAAAAAAACACAAGCTCACACTGCTGTTCTCAAGGTGAAGGGAAAAAGGGAAGTTTATGTTCTGACTCTAGCATTTATAGCTTTCCAAGAGTGACAGCGGATTGGAGGGTGACAGTGCCACCTCTCCAATGACACTGGTCAACCCAACAGTCCATCAGCTTTCTCCTCTTCCATAAAGGAATGCAAAACAATGAGTTATTTACAGAAAGTGTGTGAGAAAGTTCACTACAAGAATGGCAACATCAGAAGGCTTAGAAAATCTTAAAAAACCAGGGTAACAGTCCTCCAAGGCAAGTATAAGGCTGTGGAATCAACTGCAAAGCTCAGGAGAAAATTCACACCCACCTACTCCAGATGCAGCATCCAAGCCTCAATTCTCCCCATCTCAACTTCAGGACGCAGAAACCGAAGTGTTAAAATCCAAAAAACAATTCTCTGTGCCTCAGGAGGGACTCCCGCGACAACACCGCCAAGCAAACAACAATGCTATTAAAATAAAACACCCCATTGCTCACACTTCTCTTCCTGGGGAGAGATGACAGGATAAACTCCACATGATGGATGCCAGTCCTGCTGTTCAATGCGCTCCAGGACGCGGCTCTCAGGTGAGAGGCATGAAAACAAACTAGGGCAGCAAGCAAGAAGCATCCCAGCCTGAAGTTTTGTGGCCCAGGGCTGCTGCTCATTAAAACTATGCAAAAATTGTCACTTCAACATAAAGCTAAATGCAATTCAGCACTCTTGAGTCAGTCTGGGAGTTTTTGTGCTAAGCCTGACACTGGAGGGGAACCTTCAAGTGCTCCCAAGGATGAGCTGAGCTAGGGCAGCAGAAAGCCCCCAGCTGGGGAATTCTGCAGTGTCATCATGCAAACACTTTGTTTGCTCTTTGCTTCTTGTGCAAAGGATCTCTGCAGCTTCTTGTGCTGTTGTGAAGTTTTTTGCCAACCATTCTGTCATTTTATTCCCCTTCCCCTGTATGGCCCCCAGATGGATTTCTTTCTTTCCTAATGCAATCATTAGTAACAGAAGAATAACAAAGCTTCCATCCCAGATCTCAAACCTGCAAACAAATCTGTTCTCTAGACTTCACCACTGATTTAATTCCTAGTGAATGTTTCCAATCTTTACTGCTGAAAGTGTGGCTCTCAGAGATGTCAGGAAAATATTTTCCATTTAGCATTTTAAAAGAGGTTGTGTATAAGAATTGATTTTCAGGTGTTAAGTTGTAGCATTTAAAGCAAATGTTTCTCTCTACCAAGTTCAAAGTGAAATTCTAATATCCAGTCAGAAAAATAGCCCAACAATATAGATATTTGCCTATGACTGTACTTATTTCTCATTGAACTGCTATCTGCATTTATGATTGATTCCTGGCTGTGCTCTCTTCATCTTTGACACCTTCAACCACATTTTCAAACACAATCTTTTTTCTTAAGTAACCAACATTCATATGAAGTTTTTTATTTGCCATGCAATTATTATAGCTCTACACACACTAGGAGATAAGGGGAAAACTGTGGTTGAAAACACTGAATCAGGATTTAATGTTTTTGGAGACCTTTTCCCCATACAAAACACTCATCCTCTTACAGCATCACCTGCAACTGGGATTCTACAGATGCTTTTTCTTTGGACTTTCTATGATTTTTGACCAGAGAACAAGAAAAGTTTTTTAAAAAGCAAGTTACCCTTCTGCTGAAGAGCTGAAATAGCCTGAAGAAGAAATATCTACTCTTTAGCCACTATTAATTAACTACCTAAAACATGGTGTAAGTGTTCAACCACTTAGTAAGTATGCACAGGGGGGCTGAACTTTTGAGAACACGGTTCTGTGAAAGCAGAGGGTGATTGGAGCAGAAACATCAAGAACAGAGAAGTATCACACAAACAGGAGCTCTCTGCTTAGCAGGCCCAGAGGGAGCTGGGAGAGAAGAAGAATTAACAAGGAGACGTATCAAAATGTGAGCAGATTCTTAAGCAGCCATGATGAGAGATCCTGTGAAATACCTCAGCAGCTAAAAGCAAGTGAGGACTGGTCTCTGCACAGGGAGCAAAGTTCACATGCTCTGAATCTCACTGGTATGGATCCCTTTCAGTATCACATCTTCTGATCAGATCAGAATGGTTTGGATTGGAGGGAACGTAGAGAAATCTAGTTCCAACCCACCTACATGGGCAGGGACACCAGATGTCACAGAAGGAGCTCCCATCTGGGAGAAAAAGCAGGTTTTGTCCCTGATTTTTTATTTTTGATAGGCAGGAGCAGCTGGATTCCCCATCATTTCACAGAAGCCTGGGTGTGTTCCTGCAAGGAGTGCTCTGGTTCAAGTACAAAGCACAGAGCCTGCTGAAAAGGCTGCAGAGTGACATCCTCTGGCCCAGGCTGGACTGGATGCTGATCATGGTATAACTCAGCTGGCTTTTACCATCTGGGGAGCTGCAAAGCACAGCCTGAAAGACCTAGAGGTCCTGAACATTCCTGAGGCCTAACTGGATCTGTATCCAATCTCACCTGGCAGCTGCACGTTCTGGAAAGAAGCAGCCATATCTAGAATAAAATGTGCTTCTCATGGCACTCTCCCAAAGGCCATTATTTGAAATACACACAAGCTTGTGGCTTGGTTTCAGCCTCAGCCTGTTTTATATAAACCAAGAGAGGCCGTGGGATCCTAAGGTGGCACTTCCATTGAATCCACCACAATCCCAGCTAGACAAATGCCATTTAACATCACAGATGATGCAGTTCCACTGGGATGCACTTAAAACGAGTCCCAACTGACTTTCCCTAGAGGAATGCCATTTATCTGGGCTTACAGCTGTTGCATTCACAGGCTAAGATTATGAAATAATCCTTTCAGGAGCATTAGGAGATATGGGTGGCCAGAGCAAGGGAGCCCTGCTGATGTCCCAGGAAAGGCTCTGGCTGTGAAGGGGATTTGGGGAAACGAGCTCATGTCCTGCAGGATCTTTGTGATTTCAACCTGCCTGCTTGAAAGGCTTGGCTTCTCCAAACCCTGGGGAACTGGGAAGGGAGCCCACTGCACAACCAAGAGTTTCATGGAATCAACAGGAAAACCAGCAGAGAGAGAATTTAATGGGATTGTGCCACAGACTCAGTAGGGTGGAATTAGATCCCTGTGATGCTCCTCTGGAAACACAACAGCTCCACAGAGTTGGTGCACACCCTTACACCTATACAGCCCATGAGCACACTGAGGATTCCCAGCAGGTATGGAATTACTGCCTATTACTCATTCCTCCTTAGTAATAATATCAATTTAGCTGTTAGTTTTTGTTTTGACTCAGTGCTTAGGAATCAGCGGGGCGATAAAGCTATTTAAATGGAAATACTATTCAAATACACAATCACCTGATTGGAACATGAGCAGCTCCTGCTCCTGAACATTTCTCATATAATAGATGCTTTTTCCCTCATTAAATGCAGAAGTCTGATTAACATTTAGATCACACGGGCTTTACTTACAGCAATTAGGACCAGATACCAGAGTTTTGTTAAACTATGTAGGATTTTTGTGCTTTATCATGAAGGGGAGAACAAAGAAGCTCCATAGCACTACATCTGGTCCTTTCTACCACTTCTGTTCCATGCACACTCTCAAGGACAAGTGTTAAATTTCAAGAGAAGTCTTTAGGGACAAACTTAGTGAGGAAAAAATTGGACATTCTGATGAACTCAGCTTTGTAACATAGTACAGTGACTGGTAATGCTATAATTCCATGCACTCCCTGGCAACACCCAATTAAACAGTCCAAGGGGTTACAACAACTAGAGATTAGGAAATAGCTGCTAAAATAACATGTACGAGGCCTGAAAATGAAAACCTTTTCTGTTCTGATCAAAAAATAATAGTAATCTGCAATTCATAAGGTTCAACTCAAGTTAGAAAGGATCAAATCTCAGTTGTTCAAAAAGCTTCAGAAATATAACTGAAGCAGTAATTTAGGATGTCCACTGCATTTTGCTCAAGCTACGTTGTCACATACTTCACAGGCTGTCATGTTGTTCAGCAAATGCAAAATGTGGAGCTCAGCCCTTTCAAGTAAGGAGCACAACCAGAATTAAACAGTAAAACAAAACAAATGAAACTCTGTCTGAAGAAGCCCCAAGTATATTAACATTTCCTGCAATACTCTGCTCTGACTGGTCCCAGAAGAGACTCAAGTAGTTTTAATGGAGCATTTTCCAAGATTAAACTCCACACAAATGAATAGGCTGGCAATGTGTTTCCCAAGCAGACGGGCACAGCCCTTGTGGTTTTGGGGCTATTCCCATTTTTCTGGGGTGTTCCACCCTCAACATCATGGCAAACCTGACCTAATGCTTTAGCCATTTTGGATCACCAAAAGCACAGTTTGTGTCAAGCTCTTGCACTGCCCAGGCTGAGAATTTATCTCATCCCACTTCCATTTGATGCACTGCCCAAACCCCCTGCATCAACAGGACCACAAAATGCCATTTTCCACACATTCCTAAGGGAGGGAGCTGGCACGTGTGTGCAGTGGGAAAAAAATCTCCTCTCCAACAACACAGAAACCCAAGTTTAAAACAATGCAAATCCAGCTTCTCTCTTTATGGGTCACCTTTAATCTTTTATACAAGCGCTGACTCAGGTCAAGGTTGAACCGACTTAAGGAAAGGACTCGGAGTCCTTTGAAAGAGCCTGCGAGTACAATCTTGTGTTTGCATTTAATTAATCAGCTGAAGCTTTCAAATCTGCACTATTATCTCTTTAATAGAGTGGCCCCCTGAAGGCTTTAGCAGCGAGCCCACAGCTCCTGGGGCTCTCTGACGCAAACCAGAGCCAGCCACAGCTCCCGGATTCCGGGCAGCTCCGCGAGGTGCGCCGACAAAAGAGCTCCAAATTTGGGAGGCTAAATATTAATTGATGGTAAACAGAGTGAGAGTTAGTGGCAGTGATCAGCTCCCCCAGTTGCTTCCCGGGGAATGTTGTTGGTGGTTAATGAACTGTGTCTTTTCCTTTCTCTTTTATTTTTTTTTTTTAATCCTGCAGATGTCCGGCACGCAGGAGCTGCTCCTCAGACGGCTCCCAGATGAACAGCCTGGTGAATGTCTAACTTCCCACGCAGTCTGTATTCCTCAGACACTAATTAGTGATATTTCAGGAGCTGTAAATGATGGAAGAGTCTCTTCTTTTTTCCTCCCTCTTTTGTTCAAGACATGTTAATAATCTAAACCAGGCTGCTCCTGCCATCGTTTCCCACCCCACTAACCTGATGCCCACCAAAATGCCCCGAGGGTCAGAAGGGCAGACAGGAGGGGCCTCACAGTGGCCTCCTGAACAGGGGTGAGCTGCAGCTTCACTCCCTTAATAAGAAAGTGAAGAAAGCCAGGAAGCATTTGGAAACACGTCAGAAAGATGCAGCCTTGTTGATTTATTTGTGCTCTTTGTCACCCACATCCCAAAGGAAGCAGCAGCTCCTGGCCCTGGTGGCAAGTGCCAGTGAGTCACTGCGCTTTCCACTCTTACAGCTTTTGATTTAAGAGGGATCATAGCATTGCCATCAGCATCTCTTTTGTCATCATCCAGCTGAGACTCCCTACAACATCCAGAAATTAATTTTTGGGGTTTTTTTTTAGAACTCCACTAACTCTAGGACACATTTTGGGTTGGTAAGACAATAACATTTCCTCTGCCTCACCTGAAATTGTGTAGGTGATAAAACCTGAACTGGAGCACCTCTCCTGCTCTGCAGCCAGTAGGACACAGGACTTGACAATAGTCACTGACAGAGAACATCACCCCCTAAAGTAGGTGGAGGTGCTAATTTCCATCATCATTCCTATTTAAAACGTGTGTATTGCTCCTAGCTTGCAAGAAGCTTGTGTTTTCTTGGGACCAGTGGCAAGATCAAGGTTCATTTCCCATGGATGAGTGGATACCCTCAGGAACAGGCCAGTCCTGACAAGGACAAAGGGCTTCTGCTCCTCCTGCTGTTTCCAGTTCTGACTCCCCATCTGTCCTGCCCACAGACTGTGAGTGTTTCCCACAGCCTAAAGAAGAATTAAATGTCACCAATTTGCAGCAGAGGGGAAGGAGCAAGACAACATTAATTGAGTTAAATTAGTTCACAGGCACTTTCCTAGCAAAGCACAGAGAGCCTTTGGACATCTTCATTTCTGAAAACGCTGCTCATTATTTTAGTGCTGCCACAGGAAGGAAGCATCCTCTGCCTTTGGCAGATCATCCTCAGCACTCACTCAGAGCCATTCCTGCATCCAAGGGTTTGGGCAGCCCTTTGGGAGGTTTTTCCCCCCCCCATTTTCCCAATCTCAAGTCTCTTTCCCCCACTCAACAAGCGAGCTACTTAACATGAGGAAAAGGCCAATGAAGAAAATTCTCTGCAGTCCTGCCGTTCCCCATACTGGAAAGTACCATATAAACACCTGCACAATGTGTTCTTCTGAGCCTGTTTTACTTTACATTGCCCAATAAAGGTATTGTCCTTCCCACTCAAGAACCAAAGAATGCCATGATTAGCAAATTGCTGAACACATGGGAGAAAACTACCCCAAGACAGCCTCTGAGAGCTGATCCCAGCTCCTGTTTAAGAACCAAAGTGCGAAATAGTGTCACAGAGCTGGCTAAATTTGGGATCCAGCTTCCCAAAGCACTGCATCACATCTGTGGGGTAGCACCCTCTGCCAAGCCAGGAGCTGAGGAGAACACAATCTCCTCCAGAATGAGTCCTGGCATTCAACTGTGTGAAATCACCATGCCCCGTGATGAGTTTTCTGTAATATCACATGATAAATCAGTTCAGAGGAAGAGATGCCTTTTTGTACTGCTAATATCTAACTTATCATTTAGCCTTTCCACAGAATGGATTAAAAATAAGAACATGTGCATTTGTTTAGAGGTTTCCAGTTAAAAGATGGAAAAGTACATGTTGGAGTTTTCCCTCCTTGATACCCCCCTCTTCCATTCTGCCTGTCAAGAAACAAATGGTTTGACTATGGCTGCCTTATCCTCAAAGAGGAGGGAAAAAAGGCACCTTCCTTGCCTGAAAGAGATCCAGGCTTGAGGTCAATTATCAGCAAAGACAAATCCTTCTGTCATTTTCATGAGTTAGAAAAATCAAAGCAACTTTGATACCTGGCTTGTCTCCACAGCCTTCTAACTCCTGGGAATGCAATCAACTAATCTGCCTGTGCTTTGTACTCTTCCCCTCATTAGCACTACAGATTAAGGACACAACCAGAGCACCTTCAGGAGAAAAGCCTGGAGACTTCACCATGTGCCCAAATAAATGTGGCTTCGTTTCCCTGCTCTTCCCAAGAGGCCTCAAGGCCTCAATTCCTCCATCACAGCAGCTCCTGCAGTGGCTCCAGCTCTGCCTTTTCCAGCCAGGCTTTGGCAGGGCATGGAAAGTGAAATTGCCTCCAGCTTCCATGGAATAAATGTAAATAAGGAGCTCAGAGCAGGGATCAGGGCTGGGAATGCTGCAGGAAGGGACAACATCTGGATATAACACCCATGCATCTGTAAGGCACCAGTTCTCCCCAAACTAACCCTTCAACCCCTAATTTTGGACCCTAAATTCCTCTAAAACTTCTAAGAGCAAACATTAAAGACAGGTAATTCTTATTTTTTTTTAGCTTTTACTCCACAGGCCATCTTTGTTTGCTCTTTTTCTTCTTCAAAAGCAAAAGCTTTCAGCAAAACACGGCTTCCAGGGCTCGGTGCATTACAGAGCAAGGTCAGAGGTCTCCCCTTCAAAGCAAGCCTTTTACATTGGAAACACTGGGAATGTGCTCTGTGCCAGCAAGGAAGGAAAATAAGGTTGGCTGGAGGACCACTCATCCTAGATTTGTTTTCCCCCTACAAAGGCTCCTGCGATGCTGAGGTAATTTACTCACAGCCCTGTGAATGTCGACATGGATATTTGGGGTCGCTGGACTTGGATCTTTCACCTCAGATCAGATCCCTGCTGCTCTGGGATAAAGCAGCTCCTTCAGGCAGCATCAGGACACAAAGCTGCCTGTGCCCATCACAGAGATCGTCCTGTGACAGGGAGCAAGAGTGGCCACCCTGCAGAACCTGGGACCACAGACATGTGCTCGCCCTTTTTGGCAATGCTGCCCATGATAATGAGGGAGTGACACATGTGTCACCTGCCTTAGGGACAAACAGACAGAATCATCATGGGATGCCCCACTGGAACTTCCCATCTCCGCAGAACAACGGTGTATTGCATGGCACAGAGCCTTGGGCACAAGGGTGAGCAGAAAAACACAACACTGCTGTTAATCTGCAATGTCCAGGAGCTGCATCCATAAACATCCACATGCTATTCACAGTTTCTTCAAAAGAGATCTATAAAACTTTACTGACACGCCAAAAATCCACCACTCCCTCTTTGCTGATGACAAACATTGGTACAGTCATTTTTCAAGGGGGGTAAAATAAAATAAAATAATAATTTTTTAAAAATAGGTAAGTCAACCCCAAAGTAATTCTGTCAACCCCTTCACTTAGCAGAGAAAAAGACAGTGCTGCACTTTCCTCCAGGTGACAGCAAGCACTGCTAACACTGAATATATTGCCCAGACATGCAGCCAAGTAGAAGATGGGAGGAGGTTGGGCTTGTCTTGGGTGGCAGAGCAGTAACAAATCCTTGCCAGCAAAGTGCTTTAATGGGAGTTTCTGTTTCCCCTGGGAAAGGCCTAATCATTTGATTGCCAAAAAATATTTAAGGATTACTACCCAAAATAATTTCTTCTGCTACTGTGCCATATGTTTGTGGCTCTAATCAGGCTAAAAAAAAAAAATAATTACATACTCTTTACTGTAAGTATGGCCAGTTGCAACTGAAATATCAAGCTGTCAGACACAATTCCCATTGCAGGCAGTGCCTGGCAATCCCCTGTTGGAGATGCTGCATCTCATCACAGCTCATGCATTGTGTGAGGCAGCTCCAGGACCAGGTTTTGCCCAGGTGAATTATGAAACACATCATACCCAAGTGTCAGGCTCACATTCACACAGGAGATCTGATTTAGGTTTAGGAATACATATGCCTTCTGGTTTATTCTCCACCTAAAACCAAGAGGAGCTGATTAAATGTGCAGAAAACCTCAGGCTGCTCCTGAGAGCCAGTTTTTTGGTGCAGGAATTCTCCCTGGTCCCCATGGCAGCTGCTCCTCACCCTCTGGGGCCAGTGGGTGCAAACAGGCTCTGCACACCCCAGACCCACTGCCAAAAACCCAGGCACCACAGACACCTGTAGGATTAATTCAGCTGTAGGAAAGAAAAACTCCTGCCCACTGCCTTTATTCTGGACTAAAACCCTGCAGTCTCAACTGCACCAAAAGGAGAGAACTCAATCATTTATGTATTTTGCCACCATTTACTATAATGCTTTTGAAACTTCAGCACACCTAAAGAACTTAAGAAAACTGCAGGCAGTGGGCCCAGATTTAAATGGCAGCTGACTTGCAGAATGGCTGAAAAGTTCACCCCAATGGACCTGGGTACCTCAACTTTCTTTTTTCCCCTCTTTCTCTGTTTTTCTTGTGCTAATTCAAGAGTACCAGCTTTACTTTCCTGCCTGTTTGTGCCCAGTGCTGCACTAACACAGAACAAAGTCCTTGCCCTGACACTGCTGCTCAGGAGGAACCTAAGAGCAGGTGGAGCAAGATTCCACAGCAGAATGCAGGAAAACCAACATTTATTGAGATGTTGTGGGCACAAATGTCAGTTTTCAGAAGGGAAATGACAGGTCCTTTTGCAGATGCACATGGAAAGCCACAATCCTGAGTGATGTGGCCTTGTGACCCTGCTTGAGCAGGGGGTCAGACTACATCACCTCCAGTGGTCCCTTTCCCTTCCTGTGACTGCATGAATTTGATTTCTATCAAGGTGATGGTATTTTCCCCAAAGAACACCATACATGTTATTTCCAACCCACAGAAAGGTTTGGGTTTTTTGTTGGTTGTTTTATTTTTCCTCAAGAAAGGACTCAGTAATGGTGATGTTATCTTTGCAAAGAGAAACACAAAGATCTTGCAGTCTGTTTCCAGCGGGATAATCTTTCAGGCCATCAGTACCCACTAAAACATTTAAAACAATTTATATGCTCTTTATGGTCTCTAAAAAGGAAACAGCCTTTAAAAGCAGAGTTACACTCTATAATTACTCTAATTCTCTGCATCTGGCATTCAGAAGAACCCAAATTAAACACCACAGAGTACCTCAAGTGCATCCATGGAGCAATGAAGGTGGAATTAACTCCAAATTAAATGGGACATCTTCAGAGATTGTCATACCACTAATCAACGTGCATAGGTTACAACTATTTATATTATTGCGTGGATTATTCCTCTTAGGGCAAGGTAAGTGTTGTGAGAGTTTGCTTTAACACTCAATAACTCTCCTTAGACTACAGAAAAGCTTAAATTAGAAAATCCTGGAGCTGAACACCATAAATATTGGAGAAGTTCTACGCTGGATCAGCTCCAAACACTGCAAATTGGAATTTAATCATTGATCTTCTGGTGAGTAAAGACTTTTCTTCCCTGCTGATAGAGCAAATGCAACCAGGAGAACACACAGAGCCACTACTGCTCTGACCCACTGAACGCCCCCAGCGCTGTGAGATTAGGAGCTGCTGTTAAATTCAAAGTGTGTGACTAAAGGAAACTACAGAGGAATTCTTCTGGGGTCACTTTAGATGTGTTCCAGCACATTGTGAAGGATTTAGGAAAGAGCTGCTGTGCTCTTGATGTTCACTGCAATGCAGCCAGAGACCCAAACATCCCCCAAGGAGCAGATTTCAGATCTGAAGACAGCACATCCACGGTGGGTCACACCAGAGCCACACGCTGCCTCCAGTCCATTGATCTGTGTGGGTGCAGCAACCTTTTCCCAATAATCCAGTGTGTCAGACACCCAGAAACGAGGAGTATTTCTGCCTACACAAGTCACATTTAGAGGACTCATAATTTAGCCCATGAGCTTCAAATTGAACTGGGCTGCTCTTGGTTCAAAGATGTGAACACCACAGACTGTGCAGCTGTGTCACAACAACTGGAAAAGCACAATTCACCTCAGGAGCAGCACAGGCTGTCTGAAGGATGCACCTGATGCCTTTGAGCTGGCAAGAAAGGCAGCAGGATGCAGAGAGGATTGCACCTGCTGCCCATCACCCATCTGGGGAGGAGTTTGGGAGTTGGGGATCTGAGGGACCTGGCAAGGAAGGCACCAGGCACAAGGGTGTTTAGCAGAGGGAAATGCACTGTCACCCTCATGGCACGGCCAGAGGGAAATGCACTGTCCCCCTCATGGCACGGCCAGAGTTCAGGATCTGAGGGGCCTGGCAAGGAAGGCACCAGGCACACGGGTGTTTAGCAGAGGGCAATGCACTGTCACCCTCATGGCATGGCCAGAGGGAAATGCACTGTCACCCTCATGGCACGGCCAGAGTTTTATTTATTATTTTTAGGATCTGAGGGCCCTGGCAAGGAAGGCACCAGGCACACGGGTGTTTAGCAGAGGGAAATGCACTGTCACCCTCATGGCACGGCCAGAGGGAAATGCACTGCCACCCTCATGGCATGGCCAGAGGGAAATGCACTGCCACCCTCATGGCACGGTCAGAGGGAAATGCACTGCCACCCTCATGGCACAGCCAGAGGGAAATGCACTGTCACCCTCATGGCACGGCCAGAGTTTTATTTATTATTTTTAGGATCTGAGGGGCCTGGCAAGGAAGGCACCAGGCACACAGGTGTTTAGCAGAGGGAAATGCACTGTCCCCCTCATGGCACGGCCAGAGTTCAGGATCTGAGGGGCCTGGCAAGGAAGGCACCAGGCACACGGGTGTTTAGCAGAGGGAAATGCACTGTCACCCTCATGGCACGGCCAGAGGGAAATGCACTGTCACCCTCATGGCACGGCCAGAGTTTTATTTATTTATTTATTATTTTTAGGATCTGAGGGGCCTGGCAAGGAAGGCACCAGGCACACGGGTGTTTAGCAGAGGGAAATGCACTGTCACCCTCATGGCACGGCCAGGGCTCTGCCTCCTTGTCACCTGTCACAAGGGGACAGAGGTGAGAAGCTGAGCACGGGAATTCACCCTGCTGCAGGTTGGAGTTGGGCCGTACTGGGCAGCTGCTTCACCAAAAAGGAAAGGGATAATAGAACGCTGAAAAAATAAAATAAAATAATTTAAAAAATTTTTAAAAACAAATTAAAAGATAAGAACATTAAAAACAATAAAATAAAGAAAAAACTAAATAAATAAATAAATAAGATACAAAATTAAAATAAAAATTAAAGAGTAAAAATAAACAATTAAATAAAAAATAAAAATAAAACAAAAACAAAAAACCACCCAAAAATAAAACAAAAAACCCCAAAAATAAAGCAAAAAAACAAAAAATAAAGCAAAAAACCAAAAAACAAACAAAAAACCCAAAATAAAGCAAAAAACAAAAAAAATAAAGCAAAAAAAACAAAAAATAAAGCAAAAAACAAACCCCTCCAAAAAACAAAACAAAAAAACCCCAAAACAAACAAAAAAGAAACCCAAAACAAAAACAAACCCAAAAAACCAAAACAAAAAAACCCCAAAAAACCACAAAACAAAAACAAAACAAAAAAACAAAGCCAGACCCAAAAAAACCCCAAAAAACAAAAAAACCCCCAGAAAACCGAAAAACCCAAAACCCCAAAAAAACAAAAAAAAACCCAAAAAACCCCCCAAAACCCCCAAAACAAAAACAAAAGAAAAAAAGCCAAAAGAAACCCCCAAAACAAACAAAAAACCCTCAAAATCCCAACAAAAAACCCAAAAAACAAAAAACCCCAAAACAAATAAACCCAAAAAACCAAAACAAAAGATCCAAAAAGAAAACAAAAGACCACCAAAATAAAACAAAAACTAAAAAGAAATCAAAACCAAAATAAAATAAATAAAAATAAAATGAAACAAAAATAAAAAAATGAAACTAAATCAAAACTTTAAAAATAAAACTAAAAAATTAACTAAAAAAATTAAATAAAAAAATAAAAGAAATCAAAGATCACTGAGAGGACAAAGGCTCCCTTGTGCACCTGGGAGCAGGCTGTGAGGCAGGTGAGGGGTGCTGAACCACGGAGCAGCCTGGTCACAGCAACCTGCAGCACAGCCGAGTTCATCAGATTTGCAAATGTTATTGATTTATCTGCACAGTGCTTTATAAACAGTCATCCCACTCCCCACACAGCAACAGCAACAGCTAATATATTCTCAGAGGATAAATAGCTGAGAGAAACCATCTGGGGGATGAATTTACATTCGGCCACTACAGAAATCTCATTCTAAGAGTCTGGAGTGTAATTATAGAATTTCTTCTTGATTCCCTCTCCCTTTGCAGGACCATGGCAATTGTGTGTGGGTAACCAAAGCCATCACAACAAATTGGCTAATTTTAATGAATATCCAGCACCACAGCACACATCAGTGTGAGGCAGGACATGGAAAGGGCTCCTAGAGCTCAGGAGAACATCGTGGTTGCCTCTGCCACACACTGCTGGGCCTGTGGCCAAGAACAACACCAGCCAAAATGTGACTGCAGAGGTCTCTTGGTCCTTGGCTGGTGTCAGATTATTCCAGCTGATTTAAATGTCACTCTGCTACACGTGCTTTGATTTATTGTTTGCTGTAATGCACTGATGATCCCATTTCTGGTGGAGGCAACATCATCCAGCTCATCCCTTGCTCATCTTCTCCTTTTCCATCTCCTCACTGCACAGCCATGGAGATTTTTTCCTGTATTTTTTTACACTTCATTCTTTGTCTGTCCATAGGCTTATCTTGCTTTACCATAAATTATGCAGCCTGCTTATCTGTCTGTGCTCTCAATCTATGGGATGGATCCCAAAGCATTTTAAGTTACTTACCTCCTCAGATCCAACTCTTTGTTTCCCAGTTCTGGATCACTATATATATACATACACATATATAGATATAGATAGATATATATATCTATCTACATGTACATAGATACATATATATAGATATAGATAAATATATATATCTACATGTACATAGACACATATATATGTATATATGTGTGCATATATATGTAGATATATGTATGTATACACATACATAGTGATATATAGTGTGTCTATATCTACATACATGTATATGTATATACATATATGTATATATGCGTGTATATATACATATATAGTGAATATATATATACACATACATTTTGGATATATATGTGTGCGTATATATACATATATGGAACTTTTGCTATTCCTTCTCTACACCAATAATTTTATATTGTTTCAAGACTTCCAAAGGAAATCCTAATCTCTGAAGTACAGGTTAAAGACACCTGCCCAGGGAGGATCACCCTCTAAGTGTTACTGGGTCTAAAGATGTTTCACCAAACTCCCAACACATTTAGACTCCCTTCTAGCTTCTGACACAGATTCCTAAAAAGAATTCATTCAATACTGCATGTGATTATGTAATTCTGAATGGATATTCAATTATTCCAACTCAAACCAGTTTCCCATATTATATCTTATGAGGCTCTCAGGGGTTTTCTTTAAGTCTCCCATTCCCATTCCAAAGTCAGATTTAAAAGCAGATTTTTTTCTAGAGCCTGTTTATAAATGTTATTGCCTAAGGGTCTCTGAAAATTTATCAATTTCAGCCTTCCCACACCTAAAACAATGCAATTCTACAGTTTCCTCAATCCAAGTCATTTACATTAATTTATCTCTTAAGTTTTCCAGTATATATTTCAATACTTCAGGACTGTAATTTCTGCTGTGATTTCTCCCACTCCACCCTGCTTTCTTTCTTTCTTTTAAAAGCTTAGAAATTTACATCTGTTTCTTATGGCACACATCTCCCATTTCCCTGGCAACAAAGAGCCAAAGAACTATTGTTTTTTATTTAGGCACTAAGCAATCAAACCAGCCCCACTCTGCAAAGAGAACATGCACACGTCTGTGTTGCATCAATGTAGTTACACGCTATTTCACTCTGGCCTTAGTTAGTAAATAACCTTTACAAGTTCTTGAAGCCCTGACATTTCACATTCAAGGATTTGACAAATGTCTTAATATTTCCATCTATCTTTTATTCACCTCCCCTTCAGTCTCCACATCTGCTTTCCACCTCATATTTATTCCTCCTCTTTGCTTCGTAATCTTCCTTATCAGTGCCTTTTATTCTTGATACATGCTTTATCTGCTCTGTGATTATTCTTATTTTTCCCTTCTTCATTTGCATAGAAGATATTTTAAATGGCTTTAAGCTACCTGATGGAATAAACTCAAAGCAGTTCAACATAAGACACTATGTCCAGCAGCCCTGAGCTTCTCTGTTGTATTTACCACATCTCAGTCCTGCTCATCCATACTTCCAGACTTTTCTGGGGAATTTACAACCAAAAGGAAGACAAATTAGGATGTGTATCTTGTATTCACCCACCCAATGCATTCACAGGCACTCATTACTGCACATCTAAATGTCAACTGATTAAATTACAGCCAGCATCCTTTGGATACCCTCTCACCTCACCCAGTTGTGCACAGGCACTGTGGAAAATGAAAGGTCAGGTGTGACCCTGATTTGTTTGCTCAGCTCCTGGGGTGCCCCATTCTCACACAAGGGCTCCCACCCTGTCCCAAGGGTGATTTACAGCACACAAAGTGAGATGAACAAAGACCAGAATTGGGCTCCAGTCTCCCTGGGGGTCCCTGGACCAAATCCAGTTGTTTTGGGGGGTTTGGGGGCTCATCAGCATCATTTTGCAGTTAGCAGTTGCGGGGATGTACTTGCTGCGCCAATAGATGCGGCCACAGCCCATCCATGTGCACATAAATTAATTCATCAGGTTTAGAGGAGGTTTTCATCACCATCTACCCACACAAAACACCTTGACTGGAAGCTAGTCCTGCAAGGATGGAGCCAGGGAGCATCTTGCTGCTGGATCCAGCCCAGCTAATTTGGATTACACTCACCAGCCATCCAAACTGAATTCACGGATGCTTGTACATCTAAGGACCCTGAAAATAGGCTACCAAGTGGACTACAACGTTTCATTGAAGCCATGACTAATTTTCCAACTCGTAAAACCCAGTGGGTCTTAGTAGCCCAGGCAGGCAGGCCTGTCAAAATGTTTCCATACTGCCTGAAAAAAAAAAAAAAAATGTAATTGCCAAATAGCTTTTTTTCTGAGCTTGAAATTCAGTATTAAAACCACGTATTACCCAAACACCGTTTCCAAAGGAACTGGGGGATTCTAATAGTCTAATGACTGTCTCCTAGAGTTCATTTTTCACTTTTCAATAATTGGTTTTGCAGTTGCATTTGCATAGAGTAAAATTCCATAGCCCATTAAGTTAATCACAAGATGAAGCTAATAAGCGTGGACACACAAAGACATACCTAAGCCCAGATCAATTTTGGGAGCTGTGATTTGAAGTTGCAGCAGAATAACTGTTCCTCCAGCCTGCCAATTTGATAGGTAAAGGATGTGCTTTAAGGAATTGCAATTTTACACTGCTGAGAACAGCCCAGAGTTATTCAATGTAACTTCTTCTGAAGGAGAAAAAAAAAAAAAAAAAAAGGAAAAAAAATCTAACAAGAAAAACACAACACAGTTTGAGATGAGGATTTTAGTGATAGTTCAAGTGGTTTAACCTGCAGTTTTCCCCTCTCCATCTTCTATCCAGCATCCTCCCTGATGCACAGACCAAGCGCATTGAGCAATGAGGCTCCACATCCTCCAGCTCCACACAAGTACCACTCCTCAAGAGCTCTTACCCACCACATCTCTGATTGCCCACCCTGTGGAACTCTCCAGATCAGCACCACCCCTCTCTCTCTGCAGGCTCCTTCACTCCTGGCTTGGATTCCCATCTTCCAGCTCTGAGTGGCCACACACACACAGAGTGTCACTTTGCTCCCAGAGCTGCCTGCAGGGTGTCCAGCCCTGCCCAGGGGCTGCAGCCCCGTCCCCACCAGGCTCAGAAGGCACAAGGCTCCCCTGCCCTTGGAAATCAGGATTCTTCCATGGAAAGCTTCCACTGAGCAGAGCTCTGCGCCGCCGGCTTCCCATCTGCCTGCCTGGAAGCCTTCACTCCATCCTGTTCCTGGAAAACAGGGTTTTTGTTCTGCAAAGCCTGGGGAAAAACACCCTTTTCCTTCTCTCTCTCTCTCTCTCCTTTTTTTTTTTTAATTTTTAATACTGATGAGAACGGGAATTTGGTTTTTTTAAAAATTCCCATTCTCCCACATGGAAAAGGGATTTCCATTTTCTGGCAAGGTCTGTATGGAAGGACTCAAACAGAATAGATGATGTCAGAGCTTAAGAGCTTTTGGGATGATAGTTTTGTGGGGGCAGAGCTGCTCTCTTTTGAAGCTTAAGGATTTGAACAAAACTATGGGAACGTAGCCAGAGGCAGTTCCTTCAGTGTTGGCTTTAGAGGGGTGGGGGCTTGGCAAACAAAAGAGAAATCATGGCTTTTTTTGACAATAACATATATATTTGAAGGCATTTTCTCTTTATTTGGAGTTCTTGTGTTGCTGCTGATCTGCAGATTGATGTGTTATTTAAAATATATAAAACAGCTGAGGAACTGAGGTGTTGTTTGGTAGAAGGTGCATTCCCTCTGCTGGGAGAGGCACCAACCATTCACTGAAATCTCCCTGGCTTTTCCTGAACATTCAATGGGATTTGGCACAGCTTCCCCTTAAAAGCCACGGCCACTCTTTATTTCCCTACAATTATTCAGATATGAAGCCTTAACTTTGTTGTTGTTTTTGTTAATCATGACATCATGGGTGGAAACAGGGCAAAGCAAGCAGCCCTGGAGGGAAATGAAAATCAATCCAAGCTGCTCATTAAAAGGTAAACCGTCAATAATCTTTGTCAGGCCTTTTTATCTGGGGTTTTAGCACAGTGTGATCCCTAAGGCAGCATGTGGTATTGAGATTTAAGATGGCTCTGACTTTTCACATCTCCATCAGGAAGATTAACTCCTTCAACACAGGCTGAAATTACCCTGATTCTAATCAGCACATAAAAATGGCACAGGATTAAAAGGGATCATTTTGTAGCAGCTTTTTTTTTTTCCTATATCTGTGCTGACAGGGAAAAATCAGCTTCCTGAACTTGATTGAAATGGTGCCAGTCAGAAATAGCTCCACTGACAGAGCTTCCACAACAAAAACACTGACCAAAACCTGCTAATTTTATTCTTCAAGCATTTATATCTATAAATAAAATGAAGAAATATTAAAGTGAACATGTGTGGGGCTTTCCTAACACTTCAACTTTTTTACATTTTACTTTCTCTCTAATTTAGGCAAACACCAATGAAATTTATCTCAATACTTGGTTACAAGTCTTAAATTTTTTCAATCAATTTTCTGGGAACTGAGCCTCCAAAACATGACTTTTTTCCCAAATTAGGATGAACTCTTGTCTAATTATTAACATTGGGCTAATTACAGAATCAATGATAGCTCATTTCAGAAGGAGCAGTGTTATTCCTTTCTTTTTCCACATAAAATAAGCTTCCCAAAGAAACAATTACAGAGTCCTGGATCACAGTGCTTAAAGCAGATTGCCATTTAACTTTACCTACATCTTCTCCATGGATTATATCTAAAAACCTTGAGGTTTGGGGGGGTTTTTACCTCTATAAAAGCTTTACTTTGGGAATTTAACAGGCAGGTTATGGGAAGGCATGACACCACACAGTTCAGTTCTAACCATGACCTGGTGCTTCAACCATGCATTTCCACATACAAATACAATAACTACACCTGGATTCCACCTGCTCAGGGCTTCTTGGAATAAGCATCTCAGTGCAAATGAAAAAAAAAAAAAACCACCTTTATTACCTGAACAGTTCATCAGAAGAGTAAAAAATACTGGTTCAATAGGTGCAATTATATCCCTGCAAACTGGTCTGCTAATGGGATGATCCCAGGATGTTGGCTGTTCATGATGAAGCCATCCAGGATCACAGGAAAGAGTTTCTTTTCCCCAAACCCCACTAATTTGGCACAGTGACACACCACAAAGGCAGCACAGCCACCTTCAAACACCTCACAGGTGCTGTGTGCCATGAGAACACATTTCTGGCTTTTTTTGCAAGCACAGAGCAAGAGGGGATGGCTTCAAACAAAGGGCAGGGTTAGAGGGGATTTTGGGAAGGAATTCCTCCCTGTGAGGATGAGGAGGCTCTGGCACAAGGTGCCCAGGGAAGTTGGGAATTTCCCCATCCCTGGCAGTGCCCAAGGCCAGGTTGGACAGGGCTTGGAGCAACCTGGGATGGTGGAAAGTGTCCCTGCCCATGGCAGGGGTGAAATTGGATGAGCTTTAAGTTCCCTTCCAACGCAAATAATTTAGGGATTCTGTGAAAGCCATGCCCCCTTTCACAAGCTCTCCAAGGGACTGGGTGTTAAATACAGAGGTGTCACTCAAGTGTGATGATAACACTGCATTTTCTGGAAACCTCAGCCTTTGACAGGGGTAGCAGCAGAGGGAAAGTAAAAACATTTCATTCTCAATTACAAAACACTTTTAGAAAAATACAAGGAGCTGACACTTGTGCTTTATCGTTGTCCTGCAGCCAGGTTTGCTTTATGTGATGCTTGAACTCCAGCAGCAAGGTAGGATTTAAAATAAAACCCATCATGAGCACACAAGCTCGTGATAGAAAACCCTGGTTTTGCAACGTGGGTTTAAAGTGATCATACCAAAATGACAGGGAAAGAAAAAACCAACACAACACAAAGAAATGTAGCTTACAAGAACAGTGGTGTATTTATATATATCAGAGTCCTTCCCTACTTGGAAAAAGCCAAACCAAACAAACCAGCAGAATCAATCAACACTGAGGTATGTGCTTGCCTTAATCAACACTTTTTATTTTAGCTCATCAGTTTGAATAGAGACCTGAAATTGTGCTGAATTATTTAGCTGGTAACTGCTGGATAACATATTAGGGAAATAATCTGCTGTATTTACAACACTGAATAGGTTCTGATTTTCCTCGCTGCTTTTCTTGGGATGTAAATGGTGAAAAAGAAATGCAAAGCTTGATAATGTTTTATTTGGAGCTGGAAGGGCCTAATTTAGAAAGGTGGGAAACCTTTGTCAATCAGCTGTGCCAGGAGCTGGACACAGAGGGATGGATGCCCAGCCTGGAGCTGGCACCATGATTTCTCTGGGTGAACAATAGGAAAGTGAATGGTACAGAAACAAAACTCTCCACAACAGCATGTGCCATGCCAGGCAAGTGAAAATGCTCAAAATTCCACCTCTCTTGAGCCCTGAAAAACTATGTTTAAAAAAAAAAAAAGGTGATAAAAGTGGGTTTCCCTGTGGTAACTAAATTTTCCTGGCTCTCCAATCTAAACCTCCTCTGGCACAAATTGGGGTTGTTTCTTCTTGCTCCCTCATTTGTTAAATGTGAGAAGAGACTGACCCCCACCTGGCTCCACCCTCCTGTCAGGGAGCTGTAGGGAGCATGAGGGTTTTTATTGGGAAATATTCCACAGGAATCAGCAGTGGGCTGATCAAACAAGCAGAGAGCCAGCAAAGGCAGCCACAGGTGTGATCCTGGACCAGCTCCAGGTGTATTACAAGAAACACAGGCAAAGAGATCATATTTTAAAAAATCCCATTAATAAGGCAGCCACCAGAAAATGCATGTTTTGCTCAGTTTGGCACCTGGGCAAGTGCAGCTGCCAAGAGAGCAGGAGTGCTGGGACCTCCGGGATCACAGACATGGGGCCAAAATGATTTTCCAAATTATGGTCTCATTTTCCCTTTTGATTTGCAAACAGCAAAGACTGAGCCCCACCACTCAGCCAGCCCCCTCTGCACCCACAGGGCCAGACAGATCAAAAAAACTGGTTTGGTGAAAACTTGAAAGGCAGAAAATTCACCAATTTACTGTGATTAACTCCAAAATTAATTGTGGGCCTGCTCCTCACTCGGGTCCACCACCTGATCCTCCTACAAAAGCAAGTGTCTAGCTCCAAAGAACAGAAGGGAAGAGGAAGAGAAACCTGAAGCTGTGTTTCCATTGAAAAAATGTAATATTCAGGCACAGCTTGAATCCAGATCCTTATCTAGAATTGATATAAATACACAGTGCCAGGCAAAATCAAGCTCTGCTACAGTGACATCAACTGAATCCTGGCCCCATGTACCAGGGTGGGTATGAAAAAGATGCCAGAGGAAACACAAAAAGAAGAAAATCAGTGTGCTACACATTTCTATAGGGTATGAAAACCTCAAATTGTAGGAAAACATGCTCAGAGCATTTGACACAGTTCAGAAGCACCAAGAAGAATTAGTTCCCCTCGTGGTGGCAAGCACTGAATACATTTGATAGAAGTACAGTGTGGAGGCAGGAATTGGAATCTCAGGCTGATGGACAAACCCTCTGTTTCTTGCTACTGATGCTGTGGAATTCATCTGTTAATCAGATATAGTAATTTTTCATGTAATACAGGCCCTGAAAGCAATTGCATTTCAAACAAACAGCTCATAAAGGCAGAGATATCTATCTGTGAATTTAACCCACAGTTTATCCCCGTCTGAGCTCTCGTTATGAAATGCAACACCACCAGTGAGCAAATGAATATCTTAACTCTGGCATTTCAGAGGAATGTTATGTTGAAAACTGGGCATCTTTGCCTGAGAGATTTCTGGAACAGTCAAAGAACTCCCAGCAAGTTATTCCATAAACTATCTACCAGACCATATGTTTGCTGCCTGCAAGTCTGGGCAGGAAATGTCCAGTAAGAACCACATCTGAAAGGAGGAAGAAGCAGCAGCCAACAGCGCTCCTGTCACTAATCTGCATTTGCAAATGCCACATTGGAGCTGGCAAATGAAGCATTTCAAGTGCAAATAGCTGTGAAGACATTTGTGTGCAGCACTGAGTGATGGGGAGATGCAGGGTTTGTTCCTGCTTCTTTTCCTGAAGTTACCTGGGTGCTGGTAGAACCAAGCCACTTCTCCCAGGTTTTTTTAATGTATATAAAGATGGTGCTTACATGGAAAAAGCCCATTTCTCTCCTAAATGCTCTTTTTGAAGCACAGCTACTTACAATAATTATAATTGCTGTGATTTTTGAGCACAAACACTTATCCTGTGAACAATTACAGGCAAATGTCTCCCAGCAATATGGTCCTACAAGTTTAAAGCACACACATTAAACATGGTTCTAAAGTTTATAAAAACATATGTATATGTTGTACATATAAGAATCTATACAATATGCTTCCTTTACAAAGTAATTTTATATCAAAACTGATTTTAGAATCTGGTTATGTTTCAAAAAGCCTTAATTTTTTATATATTTATACAATGCACAGTGCATAATGTCTGCACTATATGTGTGCAATTAGATCACATGCAAGAGGATCCTAATGGTTGGACTTGATGATTTCAAAGGCCTTTTCCAACCTAAACTACTCCATATGTTTTCCAGTAGCAAATTGATATAAATAGTCTAAGACTGGGATAAGTCAACACAGATGAAATATTATGATCAGGGCTTGCATTTACAGGGTGCAATTCCCAACTGATGAAACAGTTTCTGAAACTCATCTCTGTCACTTATCATTAACAGTGACCAGACATAACCCCAAGATTATGCTAATAGAAGACAACATTCAATTAGCACACAGAGTGCTCTCTAATCAAAGCCCACACAGTATTAGAGAAATTGTAGATTAATGGTTTTTTCCCCCCTCTTCTGTGCTTCAATTCTGCAAAGAGGTTTGAGGAGCCTGGGATAGCAGGAGGTGTCCCAGCCCATGGCAGGGGCTTGGAACCAGATGAGCTTTAAGGTTCCTTCCAACCCAAACCATTCTGGGATTCTAGCATTCCATTAAAGAAAACGTTCCACTTTTACAAAATCTCCTTTAAAAAACCAACATGTATCCCTTCAGCTGATAACATATTCACAGAGGAAATTGCCAGACCATATTGCTGCAGTAAATTTCTCCCTTCACCTACATGTTCACCTTCATCCTGCCCAGCAGGCTCATCAATCTAATTCATCTGCTAAGGTATTTTAAACATGAAATACACTCAGACCACAGGATGTTTTCTTTGTTGAACCAAAATATTTTCTTGCTACCACTAAGGACCTGTTGCAATAAGAAAGGAGGTTGTGGTTTTAAACTGAAGGAGGGTTCATTTAGATTTGATATAGAGAAGAAGTTTTTTTGGACTTCTACTTTACTACTTTTTTGGAAGCGGTAAAACTGGCACAAGTGACCCAGAGAGGTGGTGGATGCCCCGTGCCTGGAAGTCTTTAAGGTCAGGCTGGGCAGGGATCTAGTGGAAGGTGTGTCCTTACTCACTGCAAAGGAGTTAGACCAGAAGACCTTTAAAGGTCCCTTCCAACACAAACCACTCCATGGTTCTGTGATTCCAAAGGCCTCATTGTCAGGTGTTGTTTTCCCTAATCCCCCAAAGGGTTTCCAATATGGGACCCCTGTGATGGAGGGGACAGATGAGGTCCAGGACTCCCAGAGAGGACAGGGCAGGTTCAGAGCTCAGCAAAAGTGAGCAGTACAGGTTCCCCGATCCCAAATAAGGATTTATCTCCAGAGGGATATTTTTACAAACATTTCAGTTCCTAAAATAACCCACCTACTCTCCCAGGACTCCACTTCTGTGGAGCAGCTGTGCCTCACCCCAGCAAGGAGCCCAAGTTATTAAGCTCTTTAAAATTTCAGCCAAGCGCTTGCCAGAGCATCTCAATCTGAACAACCCAAAACCTCCAGTGCAGCCAGGCAGTTTTGTTAACCTTCCTCAGCAACATTTCCCCCATTTTATCCACACACAGCCCATAGCAGTGCTGAAAATAATCTTTAATGACTCCATGGATTAGGTGGCTGTGGTTTGGCTCAAATGCAGCACCCGTTTGTCTGGTTGTTTCACAGAGCAGATTTGAAGAGAGCAATCAGGAGGACTAACACACACTGAATTTCAGTGCTTGGGATTTTAAAGTCCACTAAACACAGAAATAATTAAAAACTACTGTTTCCAGTACCTGATCCAACACGTAACTGAGTCACAGCACAAAACTTGCCTTTTTAGCTGCGCTTCAAAGTAAACACTTGTGACTGATCCCTGTTTTATCCTCGCCTCCCACATTGCCATATGGCTACGGATGTTTCAAACAGACATTACTCCAATAGCTCATTACTCACCATATTGCACCGGGGAAGAGAAGCTACAGACAGTTTTGACAAAAACAGCAATTGCCTAAAAATGCGAAGTATCGCAGTCTTGCGTGGTCTCAGACATTTTTAGTCTGGTGAGGAGGCCGGGCGCTAACGCCGCGCGCGGGGAAGGGTGAATCAGCACGTCTGCTCCCATTGTGCTGAATCCCCAGAGCTGGCACAGGAGGGGCTCCAATCCTGCCCCATTTCCTATGAGGATCCAGCACATGCTCTGATTAAAGGCAGAGTTCTCTCATTTCAGTGTGTTTCAGTAGTTCCTTAAGCACCACACAAAGGTAAGACATTGATCGGGGTGAATCTCCTGCTGTGCTGGGAGGGAAGGAAACCTCCAGTGTTCACCCATCCCAGGAATGTGCTGATGCCAAGGGGAGCGTCCAAACAGCATATCTGAGGAGGGTTTTGTGATCATTAAATGCTGTATCTCGTGTACCAGCAAAAGAGCAGGAGTTTTGGAGAAATTATCGACTGGTCGCAGCCGACTTGCTTCTCTTTAGCAGAGGGAAATTCAACAGGGAGCATATTTTGGAGTGAGCATGTAGCAGCTCTGAATTTAATGGCTTTCCCTGCTGATCAGACCTTTCTGGCTGTGAGGAGAAGACAGGTTTTGTTCCTCCAAGGAGGCACAGGCTGCTGCAAGCCATCACCACATTGCTGTGATTCAACTCCTTGTTGGCCAACACGCACACAAAGCATCCGTGTGCACAGGGCCCTCACACCTGTGCCTGCCTGCCTTAGAAAAACATCTTTATCAACTGCTTGAGTAAATGCATTGCACCCTGTGCAACAGAGCTGGGCTGAGAGCCTGAACAAGGGCAACTGCAACAGGCATCCAATCTTTAGATTATATTATTTATATAATACATTTATATTATTCCATAATAAACCCATTTAAACACCCTCACTACAAGCTCAGGACAACTCAAGAAGAGTCCAAGTCTCCAGCCTGACATAGCAAAGGCTTCCTTCATGCTGATTTTTAAAGCTGGGTAGGTGTGAGGAAGGGAAGAAAAATGCTGTGAGGTAGAAGGAAAAGAGAGCATGAAGAGCATGCTTCTCTGCCTCTTCCCATGAGATTTTAATGGTTTACCCCTTGTTTTATGAGCAGATTTCCAGTCCTTTGGCAGAGTGTGTTGAAGAGCTCCTCTATCAACATTTGGCTCATCGGACATGCATCTGGCTGACCACTGCCAGGTCATTGAGGAGCAATGTCTGGATTTGAAACAATGCCTGATACTCAAAATATACCATTACAACATTATATATAATTTCTAGGCAGCTATAACTTTACATTATATACATATATACATTTTATATACATACACATATGTGTATATGTACATCAATATGCCCTAAAAAAATTTAAAACCATTTCTCATCAACTTGAAGAGCAGGAGCAAGGCAGACAAGGAATCCCAAGTGCACTAACACAGAGTCAGTCCAACCCTGACAACTCAAGCAATGGAAACAGAGTTACTTTTTCCTACCACATCAGAATTATGGTTATTGACAAAGAGAATAACCAAGGGTCTTTATTTTTAAGAACACTAAAGGAGAGATCCCAAACAATGCCTTCAAAATTGTACAGGAAGGACTGAAATCAAGATTTATCTGCTTTTGCACCACAGCTATTTCCCTTGCTAATACCTAGGGCTCAAAACATGTTTTTATCACCAGAGGACCAGCCAGGCATTTGACTTCAAAGTACAGTGAGCTGGAGCCTGCCCTCAGGTTAGATGCTCAGTGAAATTAACTTTTGATTAAGTCCTGTATTTAATGTCTGTGACTCCTCGAAAGGTCAGCCTTTGTGAGTGTGCGAGTTTTCCAAGTCAGTGGCTTCAGGAGGAGGCACTGCATCCTTCCCACCACTGTCCCTGGAACTGCTTTCCACCTGGGTTAGGAGACGCTCATGTTTGTGACATCAGCTGTGTCAGTGCTGCTTAAGAACAAAAAATGAAGAATTTCTACTCCTGTGCCTTCACCCTCCTCACTGGAGACTTCACCTTCTTTGAAGGACGAGGTCTGGTGTTGCTGTAACAATTAATCCAGGATGAATATCATGAATAATTTTAGTTATTTAAGAGGTTTAGAGTGTTGGTCTCTAGATCCCATAAAATAATGCCATGTTTATCCTAAAAAAAAAACAGATTAGTGATGTTCCTGGGGGCAGGACACTGTCCAAGCTGTGGGAGCAGTGAGGAGGTGCCAAGGAAGAGTCTCCAGCAGAAGAGATGGGCAGAGTGGAAAGCATTCCGTGAGAGGAAAAAAAGCATTCCGTGAGAGGCACTTCTCCTTCACAGCTACCAGGACTAGAAAAACCTCCCCTACTGTACAGTTTGTTGAAGTTATCCATGGGAAAAGGAAGCAAAATGATCAATACCAGGCTCAGAAAAAGCTCCTGCCCAGGTGAAACCGCTCGGGGGCTCAGGAGGGAGCGGAATTTTCCACTGAGCTGCTCCATCCTCACCTGCCCTGGCTGAGGACAAAGCTGAGCTATTTCAAGCTCTCAGGTTCAGTCTAAGACACATCTGCTTCATTTTCTGTAATGCCAAGTGACATCACCTCCCTTCCCCTACTGCTGCATCAAAAATATGGGAAAAAAACCTGCCTAGAACACTGAAAATGCCCCTGGGAGCAAGAGGCACAACTTGGTAAACTGCTGATAATAAGTACACATGTTTCTAGTCCCAAACCACCCAAGCTTCCCACTATACCAGATATGTTATCACTGCTTATCTTTTTAACTTCTCAAAAGCTGGAAGCATCACACATTTGTGCAATTTTGACACAAAGCCTGCTGAACAAAGCCAGTGGACACAGGGGTGCGTGAGGCAGAGCTAGAGGTAGGAGTATGGGATAAATTTGACAATTTATCAGAAGTATGGGATAAATTTGACAATTTATGCCCCTCCAGAAAGCTCTTCTGAATCTGAGGAAGTTCAAAAGTTCACATGAACTCTGTTTCCAGGAGCTATATTGTAGTTAAAATTCTGACAGTTTTTCTATTAGGGAATGTTTGTTTTTTGTTTTTTTTTTTTTTTTTAATCAGAAGTACATTAATACATATTGTAGTCTCTTCAGTACATTACAAGCTTAAAAAGAAATGGGCAAAAAATATTGATGGCTTTGTTTTTTAACTAACTAAAAAATAAAAATCCAGCCAGCAGCCAGCTAATAATCTTATAATAAATTCAGCTCTGCATTTTCCAGCTCTTCTTTTTCTCACACACCAAGCACTTTTATATGGCACTTTTTGTACTATGAATTTTAATAAAACCAGCAAAAGAATTGGGAAAGAAGCTAATTTTTCTACATGCCTCTGGCAAACAGGAAGAATTCAAGAATAAGTTAAAAGATATCTTTCTACTACCGAAAATTCATTTTCCATAACAAGACACTGTCATCTTCCCGAGGAGCCTGTAATTCCAAGATAAAGATGAAAAGATGTTGTTTTATCATAATGACAAGTATCTGCATCCATATTTATTTTGTGCTCCGACATCACCATACAGTTTGTATTGTCATGGTACATTGGGAAGTGGGAAAACATTTAGCTCTCTCAATGAGGGGAGAATAAAGGATAAAGTACCCAGCAGAAATAGCACAGTGCAAGCATTTCTGAGTGTCCCTAGGAAAATATCTGACCCACATAGGGGGAATACAGAATGTGGTTTGCCTCCTTGCAACTGCTTTTTCCATTTTCCAGTGGCCAGACCGTGCATTTTAATCACTGAGCGCTACAGCTCTCTCCATCAGGCAGCCACTATGTGGATAAAAGCAGGACAGAAGCTTGGTTTGGGGTTTTTTTGGGGGGAAAAACCCCAAACCAGGCAGCCAGGTTAGGCTGTCCCAGGTGCTCATCCCATTTGGAGAGTTTAGGGCTACCTGGCCACAGGACCACAGCACAGGGACGAACGCGGGGCAGCACTTTGGGGTATGGCAGCCCTGGAGAGGAAAATGAAATTTCATCAAATATCAGACAATAGTGGGAAACTCCTCTCAATAAAAGGCTTAATCACTCCTCTGACAAAATCCTGAGTGGCTGCCTTGGACTGCCTGCTTCTCCCTTCTATCCATGTCAGGTGGCATTATGGCAGTGGCTTAACTTCCCCCTTGTTTATAAACTGTGCTGGGGTTATCTTTTCACCTTCTTGTTTAAATAAATTCCAAATGTGTCACTATCAGTGCCTCTACCACGGATTAATAGAATCAGCCAAAAGGATAGCTGACATTTTTGTTGCCATAGAAACTGGTCATGATGTTACACAGCTTGTCTGGTTCCCATTTGCCATACATCTAGCCAGCTTCTGAACATGGTCCCCCTTTGTTTCAGGAGGAATTACATTAAAATATAATTCCATCTTAGTTCAGTCCCCATTCTGTAGCAAAGAGGATTATAGAATATTAAGATACTTCCTAAGGAAAGTGCAAAGTGATGATAATATTGCTGTGTGGCTTATGTGCATCCCAGATTAAAAGAAAAAGAAAATACAAGTGGAGCAATTTATCCCAGAGCCCTAGATCCCAGTTATCCTCCATTCAAGTATCTCCATCAGCTTCAAATAAACAGGCATTTCCTCACTGAACCCCAGAGTGGATGTGCTTCAAATGATTGTACAAGACAACAAAAATAAAAAGCCATTAGTGGAGATATTTTTTAATACACCATCAACATTTCCCTGCATAATGTGTAACCTTCTCAGTGCTGCTATCAGGCTCCTGCTCTGCAGAGGCATCACAGCCTCGAGAGAAAACCACTCACACAGAATTAAGATGTGAAGTCTCAGCACTTAGAGATGCAGTGGGGATGGATATTGTGCCACAGGGCACTGTACACTCGGAGAAAACGCAAAGCAACTCAAGCAAGAGCAATATCTGTGGACTCTGAGCTGCCTTGGTCCTGCTGTACCTCTCCCAGACTCTCTGATTCCTGGTGATGCAGAGGAGCCCATTTGCTGTTGCAGAGCTTCAGGTGAGAAATGGGTTTCAGACAGCTCATTTCCCCTTTATTTTTTGTTATACATGGAAATTAAAGGGACAGGGAAAAGATCCCAATTCCATGGAATTTCAATGGGTACTACACAAACAGATGGAGCTCTTGCTGCAAAGGGATTTATTTATTCCTGCCAGAACAGCAGCACCTGGACACACCTGGTCACCCAAACCCCACCCTGGCGATGTTAAATTGCAGGCATTTCGTCATGGTCCCACCACCAAGACCTAACCACACCACTGCAAATTTTTGCCACCAAGCACAACCTTGGTTTGATTGTCACTCCTCAAATAAGCAAATGCCACTTGTCACCATGGCCTCCCCTGAGCTGCCGTGACCGTGACCACAAGCAGGAGGGTGAAGCTGAACAGAGAATCCTCCCCATTTTCCACACTTTTAAGCGTGGTCATCATGAGCAGCCTCTCAGGGCTTGCCACTGTTGCAGCCATGCGAGAAGTGCCTGAAGAATCTGTTTTACTTCACCCAGGAACACACAGGGAGCCACTGACAGACGTCAGATATTAAGCAAAAATTTTGCCCCAAGCGAAGCACTGGATGCTTAGGCTTACACATGGCCTGTCACAGCCTGGGACTGGAGATGTTCATGCCCAGCATCTGCCTTTTCTTCTCCCTGAAGTTCATGATTGTGCTTCACTCAGGCACTGAATGCAAGCATTTGGTGCTGGCAGCTTTCAGGGTGGCTGCAGAGGGTCCCGCAAAGCAGCCAAGCAAAATTCCTGTTCTCCTCCCTGGATGGGAACAGATGAGATGACCTGAGTGGATCAAAGGGTGTCAGAAAAGGAGAAGAGCTGCAGCAATGTCCCTCTCTGTGTCACTCCACCAAAGAATTCAGCCACAAAGGCCAGGTGGCAGCTGGTGCCACACAGTGAGCGGTGGGGCAGTGGAGAAAGGGACATTCAGGTGATGTTTGTTGAACCCACAACCTCTCTGTAGGACTGGAGGAGTCCTGAGAGCTGCTAAATGAAGTGCAAGGAGCTGTGGAAACTGCAGCCTCTCCCCACTGTTGAAAGCAAGCTTGGCACAGCTCTGGAAACACCAACCAGCCACTCCTTCCCAAGGGAACCCAAAACCACAGAGACCCAGTATTCTGAGCAGCCCAAAACAACCCCACTCTTCTGAGCAGCCCAAAACAGAGAAACTGCATCAGTTCAACCCCAATCCTGCCTGGAATTATTCACATTCCACAGCCATTACCCAAACATCTCTTTCAAAATTCCCCACTCCCATCATTTGTACAGAAGAAGAACAAGAAGGACGGCAGGGAATAATGAGGTTTGTTGAACAAGGCAGGCTGCAGAGGAGGATCTTGTTGTCTTAAACTCCCTGGGTTTGAGGATCAGGTTCATTTTGCATGCCTGGTTGCATCAGCATGTTGAGTTATGCAATGTAGCAAGCTGTCGTGCTGTACAAAGCATGACGTACCATCTCATTGATGCATGAAATTAAAAAGATGTGCTTTGCTGGGTCACCCACAGATTGACTGAAAAATCAAGTTTCCTTTATCTCCTTTTAATTATGTTTAAAATTGCAAAAAGGCAGAAAAGGGGAAAAAAGGGAAAGGTTGTTCAAATACCTGCTCACTCATTAATGGTAAATAATTCCAGGCAGTCAACACTAGAAATAGGGGCACCAAAATGGGGATTCTCTTGCTGCATTTGGCAGCGCACTGGGGAAAAAATCATGATGCTTGTTCACCCATCCCATCAAGGAAAGAAGCAGCCTTTATGGGGTCAGAAGAACAGTACAAAATGTCCCTGCTCATGGCGCAGAGGTTGCAACGAGATGATCTTTAAGGTCACTTCCAACCCAAATCATTCTGTAGTAAAAAAGGCATAACCTGTGAAGCCCAAATTTGCATCCTTGAAGGATCAGAGATGGCAGCAGGTCAGCAATCAGTGGGATAAAGCTCTTAGATGTAGACTACAGGCTCTCTGCAGCAGGACTCTGATATGCAGAGAAAGATCTCAGTCACAGCACGGTCTGGGTGCTGTAAGAGCACAGCCTGGAAGTTCAGCAGTAAAAGCAGAACTGACTGCAAGAGATTTAAAAAAGGAACTGCAGCCTTAGGAATAAGCCTGGTCAGCTCATTTCTGGTGAGGAGAGATGAAGATTTCCCATGAAACAAGGACCCAGCAGGATGGAAAGCATCTCCACTGCACACAGCAAACAGAAGAGATGTTATCTGCGCCCTGCCCTGGCACCCTGCAAACACAGGGACTCGGCTTTGTAAACTGCAGTATTGGCTTCAAGAGGAGTAGAAACAGGTTGCAGATTTCAAAAATAGTTTAGCAAGGGTGCAACTGCAGGAAGGGATGAGGCTGGTTGGGTTTATTCCCCTCTTCCTAAAGAAAACAGGAGGGAAAGCATCAAAGAGAACAAAAATGAAGTTTTTCAGCTCTTTTTGTAGGGAGTGTAGAACTTTGCTCCATGCAGGCACAGCAGCAGAAGATGCAGCAGATTCATGCATTACCTTCCTGGAACATAAATTATCCTTCCCACAGGAAAGGAGGCAAGAAGTACAAATTAACTTTAAAAATTTATTGCTGCAATAATTTCTAAGGACTTTCAGAACCTACTGGGCTTCACTTGGGGATGAGGGTGGCATGCCAGTGGTGCCCAAAGCTGATGTTGCCATGGAAACAACTTGTTGCTGGACATAGAAATAAAAATGCTCAGTCACTCTGAGGCCATGGAATCAATATATAATTGCCAGGGTACAACAAGAGTTTGTCTTCCCATCTCATATTTACTAATCAAACCCAAGGATTTTTCCCCATGGGTGACACAGGACAGCACATGACCTGTGCATTTCTTAAATCCCATCTTAAGCTGGTGTGGGGAATGCAGTGATCCAGGGCCCACATAGCTGCTTCTGCACAGTGGAAATATGTTTTTGCCAGCCATGGGTAAGATGGTGTTTTTATTTACACATCACTGCCCTGTTTTGATAGGAACTAAAGCCATTGAGGAAGAAAAGAAAACAGAAGAAACTTAAGGAAGTAGTAGTATCAAAAATGGAGTTTATAATGTTATGGTAGCTTTTCACTCATGGAAAGCACTGTTCAGACTAGTGCAGACACCAATCCTTACTAAAATCACATTCCTGGCACAAAGTGCAAAACTGCCTGTTATGTGCCTGTGAACCACATAGATCCCTGGGAAACGCCAAACTTTTCCAAATAACTAACTTAAAACCCAAGTAATTTAAATATCTAGCCTAAATGACTCCATATAACACCAAAAATAGAAATTTCAACTTTTTTTTTTTTCCATCTAATCTCCCTCTTCTTCAGCAAACAAATCAAAACAAAGAAGAGACAAAAAAATATAAAGTTTGAAGCACAACCTGGACTCAAAACTGCACCACATGAGGAGGCCCCAGCTCAGAAACCTCTCCTGATTTCCAGCAGGGTTTGCTCCCCCAAACCTGTGCAGGACAGGGGGGACACAAGGACAGCTTGGAGCCATCCTCACTTGCTCCCTCAGTTTGTTATTTGTGCTTTATCCCCCCTGAGAAGTGACAAATAACCTTTTCCTCCCCTTGCCCTCTGCTAATCACCCAACATTTCCATATCTCCAGTGGGGAATTGGGAGGTTAATGAGATGCAGGAGTCACATCTGCAGCCCCAACACACCGGAATCATTTCAAGGGGTTGGGTATTTATAGCAAGGAGTTGCTATTATTAGAAACGTAATTAAGAGCCTGAGATTCATATGCACAACTCTAAATCTGCTTGAATGGAAGAACACACAAGTACCCCAAAGCAGAATTTATCCTCCTGTACTCAGACAAAAATACACTGTTTTTTTTTGGCTGGGCAGAGTTTTTACAGGAAAAAAGGAAGGAGAAAAGAATGAGGCTGAGTCCAACAGGTAGCTAAAGAAATTAGTTTTGAAAGCCCTGAACTTGGCAGCCGTGAAACTCAGAGAAAAATTATAGTGTTTTTGTCATAACCAATAATCAAGAAAAATAGATTAGTGGCTTTTAGGAAAGTACAAAGCAATAAAATATGCAGAAACTCATTAATTTATCTATTATGCAAGAGGCTGTGAATCATAACCTTTTATATTGTTGGAAAAGAAACATTAAGCAAGAGGTTTGGATTTCAATAAAGCACATAAGTAGCATCTAATATGATGCAAGAGCTATAATATGATAAAACATACCCCTGTCTTCCAAGAAATTCCATTATAATGGAACATTTCTCATTTTGATAACTTTATCTTGAGATAAAAAACGCCAACTTTTCACACTGAGCATCTGTTTTAAGGAAGCCCAAAAAATGTCTCAAACAATGTCCATTTGGCTACCTGCAAATACAAAATATATCACTCACTGCCTGTTCCTGTGCTCATTTTCCTTCCTTTTTAACTAGGAATGACAGTAAATTTTGCTAATTCTGAACATGAACCTCAAGTGTGGTCACTTCACTTCTGCCATTTCCACCCTAATAAATGCATTATGAGAGTTTAGAATGAATTACTAAGCAGGGTTTGACTTCTGACTGAGAGTCTTATTAAAGCACAGCTTCAGGGAAAGGTTTTTAATGCTGCTTAAATTATCATGGCAGTTTTTACAGATGGCATGGCAGCTTCCCTCCCTCCTATTCTTCCCTGTCCAGTTTCAGATTAAACACGGGGTATTGGGCAGTTTATGCAAAGTGAAGGAAATCACATCCTTCTCCTGCTATCCTCCATCTCCCAGGGTTTTCATGTTGGCTTTTAAAGACTTTTCCAGTGTTGGACTTTGTCATTCAATCTCATTATATACATATATATATAGAGAGAGAACCACATATAATTACCCATAAAGTAAGATTTCCTAGATGTAATTTTATACTATAATATAAAAACAAATGGATTTGTTTCCACCAGAACAAAGTGTTAACTCACTTAACAGCTGCTCCCAGAGTAGCAAAGCGCTTTGCCAGGCCATGAGGGCAACCAAGAAGTTCACTTGTGCTGTCTCACCAATCCCCACATGTGAAGAGAAAAGTATTTGGGAGAAGGAGTCACAGGCTCATCTTAAAACCTCCTACTTCACACAGCCAAATCTTGTCTAAGCTGATAACTGCAGCAGCTTTCCTGCTAATTGGTGACATTTCCTCGGGGACATCAGCATTGGTTGTACATTAGTGTCAGCCTTGTTTTTATCCCTGTGCCTTCTGCCAGCAATAATCAAGGTGGGAATTGCCAGGGATGTCACTGGAGCTTCTTTGGTTTTTTTTCTCTACAAGTGGTTATTAAACCCATCTTTTTCATGACACTCCCACCACCTCTGCTTGTAAGTTTATTAAGCATCCCCAAACCACAGCAAAATTAAACATAACAGTATGGTGACAGACACATCCATGGTCTGGGGATGCCAAGCCACCACAAAGCAAAAGCAGCAGCAAAAAAAACCCTCAAAAATCCAGAGAGAAACTCCCCACACTGGTCCCCAAAGGCAATGACATGGTGAACACACGTTCCTCTTCAAAAAATACACAGTGCAAGATCTCAGGGACACAAAATTTACAGAATAACCTGGAACAGGGGGAAAATAGAGCTGTACAGACTACAAAAACACAGAGCAACTTTAATCCTACTTTCAGGACTCTGAGCTTCAGCTCCCTCAGCACATCCTTGCATTTTGTGCATTCTTCCACCAACATTTACTCCCAACTGACCCCCAGCCCTGGCCCTGCCCACAGGGGTGAGGAAGCCAGCTAAACTTCAGGGATTCAGGTCTTAAAACACAGACAGCAGCTGAACTGTTGCTGAAAACACCTTTGTCACAGAGTGACTCATGTAAGCGTATATGCAAATACTTCCACAATGCCTCCAAACCAACAGAATTGCACACCTGCTCTGGTTTTATCCAACATAGCATTTCTATATCACTGTGCTCCAAGAAAACACGTAATTTAAATAAACAGAAGTACCTTTTTACACTGCAGAGCTGCTCACACTCGGGGCATCCAAATGATCCAGTAACTCAATGAAGGAAAAAAAGACCAAAAAAAAAATCATTGTAACCCCAAATAATCCAGCAGCAACACCAGACATGCTTCAAACAAGGCAGCATTTAGGGAGGAGCTGGGAAAGCTCCTCCTTCTCCAATGTGCTCCAGCTGGGCAATCCCAGCAGGATTGGGAGATGCCCAGGCGTGGTTGAAGACCTGCAGCAGCCACAGAGCCCTCAACAAGGCTGTGCCATCCCCAGCAGGACATTGAGATCACACACACCTGGCTCCGTGCCTGTGCTTGAAAACGATCTACAATTGTGTCCTTATCACCTGTGTCCTTATCACCTGTGTCCTTATCACCTGTGTCTTTATCACCTGCGTCCTTATCACCTGTGTCTTTATTGCCTGCACAGTTGTTACCACCTGTGTTCAGTGCCCCTCTGTGCACACCCCCATGAGGTCTCTCCTCAGTGCCCTCTCCTCCAGGCCGAGCAAACCAAGTGAGCACAACCACTCCTCGAAACTGTGGGAAATCGTAAAGGTAAGAAGATTTTTGGAAAGCAGGCCTTAGAAACAGAATGAACAGATAACTAGCTGCAGATGCAAAGTCTGAAAGTAGAAAAAGTTATGATGCTACAGCAAGCAAGTGTAGGGGGATAAGAAAATAAAGATAGGGTAGAAAGTAATCTTACCCCTAAGGAGTTACAGCTGGACCAATTATCAAAGATTAGGAGCAGGCCTGAGTTTAACAGGCCATAGCTGAGACCAATGAGAAGAAGAGTGCTATAAAAGAGTGGGGTGGCCCCTTGAGAATGGAACTGGGATCAGTTGGTTGTGTTGTGAAGGGGAAAGAGGCAGTGCTCTGAGGAGATACCCATGAGAAACCCCAAGAAGGAATGAAAATTTTGTGATAAGGAGACACCAGCATGGAACCCCTGCAGTAGGATGGCAACAGATCTCCTCCTCCAGTTGGTCTGGAGAGCCACAGCCACCAAACCCTGCACTGATTCCTCCAGTGTGTCACTTTGAGAGAAACCCTCCTCACAAGAGGATGTTCTTGTGGACAGACTGAAAATGTTTACAAAGGTGCAGCCAACAGTTTAGCTCAGTGTAAGAGACCTCAGAGGGGCTCAGAAACCACTGCACATAAACTATGCATGATGGCTTGAGACAACAACCTCCTAACATCTTCCATAATTTAAACAGGCCTGAATAATTTCAATTACAATAATTTATTCAATGCCTTCAACCCCTCCACTGTCCATAAATTGTCTTTTAATGAGTTACAATGTTCATGGATTTACTGTTTCTTTTTCTCCACTTGCTTTGTTTTGCTCGGAAACTCTTTAGCAATGGAGTGCAGTGGAGCTACACTAATGAGCTTTGTAGCCAAACAAATCCACATCCCTGGATTGCTTCTCTGAAGGCTAAATTGTAACACTAACAAATTAACAACAACAAAAAAATTTGTGTTTCTCCTGTGGTCACTGAAAAATTAACTTTCTGCAGCTCTGTGCTGCTGGCTCCAGGCCCCCCAGCTCCATCTGCTCCGGTTCTCCTTCCTTGGGATGGGATGAGCCAGAGGCCTCTGCTCTGCACAATCCTGCTCAGGTACATGCGGCCACGCAGGAAACATCTTCCAGATTCCCAAATCACCTCACAAAATCTGCCTTAAGCTGTGCTGAAAGCTCAGCTGCTACCTATGCATCCATCCTGACTTCTGATTATGTCTTCTAAAGGTGGTCCAACCTTCATTTAAACCAGATGGGGTTTCAATACTTTTTAGCTACAAAGGCATAAGTAACCCAGACTGGTGATTCCTAAGAAATAAAAAAATGATACCAAAATACAATCTATAGGAAGCATTAATAAAAATTATCACTTCCAACTATGTCTTGCCTGGAAATGTATGGTTTTATTCTTCTGAAGGATTTCTGATGTAGATATTTAAGGCAAGGACCCAAAATTCATACACAAGTGTCTAAGCACCTGATCCATTTTTCAACACTGTCAGCACCTTGTAACACCAACAGATTTTCACTACAAATAGATGTGTCTTTCTTGGCTGCTGGACTGGGAGAATCTGCACTTGGGGCTGCACAGGAGGAGCCACTGACTCACTGACCTGCCAAGACACTTGGACTGTTAATATATGTTGCAGAAATCTTTTATGGAAAATCCTTTCCTTAGGATTTTTCTTCCTGAGAAGCTGAGAAGCCTCAGGAACAAAATGTAAACATTGATTATCTGCTGCTGTGGAATGCAACAGGTGCATCTGGGATTGGGCCCATGTTGGTTGTTTGTGATTAATGGCCAATCACAGTCAGCTGGCTCGGACAGAGAGCCAAGCCACAAACCTTTGGTATCATTCTTTGCTATTCTATTCTTAGCCAGCCTTCTGATGAAATCCTTTCTTCTATTCTTTTAGTGTAGTTTTAATGTAATATATATCACAAAATAATAAATCAAACCTTCTGAAACATGGAGTTGGATCCTCATCTCTTCCCTCATCCAAGAACCCCTGTGAACACTGTCAGAAATGTCCATCCCTATGATCTCCTGGAGGAGATCAACCATGTGAGGTGCTGGCTTGTCCTTAGGCTATTACTTGGCATCTCTATATAAAACTTGCCTTTGCCAGGTTCTTGAGGGACACAAGTCATTAATGGAAACCTGAGGGCTCCTAAGAGCAAATTAATAGACATATATATTTTATAAATTCATCAAGGAAGGGAAATGTGCCTGTGCAGCCATGTATAGAGGTTCTGCTGGAAGCCAAATGTTCCTGGTGGAGACTCAGATCCAGAAATGCCTCCAGATTTTTCACCCTGTCAGACACAGAGTCCTGTGCAAGTCCCACAGAGAATCCAGCAGGGATTTTGGGTGCTGCTGAGCCCCATTGCCTTCAGCATTGGGAAAGTTTGATCTGTCTCCTTTTAACATCACCTGAAATCCTGGGGAGACTCCCTGCCCCAAAGCCCCAGAATTCCAGCCATTACTGGGATTTCCATGGAAATACCCACACACAGATATAGGGAGAAGCAGGATTCTCTCAAAATCAGAGCCAGCAGATTTATTTCATGCAGAACATTGAACTGCAAACAGTATCAGCTGCTCTCTGTTATCAGGCTAGGGCTGGGCAGGTGGCACAGGGACAGGGATGATGACTTTTGGCTTGGAAGTGGCCTGAGAAAGGCTCCTGCCCTTGAACATGTGATCAGGGCTTATCCTCAGCATCTCCATGAGTTCTAGGTTCACAGACCTTGCAGTCACTTCCTGACCTGCAAAACTTGAATTACACTTCAGCACTGAGGGGTAGGTTCAGGCTAAGATTTTATCAATAAGCTGTGTGAAATGTTGATTATGTGAGCAGCAGAGCAGGCTCTGTGTGAGCCAGTTCTGAGCTCCAGGAATGTTCTGTGCCCTTAGCGGGATCTCTACTCAGACAGCTTCTGTACCTGTATTTCTGTGCACCAGCATGCAGCTACACTGGATTCACACTGGATTCAGTAACATGACACTGTTCATACCCAGAAATTGTCTGTCTGCAAAGAGATTTCCTCCAGAACCTCCCAATCTGCCCCACACCAAGGCAGGAAGGAGGCAATGAGTCTGGGGGTCTGGACCCTGGTAAGCTCCAACCAGGCACATGTTGGTAAGAAAAGCACAAAATAACTCAGCATCGAGGCTTTCAGGAACCTCCTCCTCTCATCATCTGTTCAGATCCTCTCTGCCAGACCTGTCCCATTAAAAAGATATTCAAGAAGAGAGGAGACCCTGAGTGTGATGCTGTGCTTTGAAGGACGGCAGCCACAAGAACTACAGCTCCGAGAGAAGGGAAGAGGAAAAAGTTACTGGGATGAAAGAGTATCAGCCTTCAAAAGCGGGAAAAGGAAAGCCCCAGTACTGATTGTGGATTGCAGATTATTTAATTCTGACTGAGACACAAAATGTCCCCAGTGGGACTCACACCTGGGCACTGAGAACAGAAAATTCTCCCCTCATGCAACAGCTTTGTCCTGGTCAAAGCAACCCTGAGTAATCACCACAACTTGTTCCTACAGGGATGTTTTTGGCTTCCCTTGTGAAGTTTTTTGAGGGTTTCATGTTTTTTTAAAGGTGCCTGCTGTTCTGCTCTGCGCCTTATTGTCTCTGCCTTAGAGACTTTATGCCATGGTTTTAATTTGCATTCCCCAATGAATATATGATTAGCAATTGCATTTATAATTAGTAGTTTTGTCATTTAAAGTTCACCAGTTTTGCAGCCAATTATTGAAAAAAAAAGACTGTTTATTATTTTCAATATATTATTACTTTTTTATGGCTCATTGCTTTAAAATACTTAGCTTAATCCTTTGCAGGTCCTTAAACACAAATATGGCAGCTATTAGCAACCTCTTCAGTCAGGCATAAAATTGTACCCACAGGCCTCATAAACAACAGAGTGTTTTGGAGAGATTAAATCAGTGTATACAGCTGCGAGGGAGGCCATTAGCAAATATATTCTCATTCTGCCTCAGTGTTATTTTGTTTTGCCACTGTGCTCTTGTCAAATCTACCAAGTACCTGTGCTCTCCTCTCCATAAATAAGAGGTGTCACCTCGCCAGGTCCATCCATCAGAAACATTTCAGTCAACACACAATTACATCCTGTGCTCTCCTGCTAATATCCTAATCCCTATCATTTGTATTTCAAAGGGGACAAGCTGGATGGCAAAGAGTGGAGCCGGGACAGGGCAGAGTGATTGATCTCTGCAGGCAGGACAAGTGCTCAGCTATTGACAAGGGGCATCTTCTCAGGGCTCAACTTGGGAAAAATCCCATTCAGGACAAGTTGGGAGAGTTCCCCTTTAACCTGGTAATTCCCCATAAAGCCTGGAGCAAGGTGGACTTGGGATGTGAAAAGTGCTGGCAGCCTGCTGAGAGCACAGGGGACATCTCAGTTTGTCTGTGCACCTTCAGACCAGGTGCATCCTAAATGTCCCTCCAGCCTCCTTCCCTCTCAGGCAATCCCAAATATCCCTCCAACCTCCTTCCCTCTCAGGCAATCCCAAATATTCTCCCTCTCAGGCAATCCCAAATATCCTTCTCTCTTAGGCAATCCCAAAATTCCTCCAGCCCCCTTCCCTCTCAGACAACCCCAAACATCCCTCCAGCCTCCCTGCTCTCTGCAGCACTGTGCAGAAAAGATGTGCTGAAAAGACAGGCAAGCCAACAATGGCAGAGTTCAATTCTTGTTCTGCTCCAGCCGTGCTTGGTGGAATTCTCCTCCCTTTCCCATCCACCAGATTATTTTCCCCAAATCTGTAATCCCCTTGAAATCATCAGGTGAGCCATTTTTCCATTATATTTCTGACTCAAGATTGCCAAGAGCTCCCTGCAGAGGCAACTGTAAGTGCACTATTTGCTAAAGGACAGAACAATCTAAAATGAGGAGGAACTTGCATGGGAAGTAAAAAAAAAGTGACACAATTATCATGTAAATTATAGTGGTTGTTTTAAATCCCCTGCCAGTGAGACAGGAGGTTATACCACATGTTTCTGAGGCAAAGAGAGAATTGCTTCCTTGCCTAGAGACAAGTCAGCAATATTAGAAGAACAACCACACATACACACAAAAAAAAAAAAAAAATCCAACAAAGCAAATCTGTATCTTTGGTGCACTAAATATTGGTCTTGCTTTACTATTTCCCATGTAACACTTCCTGTGTTGATATGCAGAGCTGCAGGTCATGATGGGGCAATGCCCATTGTGAAAAATAAAGGTAAAAAAAGCAAAGGGAAGATGTGAAAGACAAAAAGAAAATAAATTTCGTATTCTCCTTTTTCCTGTTTCAAGCCTAATTAGGCCACCTTACCTAGTTTGTCTCCTGTCTGTTCTGAAACAATGCTCTAAGTAAGAAAGTATATAGATATAGATATAGATATAGATGATATAGATATAGATATAGATATAGATATAGATATAGATATAGATATAGATATAGATATAGATATAGATATAGATATATACACATAATGTGATGCATTCTCTGTCTCCTCCCCTTTTAGAAGAGCCTGAAGAGAAGCAGACCTGTAGCTATCAAATGCCAGCCAATTCCCAAAGCTCAACATCTTTCCTTAGGTAGTTCAGGAACTAAAAGGAATATTCCAATTCAAATGTCTCACATTTAAAGCCACCTTTAAAGTTTGCAGTCTGTACAGGATGTGGAACCTACAAAATATTGCTTTCCAGACTCTTTGTCCTGGAACTTGATCTTGTCAGTCCAAAAATGTCGATTAAGGAATCTGGACCCAAGTTGCTGTCCCAGTGTTCCCCTCCCATGGTTTCTATACTTGTAATATGGATAAATTATAGGAAAATGCACTGTTGCTTCAGATCAGCCTCTCTCAAAATAGATCCTTCCACTTTTTAAGTTGCTTAGAAAGTTGATCTGCAGGAACTCAAAATCTATTAATCAATATAATCAAATGAGGACATTGCACTGCGATAAGGGAGGGGTGAATTCCCACTCCACAACAAAGAGTCAATTAACTTCATGCAATTTAAATGAATTTGGCATCAAGAGTGTTTGGGCAGAGCCAGCATGCTCCCCACCACAAACAACCAGGATTGTTTGCTGAGAAACCCTGCACCCCAGCAAGGCAGTCCCAAGAAAACAGAATGATCTGGAAGGGAAAGACCTGGGACAATGTTTGTTTGAAACAGCAACAGCTCAGCTCCTCTGAAATAAATGCAAAATTGCAAATAAAAGGGGATTTAGGTATATTCTGCTAATGGTTCTGCTTATATGAACTCAGATGCCACATGCTGCAATGGGCAGAAACAAGCATCTGCTTTAATGCTGCATTTCCTGATAATGCACTGGCAGGTCACTTTCTCCTTTTTTTGTTTTTTTTTAAACTATTTTCCCACAAGCTATTAATATTAAATAAATTTCCTTTAGAAAGCTTGAGCAATAGGTTGTACCTAAGGCTTGAAATCAGTCTTTAAATCTACATGCTAGTCAGGTCTCCTCTGGCCATGATATACAGTTTGGGCTGCAGGACAGAGGGGAGAATGAAGGAAAAACACTTACCCAGAAGAGACACACACAAAAAAACCTTACTGATTTATGAATGCAACACTTGGAAAGTGTTGAGCATGCAAATCAAAGCTGCCTTGGAGCAGGTTCATTTTGTAGCACCCACATTTGTATGGCAGGTTAATCACACAGATGCTGACACAGCAATGCCAGGGTAACTTTATTAAAGGTTTGGGGCTTTCTTTTTTCTTTTTAAGGGTATAGTTCCAGCTCATTTGGGTCCCAAATTTAGATTCCTGAGCGTGAAGTTTAAAAGGTAAAAGAATGGTCATAAATAAGCAGTCAAAACAAGAAAAAAATAAAAGCTTTAGATGTAGTATTTCTTTGCAGTGACTGCAGCAGGGCATTACTAGATGAGAAATCAGAGAATTAAGTAATAATACTTGAACAGGAAACAGCACAAGGGTCAAAATGTAATGTAATGTTCTTTGGCATTAGTAATGCAAGATGGTGCAGAAGGAGTTTGGGATGTTGTCTACACTGGTGCTTTACATCATTTTATGTAACTTACAGTGGTTTTGGAACAAGACAGGTTTTGGTCAGGGTCTTCTCAGGGTCTCCTTGGCAGAATGCAATAACAAGTCTAGACCAGTAACACACACTTGCTTTGCTTTCTCTCTACCTTCCACACAACTGTCTTGAGCTATACTGTGGCAAAACTGTGGCATCTTTGGTGAGACTTCAAAAAAGGAAATCAGATACAGGGGCACAAATTATTCACCAGTTCAGTTCAATATACAATTCTAGATGTGGAAGGAAACTTCAGGTGACAACAGATTAGCTACTACACCCACAGCCACCAACTCAACTTCTTCACTGTAGTCTCACTGCTACATCCACATTACCAAGTAAATTCACACAGCAGAAGTAAATAATTAGATCACATCACGTACTGAGGCTCCTATGCCTACACTATATATAGATATATATATTTCAGGCATTCACTGGGGATTAGATTTAATCTGCTCCCCTCAACCAAACATGCCCACCAAGCGTGTGGTTCAGGACTTATCACTGTCCCAGCCCTTTTATCTCCATTAGAGGTTGGGACACGTTGCCTGGGGCTGTTGGTGCACAGGAAAGCAGAGCTGTGAATTGAATCAGCACACAATCAGGGGGGACAACGAGGGCACTGCCTTCACCACTGCTGGAATCACAGCACAAATAGCTGTCGTTGTATTACCCACACTTCAGCTGGCAAATGGATGGTGAATAAATTTGCTGGCTCTCCCTGAGTTGCTGGGATGGAGGTTCTGTTTCATTAATGCAGCCACCCCAGCTATCCCTTCATGCTGGAGATACACAAAGTGTATAAATATACAAAGCCCCTGAAAACTGCTAGGAAGATGCCCTGTGGATGGCATTACATAACTTTGTATTGCACACAGAACTTATGCTTTAAATGACGGGAAAATTAAACTATTCAAGACATTCCTTGCTATTTGCTGTAAAGCCACAGGTTAGCCAAACACAGCAAGATCTCTGTTGTAGCAGCTATTTTTGCTCCAGTTGCTTTGTATCACACATAAGAGGTTTTCCTTTTGCATCAGATTCTATAGAACATTCTTATTATATAGGCTACAGGCCTCGCTAGATTTCTTTTTAATAAAACCTATCTCTTTCAATTAACTTGATTGGATGTGTTAATGTTTTGGGACTTGATTAATAATCCTGGGAGATAATTCTGCAAAGGTCCAGAGGCACTAAAATGTCCATGCAAATGGGGAATGATGGAGGAATCGTGAATGCAATCTATAACACTCGGCACAGCAGCAAGCCCAGAGCTGCCACGCTGCTCAGCTGCAAAAAACAAACAACCCATATGCCACAAGTATAAACTATCTGCAAGCTCAATCTATCATCTCTCTCGTGCAACTGAGCAAGGAACAGAATTAACAGTGTAATACCTTCCTGGAGGAGTGCTTTCATCCTTGGGCTTTAATTAGAGATTTATCTGAACTAGAGCTCCCACTGTAAGCACGCTGAAATCCAGATACATAATCCTCAGCTTTTATCCAGCTCCCTAAATAACACTGCAGTTAGCCAGCAGAGAATTTGCACCCCAGGTAGAGCACAGGCTTTGTGTTCCTCTCCTGTGCCACAAGACAGACCGAGCACCTGACGGAAAGCACCTGAAGCTCTGGTGCCTGGTGTGAGCCCAGGGCTGGGTGACAATTCCTGCATCTGCTCCTTGTCTGGGAGGATGAGAGGGTAAGAGTGTAAAAGGGTAAGAGAGCAAAGGGTAAGAGAGTGAGGTTCCCATTACAATACAATAAATCTTCTTCTGTGTTGAATATCCTAATTCTCACTAACCAATCCAGTACAATATACAAATCCTACAGCATTTCCATACAGCCTATAAGAATCATTACATTACCACACTGTGTTATATTTTAAACCCTAAAAACTCCTCTTTGGGCCCCTTCTGCCAAGCTGTAGGGTCTGCTCTGCCCCTTGGGCCTGTCTGCAAGCAGAGGGTGTTGTTCCATCAAAAGGGGATCACCTTCAGCTGGCCATGCCATTGTTTTCCAGTTGTTCAGTAACTGAGGTATCTCAAAGCTGCTTTCATTTCAATCTCACTTATAGTTTCCATATTCTCAAAATCTTTTGCCAGACAATCATATTTATAAAGCTTTCCTGTTTCATCTTCCCCAACACCCCGCAGAGAATTTGCACCCCAGGTACAGCACAGGCTTTGGGTTCCTCTCCTGTGCCATAAGACAGACCAAGCACCTGAAGCTCTGGTGCCTGGTGTGAGCCCAGGGCTGGATGACAACCTCTGCATCTGCTCCTTGTCTGCTTTGCAGAGCAGGGAAATTTTCAGAAGAATGCCTTCCAGAGGGTAATTTCCTCGTCATGCTTACTCAGATGTGCTCCTGACAGCACACACAGAGGATCCTCTGCTGACAGATGAGGAGAGGGGTGGAGGCTTGGCTGCCCTCTGCTCATCCTCAGGCTTCCATACAACTCCCCAAACCTCCTCCCTGTGCTCTGCAAACCAAGGCATCACTTCCAGCTCCCCTCGGAAAGGGGGAGAAAGGAAAAACCCGTGCCAGGACCAGTGCTGGGTCTTCCCAGGGAGAATCTTCTTCCCTTTCCCAGTGATCTGTCAGAAGTTGCTGTTCATTTTTGAAGGGAATATGAGGAATATAAATGAGCCCAGTGGCCAGATGTGCTCAGCAGAAACCCTGCTGCACCTCAGAGCACAGACACCCTCAGCAGAGAGCCACGCTCTCATCTCCAGCCCCATCTCCAGCTCCCTTTGCCAATCATGGTCATCATCTCACACAGAAAAGTGATAAAATATTTACAGCTAGAAGGCTGCTAAATTTATTCCCCTGTGCCCACATGCACAATTTGCACAGCAATTCCTTTCTGGCTTAAATTCTGCACACTAAACATTAATTACTGCAGTCTGACAAAGTGAGAAATTGGACAGGAAATACGATTTTGAAATGCATTGACGTGACAGAGGTGACTAACAACCATTTTCAAAAGCAACTTCAGGCAATATCTCAAATAAAACAGTTCATTAATTGTTTTTTCTTGAACTGCTGGTGGAAATACAAGGGGCAGAAACCTCAAAGTGAGCAGGAGGATGTCCCTCAGGTGTGGTGAGTGACAACAGACAGTGCCACCATCACCCTCTTGAAAAATGCCTCCCAGATTAATTGCTAATCTGATGTACAAACTCCTCACCAAGCCAGGAAATGGGACACTTTCTGAATGCAATTTTCTGAAACCAGAAAATCAAGAGATTTGTTAAAACAGCACTTTAAAAAGAAAAGTAATTTTCAATTGATTTATCAACCAGTTTTGGAGATAGTCATCATCATCACTTATAGCAACTTTAGAACTCCTTATCTTTGATTTCAATTTACTTATTATTTAGACATACATACAAATTCTTATCAAATTTGCTTGAAAGAAAGCCTTTCCCTCAGTTGACTTCTTTCTTTCTAAAAATTCACTTTCCTTTTCAGACAATGAAAATATTCCAGGCTTCAGCTGTTTGATCACCTGGTAACATTTTCAAAACTCCTACCTTTTCTTTCTATGGTTAGAAAAAAATATTTCCTTTCCCACAAAGATCTTACCGTTTTCTAACTTTAAAACTTCAAAATGCAGATTTGCAGGTAATGAGCAACTACAGCAAGGCAGAGATTATGGTCACAACTTTACAACCACACTGATGCCAACTGGGGTGCCAAGGCCACCACTAAGCCACGTCCCTCACTGCCACATCCACTTTTTTTTTTTTTAATTCTAGACCCTGTGAAGAGCACTGAATTTAAAACTTCTTCATGGATTTGACCATCAGAAAATGATGCCCCACACTCACTGGATGTACTTATGCAAATGTATGCTTGTTTTTTTTAAAATTCAGAGTTAGGTTATTACAGAAATATTAAAAGTTCAGCCCAGGCCCAGCTAAATGGCTTAAGATAATACATCATATTTTAATCTAACAAAGGCTTCATCTGTTATCCTTAAATTCAGAATTAGCTCCATGTGTTTCATCCAACTCACTTGTCCTGGATTGTAAAATAATGATGTAATTTGTAATAAATTACTAACACTGAGTTTCAGCAGTGACAAATTGTTTACTTAATTCAACAAAATAGTGTCACTTTTGTAAAGTGCATAATCTCAGAGAACTCAGCTGCTTGTGAATTGCAGGTTATGAAGAAAAACATTCATGTCAATCCAACATAGAGAAGAAATAAGATCGGAAGCAAAGTAACTGCATTCCCTCAGATCACTCTTTTGCACTTTAGTGTCGCTCTCAATTTGAGTTTTTTCAGGAAATCAGCCAGCCTGGAACAGGCAGGATCACTCTGGCTCACTGACTCTAATCTGACATGACTAACCAAAGCAGACACGATATGTCATAGCAATGAATGACTCATCAGGCTGGGAAATTCAAAAACATACCATTTTCCCAGATACAATTTTTGACCTTTACACTCAAACCCAACCTACTGCACACAGGCACTGTAGAAACAGCCCTGAGAGCAAGGTGCAATAAAACCTGCCAAAGGAAGGGGAAGTTTGGGGGAAAGGGATGGTATTTACCCACTTCTGGCAGTATTTTGTACAAGAGACATTACAAAATCCCAGCTTTTCTGTGCTTTTAGCCAGAAGTTCCTCCTTTACAGGTCCTTCCCTTCTGTCAGCTGTTTGGGGGCCCAGGAAAAGTGATTTATTCTCATTACCCACTTTTTCCATCTCTGTAATGAGGACCAAGATGCTGCTCTGTGCTACAGCATTGCTGTGACAATTCATTAATGTCTGTGCAGTGCTCTGGAGATGTGAGGGATTATTGCTGGTACGTTTTGCACTAATTTTTATGTACCCAGTCAACCACTGTCCCCAAATCCCTGTGCTCTGCAGGGCCTAATTGGGCTAAAAGGAAAGAGTTATTGCAGCTTGCCCCAGTGCAGTCAGAAAAAAAGGGAGACAATTAATTGATTTTTACTTTTTCACACTGATTTGGATTCTAGTGGTGATTGAAGCACCAGTCTTGCTATATATGTGTTGCCACATGAAATTGCTCTGAAACCGGTGAGGTTCTTGATCTGTTTACCCAAATATTATAGGATTTTAGAAAAAGTAGCACTTTACTCATTGTCCAGATTCCCTGTTGTCATAATTTACATCTTAATTTTCCTTCCGCAGCTTGTATCTAGAAAATCAGCCTTTAAAATAACATTGGTAGGAATGAGAGGCAGAAAATTGAATTAGAGTATTAGAATAATAGGCAGCGAGTAGCCTACACATGACATATTTTAATTTAAATTCATAGAATGGTACTTTTCAGATGATTACAGTATTTATTTGATTGTGTGTATTTTCAAGCAATGAAATCCATTTTCATTTAAACCCCCATTTGAAACCCAAAAACTCAGGCAACCTCTTGTACATTAAAATCTGCTCTGCTTTCCCCCGCTGGACCACGCAGCACACGTTGTTGTTTTCCCTCGTGCTGTGAGGTAGCTGGGAGAAGAAGCTGCCAGACAGCTTGGAAGTCATATCTGAAGAGATGAGAGAAGACTGTTAAAAGATAGAAGGGAAATGAGGAGGGATCTGGATGCCAGAACGAATCTGGGATCCGCGCGCGTCAGGGAAAACAAAGATGAACGGAGGATCAGGGCGAGCAGCGTTGAGCTCATCAAGAAAAGCAAGGCAGGAAACCAAAGGCTGGAAACTGAGAGATGAAAAAGGAGCAGTGACAGATCTGTGCTGAGTAAAAAATAGGGAGGAAAGAGGTAACAGTGCAAAGATTATTAGGGAACCTGAGGAAATCGATGATGAATTTTCTCCCATCATTTGCTTCCCGAACCTGTCTGAAACATCCAAGAGATTGGATTTGCCCATCACGGGAAAAGGAAACACTGAAAAGAAGGAAGATGAGTAGCAGGAGTGTGGAATGCAGGTACCACTGGAACGTGGATGCTCACTCCAAGGGTCCCTTGTAACTGCACCATGGACTCACCCCTCAGGAAATGCAAACTCAGGTCATATTGCCATAGCCCATGACTACTCTTTGAATTTAAAAAAGCAGAGAATGCTCAGCTCAACTTTTACTCAAATACTTTACTCATTAAGCCCATTCCTACACATGAGTCTGCACACAGGTAATTTTCAGGCTTATCAGTTCTAAGCTTGCAAAAAATACGAGAAGAAATACCAATTCTATCCCTACACATTATCTCAGATTCCAATATTTCCTTCAACAATTTGATTTTTAGGAAATGATAAGGAAAGCGTTTACAGCAAGAGCGCTTTCCAATAAATCATCATTAATTATACATGCACACTAAGTTTATCAAACAAGTTTGGGCACACAATTAAGGAACTAATTACAGTGACTCTGCAATTCCAGACTTAAACGGACTCACCTGCCCTGAGATTCACCTGATGATTTCGAGGGGGGGCGATTCAGCTGCACAATGGTTTCTCTGCTATTAAGCTCCAACTGTTGGAAATTTCTAAGCAACTGCACTTCCATGCCTAATTAATCATGTAATTGCCATCATTATTGGGACACCTTTTTGATAACTTAGCCTTTGCAACGCTTCAGCTGTGAGGAAGGCAGATGGGAGAGGGGAGAAGCAAGTGCTGGAGCCGCGCACAATCAGGTGGGTGCTCAGCTTGCACGGGGAGGAACAGCCACAAGGAAGGAAATGTTCAGCAGCAACCCAGGGATGATCCCTCAGGATCTCCCCTCACAACCCACCCAACACTGAAAATCACAAAAAGGACAGAAAAGTACAGTCTGCTGCTGAGTCTCAGTGCACACACACTTTGCCATTTCTATCAGTACAACCATAATTCTTCCTGGAGGTTTGGAAAATCTGATATGGCCCAACACCATCAGGTTCTGCCCGTGCCTTCCCAAACACTTTAAGCTGAGCAGAACAAAGCCCAGCAGAACAAAGCCCATTGTTCCAGCAGGAGCAGGGCTGCACAGGGATCAGTGTATGTGATAAGGGCCATCCAGATCCATATGTGATCTCAGCATGGTTATTCCCTGGACAGATAATCAATGCCTGGGATAAGCAGCATTTTCCATGTATCTTACTGAGTGCTACCACTTTCTAAGCATGGACATGCACATATGTGTGTAAAAAGGAATATACACAAGGAAAACCAAACTTACCCAAATTTCTTTCACACTCAAACCTGTTTCAAAGATGAACAGGAGCTATTAACTTTTATTTCTTCCCCACTATTTCTCTTTCCTCACCATTTCTCTCTCTTTTCAAATCTCCGACAAAGCTAAAAGTGCAGAATTCAGGGGAAAGCAACATCTGTCTTGGTGGCACTTCCAATTGAACTTTGAAGCCTTGAGAATTTCAAATTAGATTTGAAAACCATCACTGTTGGTTGGGGGTTTGTGATTACCCAAATACAATGCGAAAATTCTGACAAAGTTTTTCCACCTCTGGGTTGAAATCTGAGAGAGTCTGAAAATGTAGCTACTTCAGAAAAATATTAAAATAAAATGACAAACTTCTGCATATTGGGTGGGGCAGAGGCTACAAACACCAGGAAATTTCTGATATCACGTGCACTATTTCATCAAAATGATCGTCCTGTAGTGGCAAAGTCAACAATGGGATTTCTTGGAGAGCAATGAGGTATTTACCAGCAAAGGAAAGGCCACACTACCCTTTTTATTGCCTATTTAGAGCAAGCTATTAATGTTTTCACCAGGCTCTGTGTGCAAATTCCACCAAATGCGCTGTGATTGACATATGTGTGTATGGGAGGGGAAGTATTTGTGTAAGATTCAAAGAGCAGCATCTCTCTAATATCTAAAGGGATTTTTTCCCTTAGTGGCTGGCATTTGGGGCTCAGCTCTGCCTTACTCTGCAACAACTAAAACTATTTCCTACTGATACAGCAGTTTAACAGTTTGTTCTCCCTGATGCATGTGATAAATAGAGCAGCTTCAAACCTTTTAAAAATATTAAAGGTTTTATGGCTGGATGTGTGACAGCCTTGATTAATCCTGTGCTGACAGCACAAGTCAACGTGTGCAGATATCTGCATTCAGGACCTTCAAAGTTGGAAGAGTTTTCTTTGATAAAGGTAAAGAAGCTTTGTAAAATATGGCTTGTGACATGCAGCACTGGGAGAGAATTTTAATGCTGCAGTAGACACTATAGTTCAGTAGAAAATAAAAAAACAAAAAGTTCTTCTGTGACTGAAAATACTGGTGTTTTATCCTTTTTTTTTAATCTGGAAAAAGACATGGATTAGCTGGAAAGCCATGAAAATTATCAGTGCTGGAGCCACTCTGTTCTGGAGCAAGGTTGGGAGAGTTGGGAACTGTCAGACTGGAGAATTTCACCTAAAATTTAATGATTTTTAGGATGAAAATAAAAATCTAAAATGAAATCAGTCTCTAGGGCTCTCAGAAGTCTCTCACTGAGTTAAACCCATACCTGACCCGTCCTGCTGTTGGCAGATGAAAGCTGGAACATTCCCTTTTGGAGCACAGCAGTGACTTTTAACTTCCTTGGACTAATACAAACCCTGAAGGCAGGAGGATGCTCAGGATTTATTTCACACCTTATTTACCTCTGAAGTATTTACTTCACCCTTATTCTGGTATCTGTGCTGTGTCTTTGTGCTGGATTGCTAAAACACCAACAAACTGGTCTGAGGGTTTAAAATCAGAATTAAAAAATAACAATATTGAGTGGCAGATAGCTGCCTCAGAGACAGCATGGGGCATGCAGCTCTACTCCAGGTCCAGCTTGAGTGTGATGACAAATGGCAGAGAAAACCTTCTTGTTCACCCAAACAAAGATTAGCCACTATCGTTTTCAAGTTTCCATAGCAATGTGATAGTCCAGTGTAAGCAGAGCTCCAGGGAATATGGAGAAACAATACAATTCAATTATCTCCATCATTTCAAATGGCTGATTGGGGTGGGGGGAGCCTTAGCAAGCCAGCCCACTTCCAAGAGAAGGAAAATAATCTCTTTATCTTTGGTTTTTTAATTCTGTCAGGGATGGCCTAAATTAGGGAGTGACAACTTGCAAAGCAGGGACATATTCTCTTCTTAAATCAGGTCTGGAAATGCTGTGAGATGAACTCTGATAATGCAGCCTGCAAGCCCTGGGAGCCAAAGCTGTGCAAAATTGTTTAATATGGTCAAATCCTTTAATCCTCATATCTGCTGATGCAGAAAACAGAATATTTCTACCATTTATTACCAGAAACATTATTTTCAAACTCCATAAATGTTGCCTGAAGATCTTATGCAGTGGAGAGAGCAGAGGCCTGCATTTTCCTCACTGGACAATTTTGATTCTAATTTATTTAGGCACAAAGCAATACACATAAATGAACAACCGTTGATTTCTCTTCATCCCCTACAACCATTTATTTCAAGAAGAACTTTATGCCTTTTCACCTCATTCTTTGCTATCTGTTAAGTTCAGGAACTTGAATGCCCTGGAAAAACTTAGGAATTGATCAGACTTGTAATGAAAAAGGATCTCTTTCTCCTTCCTGTAATACAGGAAAATAAAATATCGTTAACTCTGCAGGGCAATGTACTGAAGATGGATCAATCCCTCTCTTTTCCTACCATCCCATAACACAGGAGCAAAGGGGTCAGTCAATAATTGCCAGTAAATTTGGAAGGAATAAAAGGAAATACTTGTTCACA